>NC_090329.1:44761043-45072067 GCF_035084215.1 Heptranchias perlo | reverse complement strand
AACGATCAAATCAACGCACAATCTTCACTCCAACCACCTGAATGTGTCTTAGAATGTCTGGAGGACCCCCCACCAACACTATTTAAAGGGACCATGCAAGATTATTGCTTTTGGCTGCTGGTGGAATAGGAAGTGCTTTTTGAAGCTCCCTACTCTTACTGAGAGTTCCTCGACTACATTTGAGGGTGTTTTGGCAGGTACTGCCTTAAGGTTCGGAAAGTTACAACCGTGGTTGAACAACATTCCTGGCACTCATGGGCGGAGTGCTTGGGCTCCCGCTGGGCATCGAGCACGACTAGGAGCGTGCAGAGAGGCCACGCACAGGAGGTCAAGCTGCGAGGAGAGGGAGGACAAGGAAACCAAGGGCACTGAGCAGGAGGTCGTATCTAATGAGGGCCTTCCAGGACCAATTCTCTTACCTTAACATGACCCAGGAGTATTGGATCTGACGCCTGAGGTTCACCAAGGAAGTCGTGACCGAGATCTGTCAACTGGTGCAGCCACAACTGCAGCCTCAGAGCAGGGCATGGACAGCATTGCCTGTGGCTGTGAAGGTCACCATGGCACTGAATTTCCATGGCTCAGGATCATTTCAGGCCTCTGCTGGCGAAATGTGCAACATCTCGCAGTATGCAGTGCACTAATGCATAAGGGAGGTCCCAGACGCACTGTACCACATGAGGAACAAGTTCATCACCTTCCCTCTCCACAGAGACAATCAGAACGAGCGACCATGGGGGTTCGCTCGCATTGCTGGCTTCCCCATGGTGCAGGGCGCCATTGGCTGCATGCACATTGCCCTGCACACTCCCTGAACGTGCAGCTGGTGCACGACCACACACATCGAATAATGGAGGTTGATGCCCGCTCCCCTGGGAGCAGTCATGACGCCTTCGTCATGCAGCAGTCCAACGTGCCAGCTATCTTTCACCTGTCTCGGCAAGTCAAAGTCTGGCTACTGGGCAACAAGGACTATCCCCTCATGCCATGGCTCATGACTCTGGTCAGGAACCCACGCACACGTGCACAGCAGGCCTTTAATGAGAGCCATGCTGCTACACGCAACATCATGGAGCACACCATAGGCCTCCTCAAACAACGCTTCCGCTGCCTGGACTGGTCTGGGGGAGCCCTGCAGTACTCCACTGAGCAGGTGGACAGACTCGTAGTGGTATGCTGCATGCTGCACAACCTCGCCATCATGAGGGACCAGCATTTGCCACCAATGATCGAAGAAGACCCTAAGCCAGAGGAGGAGGAGGAAGAGGCTGAGGAGGAGGAGGGGGAGGAGCCAGAAGAGGAAGTGGAGGAAGACGCAAGGGTGCAACAGGAACCACAGGTTTTTCTGCAAGGGCTGTGCATGCTTACCTCATTCGTGTCCACTGTCAATAATGTGAACTACATCCCCCAACTTACCAACAATCCTACACTCCCCACCTTTCCACTCCTACAAGGCAATCAAATCGCCCTCCATCTGATTACACATTAGTTTCCCCATCAGCTCATCACACAAATAAAAAACCACCACCAAATGCAAATTCAAAGTCACATTTATCAATGAATAAATGAAATTATGGAAACAGAACAGAGCTATTCACCCTTCTGCATTGCCTTAGTGCCTGTTGTTCGTGTGCCTTTACCTATCCCAGTGCTCCTACGAGATGCTTCCCCAGTGGCTGGAGCATGGGTGGTGGAGGCTGCTGGCCTTCAATGGAGGAGCGTGTAGATGGCCTTGGAGGATGACCTCGAGCAGCTCTGGGCCAGGAGGGCCCAGCTTCAGACTGCATCATCTCAGCATGGGCTGCAGAAGTCTGGACTGGCTGGCTGAGAGGCAACAACAAGGGCACTGGAGGAGTGGCAGGGGTGGGAGCAGGAAGGCTGTCATCTTGAGAGAGGACAGTAGATCCGACAGCCATGGCGCCACTGCCACGATCCCGGGGCGGTGCCTCAACAATCCTGGTGATCATATGGAGAACGGATTGCTGGAGTGCTGTGACGTCCTGAAATCCCCTTTCAACAGTGGTACCCAGAGCCACAATAGCAGCAGTCTGAGCTTCCATTGCAGCAGTCTGAGCAGCAACTGTAGCTAGCAGATCTTTGATGATATCAGTTTCTGCTGCAATGGAAGCCGCAACATCGGTCATCAGACGATATATCATGGTAGGGTCCACATATGTGCTAATGGAGGTGACCACCCGTTCCATGTTGGAAAGGATGGGCTCCAAGCTCTGTGCAAAGCCCTGTGCCAAGTTGGAGCTAGACTCCTCTATGCCCCTTCTCATTTGCGCAGGCTTTCTGGCAGGCTTTCCAGTGCGCCAAGCGTGTGGTTGTGTACACCTATCAGCCATCTTCTGTAGCCTGGCCCATCAAAGTCATCATCTGACTCCTCTGCAACAGAACTAGTGAGGGACCTTGCCCTCCAGCAAGCTGGCACCAGTGATATCCATTCCTCCCGTCCCAGCTTCTGCGCACTTGTGCCCGGTGTCTCACCATGTGCAGATCCTTCCTCTAAACTAGCCTCTAAAGGACACGCAGTGTCAGTCTCTGAGCTGGTGGAAGAGCTGGTGGAAGCGAGTGTCAGATCGAGTGACGGTGTGGCTTCAGTGTCCTCCTCCTCCTCCTCCTCCTCAGACGGTGCCGCCAAGTGCTCTTGTGTATCTTGAGTTGTGGAGCAGGGAGAGGAGCAAGTAAGAGGTGTGTGCCAACAGCATCTGCAGCACGTGAGCCAGAAAAGATTATGGAAGGAGGGAGATGTGGGAAAGGAGAGGGACCATTAGATATGCAGAGACCCCCTTCATCGGGACCTCCAGCGTGGCATGTTATCGCGATTGCAGCGACGGCCCGCCCAATGATCTGAAGCACTGTCTCCTGTAGGGGGGTGAGGACGTGTAAGCGTCCCCGTCCACCCTCAGGTCCCTCCTGCTGCCGGCTGTTATGTGCCACCTTCTCCTGCAAAAGAGAGGACAGTGTGTCAGTGAGTATCCTGCAAGTTGTGTGTGTGATGTTCCTGTCATAGTCGAATTGCTGCCAGTGTGTGTGTGTGAGTAGTGGTTGTGTGTACTGCAAATGTGCAGGTGAGATGCAGCATGCTCAGTGAGGCATTGCATATGGATGGGCAGTGTTAGTTGGTGGGTGGGTGACGGGGAGTGTGATGCATGGAGCAGTGGTGCAGTTGTAGGATGTGCCACTTGACACTTGCATTCACTCACCTTGACTACTCGTGTCAAATCATTGAACTTCATACAGCACTGCACCCATGTGCGTGGTGCATTGCTCCAGGTTGACTTCCTGCGCCGCAGCCTGCCAATGCCTGTGAAGCTGCAGTCTGGAGTGTCTCCTGCCACCCTGCGGGTACATGTTGGCCCTCCTTTCGTCCACCCCTTCCACCAGGGCCTCCAGTGCATCATCAGAGAAGTGTGGGGCCCTCTCTCGTGCCGGTCCTGCCATCCTTGCAGCCATCTTTCCCTCCTCCTCGTGGACAGTGTATGTCCCATTTAAAATGTGAACCTGCACCTTTAAGAGGTGCAGGCTGCTGATGACGTGCGCTGAGCACGCCCCATTTCCAACTTCCTCATTCTCCGTGCAGCCTCTCGGCAGTGTGGGTTGCGCTGGCTGCACAGAGATATCATGGCAAGTAGCAGGCAGCACGAAGTTCATGTGCTGCCTGCGTAGGGACCATCGGACGAGGGGTACTAGCGCATCACGGTACCCCCGCCCGAAAATAGGCCCCATCGAATTTTTCCCCCCTATAGTATACACCCAGTAGCGTAATAGCTTCTCTATTTTCCATTAATTCTAACCAACCAGATTCTGTCTTTAACCCCTCAACTACATCACTCTTATCCAGTGCTAAAATTGTTTCTTTGAGCAATACTGCCACCCACCCTCCCCCACCCCTCTCCTTTCTTTCCTTCCCGATCTTTCCTGAATACCTGGTAGCCAGGAATATTAAGTATCCAATCATCTTCTTTGAGCCAGGTCTCGATTATTGCCATTATATCATAATCCCATTTGGCGACTTGAGCCTGCTACTCACCAACCTTATTTACCACGTTACATGCATTTACGCACATACACTCCAAACTCATCTTAGACTGCCCTCGCATTTGCCCCCTGACTGATCCCTCCTTTTTCTGAACTATTCTTTATGTGGTGCTACTTGTCCCTTCCAGCAACTCTGTGCACCCTGTTTCTCCTCTCTACTGTTTCATCCTGGTGCCTACCCCCCTGCCAAATTAGTTTAAACCCTCCCCTACGGCACTAGTTAACCTCCCCACGAGGACATTGGTCTCAGCTCTGCTGAGGTGCAATCCGTCCATCTTGAACAGGTCCTTCCTGCCCCAGAACTAGTCGCAATGCCCCAGGAATCTGAAGCCCTCCCTCCTGCACCATTGCTCCAGCCACATGTTTACCTGTCTTTTTCCCACTATTCCTATACTCACTAGCGTGTGACACTGGGAGTAATTCAGAGATTACTAACGTTGAGGTCCTATTTTTTAACTTCCTTCCTAGCACCTGAAATTCTGACGGCAGGACCTCGACCCTTTTCCTTCACGTCATTGGTTCCCACATGGACCACGACTTCTGGCTGTTCCCCTTCCCCCCTCAAAATCCTCTACACTCTCTCAGTGATGTTCTTTACCCTGGCACCATGGAGGCAACACACCATGTTGGACTCAAGTCGACGGTTGCAGAAATGCCTGTCTATCCCTCTGACTATTGAATCCTCTATAACAACTGCATTTCTTTTGCCCCCCTGAGTCTCCCACAGTGCCATGGATTTGCTCCTGACTGCATTTCCCCGAGGTGTCAACAACCTCACTGGTATTCAACACATCTCGGGGAGGGTTGGAAACATCACAGGGAGGGACAGATATCGGGGGGGTGGGGGGTGTCTCATCCATCGGGGGGATTGGCCGATCGCGTGGGCAAGCTTGATGGGCCTGCTCCACCTGGCCCACAAGCAGTGCAATAAAGGCACTTACCTGATATACGGGCCCTTCTTGCCTCCTTTAATCACATAAAAACTTTAATGAAGTAAATAAACAAAACAAGTTTAGATAGAGATGGCAGTGCAGGTGGTGTACCGTAACTGCAGCATGTGGGAATTTGCAGAGAGCAGTTTGATCCCAGGCAACCACACCTGCAGTGTCTGTAACCTGAGAAATTTCGGCTCAGAGTTGTTGAGCTGGAGTCCGAGTTACAGACATTGTGATGCATCAGAGAAGGGGGGAGTTACCTGGACACTTTGACCTAGAAGGTAGTCACATCCCTTAGGTTAGGTAGTGGTTTAGATTTGGTTAGTGGTCAGGGACAGGAGGATGTGACTTCGAGTCATACAGGTAAGGGGACCCCAGATGCAGTAGTCAAGGAGCCTCAGACTTTGCCTTTGTCCAACAGGTACAAGCTACATGCTACCTATATAGATAAGAACAAAGACAGCAGGCAGGATGGGCAATTTGACCACGGCACCATGGTACAGGAGGCCATTCAAGTGGTGGGATCGAAAAGCAATGTGGTAGTGCTATGGGATAGTATAGTCAGGGGGTTAGATACTGTTCTCTGCAGCCATGACCGGGAGTCCCAAAGGCTGTGTTGCATACCCAGTGCTAGGGTTAAAGACGTCTCCTCGCAGCTGGAGAAGAACTTGAAGCAGAAGGGTGGAGGGATCCTGTTGTCATGGTCCAAGTAGGAACCAACGACATAGGTAGAACTAGGAACGAGGTTGGCTGAGGAGTTAGGGTCAAAATAAGCATAACCTCAAAGGTAATAATCTCTGGATTGTTACCTGAACAACAGGCAAATTGGCATTGGGACAAACAGATTAGATGATTAAATGCGTGGCTGAAAGAGTGGTGTGGGAAGCAGGGTTTCAATTCATGGGGCATTGGCACCAGTACTGGGGAAAGAGGGAGTTGTTCCGTTGGGAGGAGCTTAACTTAAACAAGCTGGGATCAGTGTCCTGGCGAATAACTAGGGGTAGGTAGGGCTTTAAACTAATAAGAGGGGGAGGGTTCAGGTAAGGGTAAATTTATCAGTCTAAAGAGAACAGTCAAGGCTGTAGAGCAGATTAGAGATGGGTAAAAACAAGCAGATTGTGTCAGGAAGGGACAGAGAGTTTAACAAAGGTAATAGGGCATTAATGACTAAGGTCACATCAGGGGAAAATAATAAAAAATTAAAATTAAAGGTGCTATATCTGAATGCACAAAGCATTCGTAACAAGATAGATGAATTAATGGCACAAATAGAGATAAATGGGTTTGATCTAGTAGCCATTACTGAGACGTGGTTGCAGGGTGACCAAGGTTGGGAACTAAATACTCCAGGGTACTTGACTTTAAGAAAAGATAGGCAAAATGGAAAAGGAGAGGGGTAGCCCTGATAATAAAGGATGAGATAAAGACAGTAATGAGAAAGGATCTTAGCTCAGAAAATCAGGATGTAGAATCAGTATGGGTGGAGCTAAGAAATAACAAGAGGCAGAAAACACTGGTGGGAGTAATTTATAGGCTCCCTAACAGTAGTTATAATGTTGGACAGAGTATACAACAGGAAATTAGAGGAGCATGTATAAGGATAATGCAATAACCGTGGGGGACTTTAATCTTCATATAGACTGGGCAAACAAAATTGGCAAAAGTAGTTCGGAGGAGGAGTTCATGGAATGCATTCAAGACAGATTTCTAGACCAATATGTCGAGGAACCAACTAGGGAACAGGCTATTTTAGATCCAATATTGTGTAATGAGTCAGGATTAATTAGTAACCTTATAATTAAGGATCCTCTGGGGAAGAGTGATCATAATATGATAGAATTTCATATTGAGTTTGAGAGTGATGTAGATAAGTCCAAAACTAGGGTCTTAAATTTAAACAAAGCCAATTATGTAGGTATGAGGGGCGAGTTGGCTAAAGTAGATTGGGAAATTAGATTAAAATAAATGATGGTAGATAAGCAATGGTGAACATTTAAAGAAATAATTCATAATTCTCAATGAATATACATTCCCTTGAGGAATAAAAACTCCACCGGAAAAGTGATCCAACCGTGGCTAACTAGAGAAGTTAAGGATAATATTAGATTAAAAGAAGAGGCTTGCAATGTTGCCAAAAAGAGTAGTAAGCCTGAGGATTGGGAGGGTTTTAGAAATCAGCAAAGGAAAACCAAGAAATTGATAAAGAGAGAGAAAATTGAATATGAGAGTAAACTAGCAAGAAATATAAAAGCAGATTGTAAGAGCTTCTACAAGTATGTAAAAAGGAAGAGATTAGCGAGAGTAGCCATGGGTCCCTTAGAGGCAGAGACAGGAGAAACTATAATGGGGAATCAGGAAATGGCAGCAATGTTAAACAAATATTTTGTATCTGTCTTTACAGTAGAAGGCACAAAAAACATACCGGAAATAGTGGAGAAACAAGGGTCTACTGAGAGTGAGGAGCTTAAAGTAATTAAGATTAGTAAAGAAAAAGTACTGGAGAAATTAATGGGACTAAAAGCCAACAAATCCCCCAGACCTGATGGCCTACATCCTAGGGTTTTAAATGAGTTGGCTGTAGAGATAGTGGATGCATTGGTTTTGATCTTCCAAAATTCTCTAGATTCTAGAATGGTCCCCGTGGGTTGGAAGGTAGCAAATGCAACATTGCTATTCAAGAAAGGAGGGAGAGAGACAACAGGGAACTATAGGCCAGTTAGCCTGGCATCAGTAGTAATAGAATCTATTATTAAGGACGTAGCAACAGGGCACTTAGAAAATAATAATATGACTAGGCAGATTCAACATGGTTTTATGAAAGGGAAATCACGTTTGACAAATCTATTAGAGTGTTTGAGGATGTAACTAGCAGGGTAGATAATGGGGAACCAGTGGATGTAGTATCTTTGTATTTTCAAAAGACATTCGATAAGGTGCCACACAAGAGGTTGTTACACAAGATTAGGGCTCATGGGATTGGGGGTAATATATTAGCATGGATTGAGGATTGGTTAACGAACAGAAAACAAAGAGTAGGAATAAACGGGTCATTTTTAGGTTGGCAGGCTATAAATAGTGGGGTGCCACAAGGATCAGTGCTTGGGCTTCAGATGTTTACAATATATATCAATGACTTAGATGAGGGAACCAAATGTAATGAATCCAAGTTTGCTGACTATACAAAGCTAGGTGGGAAAGTAAGCTGTGAGGAGGATGCAAAGAGACTGCAAAGTGATATAGACAGGTTAAGTGAGTGGGCGAAAAGGTGGCAGATGGAGTATAATGTAAGGAAATGTGAAATTATCCACTTTGGTAGGAAGAATAGAAAAGTAGAATATTTTTTAAAAGGTGAGAAAATGTTGGTAGTCAGATGGTTTTGGGTGTCCTTGTACGCGAATCACGGGAAGTTAACATGCAGGTACAGCAAGCAATTAGGAAGGCAAATGATATGTTTGCCTTTATTGCAAGGGGGTTGGAGTATAAGAGGAAGGAAGTCTTGCTGCAATTATGTATCTAAACTCTAGAGAATAAAGGTCCATTCTACTCAATCTCTCCTCATAAGACAACCCTCTCATCCCAGGAATCAATCTGGTGAACCTTTGTTGCCCCCCACCCTCCTCTAAGGCAAGTATATCCTTAGAAGAATGAGAGGTGATCTCATTGAAATGTATAAAATTCTTAGAGGTCTTGACAGGATAGATGCTGAGAGGCTGTTTCCCCTGGCTAGAGAGTCTAGAAGTAGGGGTTATAGTCTCAAAATAAGGGGTCAGCCATTTAGGACTGAGATGAAGAAACATTTCTTTACTCAGAGAGTTGTGAATCTTTGGAATTCTCTACCCCAGAGGGCTATGGGAGCTCAGTCATTGAGTATATTCAAGACTGAGATCGACAGATTTTTAGACGTTAAGGGAATCAAGGGATATGGAGATAGGGAATCATTACAATGGCCAGGGTTTAAATAGACCAGTGAATAATATCAGAAAATCAGAGTGACAAATATTCCCCCAAGGGCTTGAGGTGCAATAGTAGTATCTTATTGGCCTCACTGTGTTCTGCCACTAATCCAGTTTGTCGGAGAAATAAAGCAGTCTCAGGACACCTTAATTTGATGCTTTAAGCCAAATTCTTGCAGTTGCTTCTCACAAGCTGCAAACTTCCAGCTATAAGGCTTTAACTTTTATTTCCATACTGTTCAGACAATTATTGAGATACCTAAACGAACATGACAGTTGGATAACTGTGAATCACCCCAGCTTTTAAAAAATATTATAAATATGTGATGTATTTAGGAAGAAAGAACTTGCATTTATATAGTGCCTTACCACATCCACACTGAGCACTATATTTGTCAGTTGAACCATCAGGAAAGCTAAACAAAATCAGGTTCAAGAAGGCAGCTCACCACCACCTTCTCAAGGGCAATTAGGGATGGGCAATAAATGCTGGCCTTGCCAGCAATGCCCACATCCCATGAATGAAGAAAAGGTGTCAAACATTAACAAATGAGAAGTGGAGCACTTTACAGTCTTTTGGGTTACTTTTTTAAGTGTAATCATTGTAATATAGGGAGACGCAGCAGCCAATTTGCACGCAGTAAAGTCCCACAGACAGCAAATGAATGAATGATCAGATAATCTGTGTTTGATGGTGTTAGTTGAGGGAAAAACGTTGACCAGGATACCCAGAAAGCTCCTTGCTCTTCTTCCAATGGTGCCATGAGATGTTTTATGTCCACCTGAGCAAGCAACCGGGGCCTTGGTTTCCGACAATGCAACACTCCCTCAATATTGCACTAAAAATGCAGCCTAGATTAAGAGTATATTACAGGAAAATGTGTAACATTAGAAAACTTCAAACTGCAATGCTACTTTCAGTATTTCAAATGTGGAGGCAATTTTAAACTAATCAATTCAAAGTGCACTTTTCTGTAAAAAAAATATTACAATTATTCCAGAAATGATGAAGTTTCTTTGTAGAAAACTTTGTCAACACATTTCAGAAAATGTAATTTCATAGATGTGCCAGCAATGTTAATTAGGAACATAGGAACAGGAGTAGGCCATTCAGCCCCTCGTGCCTGCTCCGCCATTTGATAAGATCATGGCTGATCTGTGATCTAACTTCATATACCTGCCTTTGGCCCATATCCCTTAATACCTTTGGTTGCCAAAAAGCTATCTATCTCAGATTTAAATTTAGCAATTGAGCACGTATCAATTGCCATTTGAGGAAGAGAGTTCCAAACTTCTACCACCCTTTGTGTGTAGAAATGTTTTCTAATCTCACTCCTGAAAGGTCTGGCTCTAATTTTTAGACATGCCCCCTACTCCTACAATCCCCAACCAGTGGAAATAGTTTCTCTCTATCCACCCTATCCGTTCCCCTTAATATCTTATAAACTTCGAACAGATCACCCCTTAACCTTCTAAACTCTAGAGAATACAACCCCAATTTGTGTAATCTCTCCTCGTAACTTAATCCTTGAAGTCCGGGTTGTTAAATAGGGGCCTATATCTTTTCAATGTGAGACCAAACCTGCTCTGAAGCCTGTTGCATGAAACACATTTTACATGGCATTACAATTATTGTGCCCATTTACAAGAACATTTAAAGCTTTTAGTCTTATATTTAATCTTTTTAGTAGTGTCCCATATATCAGCAAATTGCATAACCGGAAACAATGACAAGTGTTCAACAACAATATAATTGTTCACTTAGAAAGTCTAGTACAAAGGATGAGAAAGATTTAATTTGAGTTTGACAATGACCTTGTCCTAACTCTGGAGTGTTCCAAACATTCAGCTAGTGTGGATCCAATTTATCCAAAGTACACCAAATTCATACCGCGCAGCACTAATCTGTCTGGATTTGTGAGCACTGCACTTTCATTCTCAGCACTCCTAATCATTTTATAATCCTTTAATGAGACATCAGTATTCAACATGTCTCTGACGTTTCCCCTGGATTTCACATCCTATCCTACAGAGTCAGTTAACTACTTTTTTATAAATGCTATCGCTGTTTTATGGAGAACTATTGATTACATCAAGGGTGATTTCATATTTTTTCCAAAGACACCAAACCTATTTCTGTGCCCATTCTCAACACAAGTGAACATATTTTGATATTGGTAGTACAGGTATGTTCTACTGATTAATTGGAAGGGATGCATTAGTGATTAAAGCACCACACATGTTATGGTCATTTTCATTGTCATTGCAACATTATAGTGAGATGATTATTATTTTTGGTGATGCACAGTTAGTACCATGATACCAGGTTAAAAACATAATGGCCTAGAAATTCCTGGATTCCGGATGCAGCGGGTAAGTGCAGCAGGGTGGGACTTATGCCTGGCGAAATCGGAGGAAGGTGACCCTGTCAGAAATCCCAGAGTAAGCTACTTTATATAATGCTAGCAGGAAAAGAGCATCAGTCCTGCCAACAGGAGAGGCAAATACGACATTGGGGCTTGGAAATTTCAGGATGGGGCGGAGTAAAGGGGTGCATACATTTAAAGGGCTCAACACGCTCTTGCAAGAGGGACTGAAATGGCTGTGCATCAGAAGAGAAAAGGTGAGCATTTAACTTCACCTGAGGATCCACCATAACATCACCTGTTTCCGCCCCTGCCTCAGCGCATCTGTTGCTGAAACCCTCATCCATGCCTTTGTTATCTCTAGACTGGACTATTCCAATGCTCTTCTGGCTGGCCTCCCACCTTGCACCTTCAGTAAACTTGAGCTCACCCAAAACTCTGCTGCCCATATCCTAACTCACAATAAGTCCCATCCACCCATCACCTCAGCGCTCGCTGACCTACATCGGCTCCTGGTCCAGCAACGTCACTATTAAAAAAATTCTCATCCTTGTTTTCAAATCCCTCCTGGCCTCGCCCCTCCCTATCTCTGTAACCTCCTCCAGCTCTACAATCCTCCAAGATCTCTGCGTTCCTTCAATTCTGGCCTCTTGCCAGACCACTCTACCATTGGCAGCCGTGCCTTCAACTGCCTAGGCCCTAAACTCTGGAAAATTCCCTCCCAAAACCTCTCCGCCTCTCTACCTCTCTCTCCTGCTTTAAGATGCTCCTTAAAACCTACCTCTTTGACAGAGCTTTTGGTCACCTGTCCTATGGCTCTGTGTCAAATTCTGTTTGATAATGCACCTGTGAAATGCCTTGGGACGTTTTACGATGTTAAAGGCGAATTGTAATAAATGCAAATTGTTGTTCTTGTTGAGGCTGATGTGGAAGTGCTGCTGTCACAAATTAGAGAACAGGGGGATGCAATAGCTGGAGTACCAGGGAAGAAGCCATCACTTGTGGAAAGAGATGGCTGTCGCTGTGAATGGAAACTCCATAATCCCAAATATCCTCCTGTAGTGTCAGAAAAAGTTAGGTCAGCAATATTATTGACATACCTTAACGAAGCTCCTGCCTGAAGCAGGCGGGCACTTGGGCTGCCCTTGTGAAGACCCCAAACAAAATGGCAGCAGGTGGATCAGGATGGGAATGGGGCAATAAGTTCTGCCCCAAGATTTTAGGAGCACTACTGCCTGTTCCACCCAGCAGAGGCTGTAAATATCATCCCCCAAGAATTTAGGGGCCAACAATTTTTTAGGAAAAAGACAATTTGGTCCAATGTGCCCATCCTTGTTTGAATCAGCTGTACCCTACCTACCTGCATTTATCACCATATTCCACAATCTCTCCTGTCACCAAAAACCAGTCCAGTTACCTCCTGAGCCAATTTATCCTGCTTACCCACAAGTTGTGTTCACGACCCCATCCCACTTTCCGACATCAGGAGCATTTGCATTGATCGGATGGGCATCTGCCTCAGGAAACTCTTGCGGGCCCAGTCGTCACACAACAATGCCAGCCCAAAGAAATTATAGGAAAGAATTTGTCCGTTACTGAGAACTGGGGCATGATTTTAAAATGGCGGTGGGAAGTCAGCGGGTAGATGAGTAGTCACATGGGGAACCCGAAAAAAAGTTTTGCGCATCGGTTTGAGCGATAACGACTGAATTGAAGGCCTTTAATTTTACCTCTGGGTCTTGTATCTCCAAGCTGCGCAGTAGGTGTGCTACACACCCGAATGACGTGCTGTGAACAGGAGTATTTAAAGGGCCAAAGCAAAAAAGGATTTTGAAGGAGAAAGGTGGATTATTCCAAAATGCAGCATCACAGGGTGAAGACAGCACCCCATTTCAGTGACTCCTCCCTTGAGCTACTACTAGCTGGTGTCAGAAGCAGGAGGGAAATCGTATACCTGCTGATAGAAGGAAGTATCCTGCTTCTGCCAACAAGAAGGCGTGGCTGGAGATGACAGAGGAGATCAGCAGCAGGAGCCCAGGTCATGGGTGCAATGCAGGAAGCGATTAAATGACCTAACCAGGTCAGGAAAAGTGAGTGCTTTCGGTGATTCACCCGCATTCTGTAAAAAGAACCGCCCCCACCCCCTCACTCTGTGTTGCAAAGCTTACTCCATCACATCACTCCTCAGACCCACTTAAGTCTCATCATCAACTTACCTTCACTTTCTGTGTACTTCCTCACCTCCCCATTTGTGAACTCACCACTCCCACTCACCCCAATCTTGATACAATATGAGGAATCTGTCTGATGGTCACCCTCTGACGCATCTCTTTCATTGTCAGCCTCACCCAAAGCAATGCATCCATCGGGTGAACACGTAACCTTCAATCACCCACACGCCTGTCCTTTCTCCCTTGTAGAGGAAGAGAGTGTAAATGCAAGGGAGAGGTGTAGAATCAGAGGGGGCCAACCATCAATAGCACCCCTGACAGATGCGGGGGAGGAGACGATGGACATAAGTTGCACGGCTGCATGGCTGGCCATCAGAGATGGGGAGACTGGCAACTCGCAGGAGGCTGGTGATAGAACTTTAACATCCTTCATACACATCATGAATTGATGATATCAATGATTGACCTGTTCTACACCTCAGTAAGCTCATTGGAAAGATTGTAATTTCTCCGATGATTATTTAATATTGGTTTATGTTGTCTTCCAGCATCTTCATGGATTGATGAGGAGGCAGGCGCCATGGAATAAGGTGATTCTTCAGAAGAGCTCAATTCCTCTGAGGGGGCACCGTCACATGATATCCAGCCATGCACCAGCGCAGATACTCGCACTTCGGTGGGTCCTGTTAGACAGTCAGTTGGGTTGTCACCTGGTGATTCAACAGTCACAAGTGACATGAGCAGACACTGGTGGTAGGGGCAGCTGTGGAGAGTCCGTGTCAGGGGTGCACTTCTCTCCAAGCTCTGCTAAGCCGGACACAGATGATGAACCCCGTGGACAGTGAGCATGATCGAGGTACAGATGCACCTTTGCGAGGTAATGGAAAAGGTGCCACACACGCTATCCACAATAACGGATAGGATGGAGGAGTCCAACTCCATCGCTAATGGCTTGGTGGCGCAGGTAAGTGGGGGAGTGTCTTTGATGGAGAGAATGGCAGCCTCCATTGAGCTTCAAGCACGGCTCTCTAATGAGTCCATTCAGGCCATGACAACAGCCGTGCAGATGCTGGATGCCAACATGTCTGGCTTTAAACAGGCAGACAGAAACTTCAACTGTGGCCTTAGAAAGCGCCACATCTCCTCAGCAGCCTGCTGTCCAGCAGAGTGGTGAGAGTGATGTTTTGCGCTGGCCTGGGAGAGGGATGATGGCGAAAAGAGACATGGAAGTGGGGACTCCACTCAAAGCGCTCACACATCTCACCCATTGCCCTCCCTCAACCAGTACCAGCAATGCTGTCTCCTCTCCCGATATCCAACCCTGCACAGGTGCAGGTGGAGCAATCTTTGGCAGGGCCCTCCAGAGGTGTAGACCGAAAGCATCTCACCAGTCAAGGCACGAGTCTGAGTAACCTGCCACCACCTCTGCTGAAGCCACAGGGAATGCACCAAGTAGAAGCACTAGGAAGAGGTAGGCTAAAGTTTTATAATCACCAAGGATTTGCACAATGGTGTCTGACACAATGTCACGTTTTAATTTATATTTGTTTTTTGTTAAATGCATATTAAATGTTATAATTGTCACCACCACTGCTATGTCTTGCCCATTCTTGAGTCCCTTTTCTCAAAGTGCCCTTTCATGTGCTTCTTCATGAATGCCAAGACATGATGCCACCCATTGGGCGTGTTTACAACGAATGTATGCGTGGTTGAAGGACTGTTTTGTGAAAATGGAGTGGGGCGGCTGGTGGTGGTGATGCTGGTTGCACAGGCGGCCTGAGTAGTTCACATTCTTCAATTTGCAGATCTCATTATAAGAACCTGTGAGTGAACCCCTGGCATCATGGGCAGTCACGTACTCCGCTGCTCTGGCGATGGGTTCCCCATCCTCATCCTCCTTCTCGTCCTCTGCTTCAATGTTTCCAGCAGATGAGGATGCTTCATGAGTGCATTCAAGCTCCTCCACCTGTACCCTCTCTGCTGAGCGATGTTGTGCAGGATGCAACACACCATTATTATTCTGCAATACACCCTCACTGGTGAGTACTGAAGGGCTCCCCCATATCGATCCAGGCACCTGAAGCGTATCTTCAGCATTCCTATGGCTTGTTCAATGACAGACCTGGTGGTGATGTGACTATCAATGTACCGCTGCTGTGCCTCGTTGGTGGGATTTCTCATGAGCCACCTCTGCAGGGGGTAGCCCATGTCTCCAAGAAGCCCTTAAGCCTGTCTTGTGTGTGGAAGTGGTCTGGGATGTTGGACTTGAGCAAAATGAAGGAATCTTGGTAGCTGCCAGGGAATCTGGTACACCCCTGCAGAGGCTCCTCCGGTGGTTGTAAACCAACTGTGCACTGATGGCGTGAACAGTCCTGACTCATGAGGAGGTCCTTGGATTGCTACACGTTTGTAATCAATTGTGCCCTGCACTTGTGGGAAGCCAGCCAGAGAGTTGAAACCACTGCCCTCTCGATCTGGCTGATGTCATCGCAGGGGAAGTTGATGGATGTCCTGGAAAACAAGCCATCTGTGACCTGTCCATAGAACCACAAAACCATAGAAAAGATACAGAAGGGGGCCATTCGGCCCATCGTGTCCGCGCCGGCTCGAAGTACAACCAGGTGCCCATTCTAATCCCCCCTTCCAGCACCCGATCCATAGTCCTGCAGCTTACAGCACTTGTCGTATACAGTTATGTGCAGATGACTGAGAGATCCTGGAGGTATCACTGGTGGCGCCCTGAAAGGATCTGGAGGCGAAGAAATTGAGGGCAGTGGTGACTTTAACTGCGATGGACAATGCGTCGCCAACAAGTCCTGCTGGGACCAGCTCTGCATGAAGAAGCCTGCAGAGCTCTACGACCACCTGTCGACTCAATCTGAGCCTGCGTAGGCACTGCTCCTCAGAGAGGTCCAGGAAACTCAGTCTCTGCCTCTAGACCCTTTCACATGGGTAGTGCCTCCTGTGACGTCGGTCTCTCTGTTGGTCCTCTCCCTGCTCTTCTCCAGGTCCTGGTTGTGCAAGTTGTTGGTCTGTCTTGTGCACCTGCAGATCCCAGAATTGCACGCCGTGCCTACCGCGGATGTTGATGTGTCCCCCCCCCCCTCAGATGTATTGTGGAATAAATCCATTGCGCACCCCACCCTGATGTTGTCAGTTTGAGGGGGTCCAAAATGTAGGTAAATTTGTCTGAACATAAGAATTCTCAGTCTAAACACAAAGAACTCCCAGCCAAAGGTTTGTCGAAAAGGACTGAGTGCCCGGATGCAAAACCTCACGTTTTATTCACTTGTGTCAATCATTGGTTTAAAGATCCAAATGAGGGTTGGCTGTAAATCGCCTCTGTTTCCATGGCGTGTTTCAGAGGCCACGGGAGACACATTCAGTATAAGTTAAATTAGTTTCTCTTGCTGAATCCACCAAAATTTAATCCCCTTAAGTGCTTTAAGTACGTTAAATGTTCCTTTAAATATCGGCCTGCTAGCTTTAAGTGCCGGCGGGACTTCCAGGTATCTGTTGTATGCGTGCATCCAAACACGTCTGGGTCAAACGCAGAAGTGGGATGCGGTCCCGCTCCAAAAAGCTTTTATTTTAACCTCCCAACCCACCCCCAACTCATCTGTTCTTGGGGGTTAAAATTACCCCCCTACTCTCCATACTGCAATTGATTGCTCTGTGATTGGTTGCAACAGGGGAGCCCCGGCCTTTTAAAATTTAAATGTCTCTTCCGCCCTGGCAAGACTGGATGCCAGAGATGCATGGATGCCTCTTGTACCATGGTTTGCTGAGGACACAAGTATGGGAATGATGTTGCTACATGTCATTCCTGAATTTGGATGTGTCAAGCTATTTGTCTGCAGATCTACTATGTATTATGCACAAATTGGCTGGAAATTTAGATGGGCTGATTTTTAATAAAGAGGCACTGACCAAACGTATTCAGTTTTGTGACGATACTTTTTTTATTTGTTCATGGGATGTGGGTATCGCTGGCAAGGCCAGCATTTATTGCCCATCCTTAATTGCCCTTGAGAAGGTGGCGGTGAGCCTCCTTCTTGAACCGCTGCAGTCCGTGTGGTGAAGGTTCTCCCACAGTGCTGTCATGTAGGGTCTTCCAGGATTTTGACCCAGTGACGATGAAGGAACTGTGAGAATGCCATTATCATAGTTGCGGAAGGTTTGAGAGCTTTTTGTGATGTGTTGGGCTGGATTGATTAACAGGAATTATTAATGTGTCTGTGGGGTCATTTGAAAATGATCTTGTGGTACAACAATTATCCAAGGCCATCAAAAGCCAGAGCCATAAGACGAACCGTGTTAACTGCCTTCAGTCTTGAAAAGTAAATGAGTCTTTCCCTGCTGTCTGTAATTATCATTATTCAAGCTCTCACCTCTTGTCTTCCTATGCATCACCTACTAACTGACTGGGCTTTAAATTGGGCCGCATAGCACACATTATATAGGCGCCTCACAGACTCCTAAGGACCCGAAATGGCGTCTGCAATGTGAGCGCACGTTTCGAGTGTGACGTGTACCGGACGCCATATTGGTAAAGGCGTTTGCGCACGCGCAGCTAATGAGCGCCGGCAGCATGTAAAGTAGGAAAAATATGCGGTAGATAAGTATGCAAAGCTGATTTAAAGCGACAGGTGCGATTTTGGAACTCAACACTCCAGCCAACGCATTGTCTTAATCTCACACAGCTGAACAGGTCTTAAACAGCATGGAGGACCCCCACCACCAGCGCTATTTTTTTTTTTTTCGTTCACGGGATGTGGGCGTCGCTGGCGAGGCCAGCATTTATTGCCCATCCCTAATTGCCCTTGAGAAGGTGGTGGTGAGCCGCCTTCTTGAACCGCTGCAGTCCGCGTGGTGACGGTTCTCCCACAATGCAGTTAGGAAGGGAGTTCCAGGATTTTGACCCAGCGACAATGAAGGAACGGCGATATATTTCCAAGTCGGGATGGTGTGTGACTTGGAGGGGAATGTGCAGGTCGTGTTGTTCCCATGTACCTGCTGCTCTTGTCCTTCTAGGTGGTAGAGGTCGCGGGTTTGGGAGGTGCTGTCGAAGAAGCCTTGGCGAGTTGCTGCAGTGCATTTAAAGGGATCATGCAGGAGTTACACGTTTGTTGCTGGATTATTGCATCTGGCTGCTGATGCATTTGTACCTGATTTTGGAGGTCTCCTATACTTGAATACTAGGATTAGGGGACGTAGCCTAAAAATTAGAGCCAGGACTTGCAGGAATGAAGTTAGGAAACACTTCTACACACAAAGGGTGGCAGAAATTTAGAATACTGTTCCACAAACAGAAGTCGATGCTAGTTCAATTGTTAATTTTAAATCTGAGATTGATAGATTTTTGTTAACCAAAGGGTATTGAGAGATATGGGACTAAGGTGGGTATATGGAGTTAGGTCACAGATCAGCCATGATCTCACTGAATGGTGGAACTGGCTCGAGGGGATAAATGGCCTACTCCTGTTCCTATCTTCCTATGTTCCTATATTAAGTTTCAATACTCTACAGGGAATGGGCTGGCTAGCTGACAGGCAACAGCAAGGGCACTGGCAGAGTGGCAGGGGTGGGACAGGAATGCTGTCATCCTGAGAGAGGACAGCAGGTTCATGTTCCATGGAGCCACTGCCACTTGCTGCCTCCTGTTATGCACCACCTTCTGCTGCAAGAAAGTGGGATGTGTGTCAGTGAGTGTCCTGCAAGTTGTTTGGGTGATGTGGTTATCATGGTTGAATAGCTGCCAGTGTGTGTGACCTGTGAGTTGTGGGTGTGCAGCTTGCAACAGTAGTAATGTGTGAGGGTGAGAGGAAACATCTGATTGGAAGAGTTGAGTACTGATGGAAAGAGTTTGTTGGTATGTGGGTGATGGGGGGTGTAGTGTGTGCAGCAGTGGATGCGACTAGTGGTGTAGTTGGTAGGAGATGCCACTTGACAGTTGACCTCACTCACCTTGACCACTCGTGTCAAAGCATTGAACTTCTTCCTGCACTGCAACCATGATCGTGGTGCTCTGTGCCTGGCATTGTCTACTGCCTCCGCTGCCTCGGGAGCATATGTCCAGAGGGGCCTCTTGCCCCCACTGCTGATATAGGATACCCCTCCTCTGTCCACCTCTTGCTTCATCAGAGAACATTGGTGCACGTTCTCTTGCAGTCCCGATACAAACTCAGATCGGCAGATTGGTGGGGTCTGGTGTGCAGATTGGAGGACATGGGATTTAGTAATGCGCAACCTTTATTCAATGTTTTAAAATAACTCAACAGTTTGCAAACATAGAGACAGGACCTGCATCTGTCTTTTATGTGTGCGATGTCTAATCTCCATTCAGGATCCGTGCAGACCCTGATCTTATATTTTGCAAAGATGAGAGTCCCGCAAACGTTGAGCAGTCTAGTTGTTGCCCATTAAAAATTCCAGCGGTCCCATCATCACCATGCTGCAGATTCATTTCCCAATTGTCTTCCACCACTTCCTGCAGCCACTCGACACCTCCCCTTTAAGAGGTGCAGGCTGCCTTTAAATGGTGCTAGCGACTCGCGATATCTGGGCCCCCTGCTGGTGAGCAACCACTGAACAGCACGGTTGTGCTGGCTGGACGCAGCAATCAGGTAAATCACCAGGCAGCATGAATGTTACGTGCTGCCTGCATCTCAACAGACGGTTGTCGGTTAATCGTGCACTGCGACCTCTGCGCTCGGTTTTGGGGGTGCTCCATTATAACCCCTATCATCTTTTCACCTTTTTCTCTGTTACTGCCTTTTGGATGAGATGTTAAACCTGGTCTGATCTACCTGTTCCAGTGGGTAAATAACTGTTAAAGATCCCATGGCATTACTTGAAGAAGAGCAATGGGGTTCTTCCAGTCTCCTGGCCAACATTCTTCCCTCAATCAACACCACCAAAAATAAATTAACTGGTCATTTATCTCATTGCTGTTTTTTTAGGATCTTGCAGTATGGAAAATATCTTCTGCATTCATCTATGTAACAAGAGTATTGAAAGTGAGATGTGATATGATTGCTGTTTGTAGGATTCCAAAGCGACTACATAATGTAGATCATAACAATCTATTCCACCTTGTCCAGAGCAGTAGAACCAGAGGACTTGGCTTGCGCTTGTAGGAGGGTAAATTCAAAACTAATCTGCGGAAACGTTGGCCTCGATTTTAAGGTTGCCACCACAATGATGGCTGTGACATATTGTGCTATTGCCTTTGATAGGATGTGGGAGGACAATACTCACCCAACCTTTCGTATGGAATGTGTAATTTGATCCAGTCATTGTCAGGCAGGGCACAGCGCTAACATTACAAATTTCAGAGAACACACAGCGCTGACACCACCCAATTCAGAGAATGCACAGCACTGACACGACCGATTTCAGAGATCAGACAGCACCAACACTACTGAGTTCAGAGAACGCACAGCGCTGACACCACTGAGTTCAGAAAACAGACAGCACTAACACGAACGAGTTCGGAAAACAGACAGCACTAACACTACTGAGTTCAGAGAACGCACAGCACGGACATTACCGAGTTCAGAGAATGCTCAGCGCTGACATTAACGAGTTCAGACAGCACACAGCGCTGACACTAACGAGTTCAGAGAACGCACACCGTTGACACTAACCAGTTCCGAAAATGTATAGCGCTGACGGCATCGAGTTCAGAGAATGTACAATGCTGACACTATCGAATTCTGAGAACGCACAGCGCTGATGTTATCTAGTTCAGAGAACGCATAGCGCTGACACTAACGAGTTCAGAGAATGCACAGCGCTGACACTAACGTGTTCAGAGAATGCAGAGCGCTGACACTAACGAGTTCAGAGAACACACAGCGCTGACACTAACGAGTTCAGAGAATGCAGAGTGCTGACACTAACGAGTTCAGAGAACACACAGCGCTGACACGAATGAGATCAGAGAACGCACAGCGCTAACACTAACGAAGTTCAGAGAAGGTACAGCACTGACATGAACGAGTTCAAAGAAGGCATAGCGCTGACACTAACGAGTTCAGAGAATGCACAGCGCTGACACTAACGAGTTCAAAGAATGCACAGCGCTGACACTAACGAGTTCAGAGAACGCACAGCGCTGAAACTAATGAGTTCAGAGAACACAGAGTGCTCACACTACCGAGTTCAGAGAACACACAGCGCTGACACTACCGAGTTCAAAGAATTTACAGCGCTGACACGAACGAGTTCAGAGAATGTACAGCGCTGACCCTACAAGTTCAGAGAAAACACAGTGCTGACACTAACGACTTCAGAGAACGCACAGCACTGACACTACCGAGTTCAGAGAATGCACAGCACTGACACTAACGAGATCAGAAAATGTATAGCGTTGACACTAACGAGTTCACAGAACGCAGAGCACTGACGGTATCGAGTTCAGATAACGCATAGCGCTGACACTTATAAGATCAAAGAATGCACTGCGCTGACACTACCAAGTGCAGAGAAGGTACAGCCGCTAACACTAACGAATTACGAGAATGTACAGTGCTGACGCTAACGAGTTCAGAGAACACACATCACTGACACTAACGAGTTCAGAGAACACACAGCGCTGACACTAACGAGATCAGAGAACACACAACACTGACACTACCGAGTTCAGAGAATGCACAGCGCTGACACTAACGAGTTCAGAGAAAATACAGCGCTGACACTAACGAGTTCACAGAACACACAGCGCTGACAGTACAAGTTCAGAGAACACACAACACTGACACTACCGAGTTCAGAGAATGCACAGCGCTGACACTAACGAGTTCAGAGAATGCACAGCGCTGACACTAACGAGTTCAGAGAATGCACAGCACTGACACTAACGAGTTCAGAGAATGCAAAGCGCTGACAATAACGAGTTCAGAGAATGCAAAGCGCTGACACTAACGAGTTCAGAGAACACACAGCGCTGACATGAATGAGATCAGAGAACGCACAGCGCTAACACTAACGAAGTTCAGAGAAGGTACAGCACTGACATGAACGAGTTCAAAGAAGGCATAGCGCTGACACTAACGAGTTCAAAGAATGCACAGCGCTGACACTAACGAGTTCAGAGAATTTACAGCGCTGAAACTAATGAGTTCAGAGAACACAGAGTGCTCACACTACCGAGTTCAGAGAACACACAGTGCTGACACTACCGAGTTCAGAGAATTTACAGCGCTGACACTAACGAGTTCAGAGAATTTACAGCACTGACGCTGATGAGTTCAGAGAATGCACAATGCTGACACTAAAGAGTTCAGAGAATGCACAGCGCTGACACTAACGAGTTCAGAGAATGCACAGCGCTGACACTAAAGAGTTCAGAGAATGTACAGTGCTGAAACTACAAGTTCAGAGAATTTACAGCACTGACGCTGACGAGTTCAGAGAATGCACAATGCTGACACTAAAGAGTTCAGAGAATGCACAGCGCTGACACTAATGAGTTCAGAGAATGTACAGTGCTGAAACTACAAGTTCAGAGAATGCACAGCACTGACGCTGACGAGTTCAAAGAATGCACAATACTGACACTAAAGAGTTCAGAGAATGCACAGCGCTGACACTAAAGAGTTCAGAGAATGCACAGCGCTGACACTAAAGAGTTCAGAGAATGTACAGTGCTGAAACTACAAGTTCAGAGAATGCACAGCACTGACGCTGACGAGTTCAAAGAATGCACAATACTGACACTAACGAGATCAGAGAATGTATAGCGTTGACACGAACGAGTTCACAGAAGGCAGAGCACTGACGGTATCGAGTTCAGATAACGCACAGCGCTGACACTGATAAGATCAAAGAATGCGCTGCGCTGACACTACCAAGTTCAGAGAAGGTACAGCCGCTCACACTAACGAATTACGAGAATGTACAGCGCTGACACTAACGAGTTCAGAGAACACACAATGTTGACACTAACGAGTTCAGAGAACGCACAGCGCTGACACTAACGAGTTCAGAGAATGCACAGCGCTGACACTACCGAGTTCAGAGAACGCACAGCGCTGACACTAACGAGTTCAGAGAATGCACAGCGTTGACACTAACGAGTTCAGAGAATGCAAAGCGCTGACACCAACGAGTTCAGAGAACACACAGCGCTGACATGAATGAGATCAGAGAACGCACAGCGCTAACACTAACGAAGTTCAGAGAAGGTACAGCACTGACTTGAACGAGTTCAAAGAAGGCATAGCGCTGACACTAACGAGTTCAAAGAACGCACAGCGCTGACACGACTGAGTTCAGAGAACACATAGCGCTGACACTACCGAGTTCAGAGAATTTACAGCGCTGACACTACCGAGTTCAGAGAACACACAGCGCTGACACTACCGAGTTCAGAGAATTTACAGCACTGACACTACCGAGTTCAGAGAACACACAGCGCTGACACTAACGAGTTCAGAGAATGCACAGCGCTGACAATAACGAGTTCAGAAAATGCACAGCGCTGACACGAACGAGTTCAGAGAATGCACAGCGCTGACACTAATGAGTTCAGAGAAAACAGCGCTGACACTAACGAGATCAGAGAATGCACAGCGCTGACACTAACGAGTTCAGAGAATGCACAGCGCTGACACTAATGAGTTCAAAGAACACAGAGTGCTCACACTACCGAGTTCAGAGAATTTACAGCGCTGACACTAACGAGTTCAGAGAATGCACAGCGCTAACACGAACGAGTTCAGAGAATGCACAGCGCTGACACTAATGAGTTCAGAGAACACAGCGCTGACACTAACGAGATCAGAGAATGCACAGCGCTGACACTAACGAGTTCAGAGAATGCACAGCGCTGACACTAATGAGTTCAAAGAACACAGAGTGCTCACACTACCGAGTTCAGAGAATTTACAGCGCTGACACGAACGAGTTCAGAGAATTTACAGCGCTGACACTAACGAGTTCAGAGAATGCACAGTGCTGACACTAACGAGTTCAGAGAATGCACAGCGCTGACACTAACGAGTTCAGAGAATTTACAGCGCTGACACTAACGAGTTCAGAGAATGCACAGTGCTGACACTACCGAGTTCAGAGAATTAACAGCGCTGACACTAACGAGTTCAGAGAATGCACAGTGCTGACACTAACGAGTTCAGAGAACGCACAGCGCCGACAATAATGAGTTTAGAGAACACACAGCGCTGACACTAACGAGATCAGAGAACACACAACGCTGACACTAACGAGTTCACAGAACACACAGCGCTGACACTAACGAGTTCAGAGAATGCAAAGCGCTGACACTAACGAGTTCAGAGAACACACAGCGCTGACATGAACGAGTTCAGAGAAAGCACAGCGCTAACATTAATGAAGTTCAGAGAAGGTACAGCACTGACATGAACGAGTTCAAAGAAGGCACAGCGCTGACACTAACAAGTTCAAAGAATGCACAGCGCTGACACTAACGAGTTCAGAGAACGCACAGCGCTGAAACTAATGAGTTCAGAGAACACAGAGTGCTCACACGACCGAGTTCAGAGAACACACAGCGCTGACACTACCGAGTTCAGAGAATTTACAGCGCTGACACTACCGAGTTCAGAGAACACACAGCGCTGAAACTAATGAGTTCAGAGAAGACACAGCGCTGACACTAACGAGTTCAGAGAATGCACAGCGCTGACACGAACGAGTTCAGAGAATGCACAGCGCTGACACTAAAGAGTTCAGAGAATGCACAGCGCTGACACTAAAGAGTTCAGAGAATGCACAGCGCTGACACTAAAGAGTTCAGAGAATGCACAGCGCTGACACTAAAGAGTTCAGAGAATGTACAGTGCTGAAACTACAAGTTCAGAGAATGCACAGCACTGACGCTGACGAGTTCAAAGAATGCACAATACTGACACTAACGAGATCAGAGAATGTATAGCGTTGACACGAACGAGTTCACAGAAGGCAGAGCACTGACGGTATCGAGTTCAGATAACGCACAGCGCTGACACTGATAAGATCAAAGAATGCGCTGCGCTGACACTACCAAGTTCAGAGAAGGTACAGCCGCTCACACTAACGAATTACGAGAATGTACAGCGCTGACACTAACGAGTTCAGAGAACACACAATGTTGACACTAACGAGTTCAGAGAAGCAACAGCGCCGACAATAATGAGTTTAGAGAACACACTGTGCTGACACGAATGATTTCAGAGAACACACAACGCTGACACTACCGAGTTCAGAGAACGCACAGCGCTGACACTAACGAGTTCAGAGAATGCACAGCGCTGACACTACCGAGTTCAGAGAACGCACAGCGCTGACACTAACGAGTTCAGAGAATGCACAGCGTTGACACTAACGAGTTCAGAGAATGCAAAGCGCTGACACCAACGAGTTCAGAGAACACACAGCGCTGACATGAATGAGATCAGAGAACGCACAGCGCTAACACTAACGAAGTTCAGAGAAGGTACAGCACTGACTTGAACGAGTTCAAAGGAGCCATAGTCATACAGAACAGAACAGACTATTGCAAAGAAGCATACCGACAACTGGACAACCAGGAACACTACAGACGGTTACCCGCAGATCCGACCAAAGAACACACCCACCAGCTCAACAAACTGATCAAGACCTTCGATCCAGACCTTCAAAGCATCCTACGCATTCTCATCCCACGTAATCCCCGCGTGGGAGACTTCTACTGCCTCCCAAAGATACACAAAGCCAACACACCCGGACGTCCCATCGTATCAGGCAACGGAACCCTGTGTGAGAACCTCTCTGGATACATCGAGGGCATCCTGAAACCCATCGTACAGGGAACCCCCAGCTTCTGTCGTGACACTACAGACTTCCTACAAAAACTCAGTACCCACGGACCAGTTGAACCAGGAACACTTCTCACCACGATGGACGTCTCGGCACTATACACCAGTATCCCCCACGATGACGGCATCGCTGCGACAGCATCAATACTCAACACCAACAACAGCCAATCTCCGGAAGCCATCCTACAACTCATCCGCTTCATCCTGGATCACAATGTCTTCACCTTCGATAACCAGTTCTTTACCCAAACACACGGAACAGCCATGGGGACCAAATTCGCACCCCAATACGCCAACATTTTCATGCACAAGTTCGAGCAGGACTTCTTCACTGCACAAGACCTCCAACCAACACTATACACCAGATACATCGACGACATTTTCTTTCTATGGACCCACGGCAAGGAATCACTAAAGAGACTACACGATAACATCAACAAGTTCCATCCCACCATCAAGCTCACCATGGACTACTCCTCAGAATCAGTTTCTTTCTTGGACACACGAATCTCCATCAAAGACGGGCACCTCAGCACCTCACTCTACCGCAAGCCCACGGACAACCTCACGATGCTCCACTTTTCCAGCTTCCACCCTAACCACGTCAAAGAGGCCATCCCCTATGGACAGGCCCTGCGAATACACAGGGTCTGCTCAGACGAGGAGGAACGCGATGGACACCTACAGACGCTGAAAGACGCCCTAGTAAGAACGGGATATGACGCTCGACTCATCGATCGACAGTTCCGACGGGCCACAGCAAAAAATCGCATAGACCTCCTCAGGAGACTAACACGGGACGCAACCAACAGAGTACCCTTTGTCGTCCAGTACTTCCCCGGAGCGGAGAAACTACGCCATGTTCTCCGCAGCCTTCAACATGTCATCAATGAGGACAAACAACTCGCTATGGCCATCCCCACACCTCCACTACTCGCCTTTAAACAGCCACCCAACCTCAAACAGACCATCGTTCGCAGCAAACTACCTAGCTTTCAAGAGAACAGCGTCCACGACGCCACACAACCCTGCCACGGTAACCTCTGCAAGACATGCCAGATCATCGACACAGATACCACCATCACACGAGATGACACCACCCACCAGGTGCATGGTTCATACTCCTGTGACTCAGCCAACGTTGTCTACCTCATACGTTGCAGGAAAGGATGCCCCAGAGCATGGTACATTGGCGAGACCATGCAGACGCTGCGACAACGGATGAACGGACACCGCGCAACAATCGCCAAACAGGAGGGTTCCCTCCCAGTCGGGGAACACTTCAGCAGTCATGGACATTCATCCACCGACCTTCGGGTAAGCGTACTCCAAGGCGGCCTTCGAGACACACGACAACGCAAAATCGTCGAGCAGAAATTGATAGCCAAGTTCCGCACCCATGAGGACGGCCTCAACCGGGATCTTGGGTTCATGTCACGCTACACGTTACCCCACCAGCGAACAAATGTTATCTGTTTTTAATATAATGGGTCATTTGCTGGCTCTCTCTGCCTTCCGGATGTTTCTGCCTCTCTGTGTTTTTTTTTCTCTGTTTTTTTTCCCTGTTTGTTTTTTTGTTGAATGTGTATTCGGGGGTTCTGCAGGTAACACCTCTCTGTCTGAACACGGTGATTGCCTTGGCAACGGGCAGTTGCAGGGGCAGTCTGTAAACACCATGTATTGTTCAATATGTATAAATGCG
Organism: Heptranchias perlo; assembly: GCF_035084215.1. Lineage (NCBI taxonomy): Eukaryota > Metazoa > Chordata > Chondrichthyes > Hexanchiformes > Hexanchidae > Heptranchias > Heptranchias perlo. The sequence goes on along the minus strand of NC_090329.1, from coordinate 45,044,075 downwards.
TAGGCTTCAAGGAGATCTTGAAACATTTGCCTGAGGAAGGAGAAAATCTCCGAAAGCTTGTGAATTTAAAATAAAATTGCTGGACTATAACTTGGTGTTGTAAAATTGTTTACAAGAGTTCAAAGAAGGCATAGCGCTGACACTAACGAGTTCAAAGAACGCACAGCGCTGACACGACTGAGTTCAGAGAACACATAGCGCTGACACTACCGAGTTCAGAGAATTTACAGCGCTGACACTACCGAGTTCAGAGAACACACAGCGCTGACACTACCGAGTTCAGAGAATTTACAGCACTGACACTACCGAGTTCAGAGAACACACAGCGCTGACACTAACGAGTTCAGAGAATGCACAGCGCTGACAATAACGAGTTCAGAAAATGCACAGCGCTGACACGAACGAGTTCAGAGAATGCACAGCGCTGACACTAATGAGTTCAGAGAACACAGCGCTGACACTAACGAGATCAGAGAATGCACAGCGCTGACACTAACGAGTTCAGAGAATGCACAGCGCTGACACTAATGAGTTCAAAGAACACAGAGTGCTCACACTACCGAGTTCAGAGAATTTACAGCGCTGACACTAACGAGTTCAGAGAATGCACAGCGCTAACACGAACGAGTTCAGAGAATGCACAGCGTTGACACTAATGAGTTCAGAGAACACAGCGCTGACACTAACGAGATCAGAGAATGCACAGCGCTGACACTAACGAGTTCAGAGAATGCACAGCGCTGACACTAATGAGTTCAAAGAACACAGAGTGCTCACACTACCGAGTTCAGAGAATTTACAGCGCTGACACGAACGAGTTCAGAGAATTTACAGCGCTGACACTAACGAGTTCAGAGAATGCACAGTGCTGCCACTAACGAGTTCAGAGAATGCACAGCGCTGACACTAACGAGTTCAGAGAATGCACAGTGCTGACACTACCGAGTTCAGAGAATTAACAGCGCTGACACTAACGAGTTCAGAGAATGCACAGTGCTGACACTAACGAGTTCAGAGAACGCACAGCGCCGACAATAATGAGTTCAGAGAACACACTGTGCTGACACTAATGATTTCAGAGAACACACAGCGCTGACACTAACGAGATCAGAGAACACACAACGCTGACACTAACGAGTTCACAGAACACACAGCGCTGACACTAACGAGTTCAGAGAATGCAAAGCGCTGACACTAACGAGTTCAGAGAACACACAGCGCTGACATGAACGAGTTCAGAGAAAGCACAGCGCTAACATTAATGAAGTTCAGAGAAGGTACAGCACTGACATGAACGAGTTCAAAGAAGGCACAGCGCTGACACTAACAAGTTCAAAGAATGCACAGCGCTGACACTAACGAGTTCAGAGAACGCACAGCGCTGAAACTAATGAGTTCAGAGAACACAGAGTGCTCACACGACCGAGTTCAGAGAACACACAGCGCTGACACTACCGAGTTCAGAGAATTTACAGCGCTGACACTACCGAGTTCAGAGAACACACAGCGCTGAAACTAATGAGTTCAGAGAAGACACAGCGCTGACACTAACGAGTTCAGAGAATGCACAGCGCTGACACGAACGAGTTCAGAGAATGCACAGCGCTGACACTAAAGAGTTCAGAGAATGCACAGCGCTGACACTAAAGAGTTCAGAGAATGCACAGCGCTGACACTAAAGAGTTCAGAGAATGCACAGCGCTGACACTAAAGAGTTCAGAGAATGTACAGTGCTGAAACTACAAGTTCAGAGAATGCACAGCACTGACGCTGACGAGTTCAAAGAATGCACAATACTGACACTAACGAGATCAGAGAATGTATAGCGTTGACACGAACGAGTTCACAGAAGGCAGAGCACTGACGGTATCGAGTTCAGATAACGCACAGCGCTGACACTGATAAGATCAAAGAATGCACTGCGCTGACACTACCAAGTTCAGAGAAGGTACAGCCGCTCACACTAACGAATTACGAGAATGTACAGCGCTGACACTAACGAGTTCAGAGAACACACAATGTTGACACTAACGAGTTCAGAGAAGCAACAGCGCCGACAATAATGAGTTTAGAGAACACACTGTGCTGACACGAATGATTTCAGAGAACACACAACGCTGACACTACCGAGTTCAGAGAACGCACAGCGCTGACACTAACGAGTTCAGAGAATGCACAGCGTTGACACTAACGAGTTCAGAGAATGCAAAGCGCTGACACCAACGAGTTCAGAGAACAGACAGCGCTGACATGAATGAGATCAGAGAACGCACAGCGCTAACACTAACGAAGTTCAGAGAAGGTACAGCACTGACTTGAACGAGTTCAAAGAAGGCATAGCGCTGACACTAACGAGTTCAAAGAACGCACAGCGCTGACACGACTGAGTTCAGAGAACACATAGCGCTGACACTACCGAGTTCAGAGAATTTACAGCGCTGACACTACCGAGTTCAGAGAACACACAGCGCTGACACTACCGAGTTCAGAGAATTTACAGCACTGACACTACCGAGTTCAGAGAACACACAGCGCTGACACTAACGAGTTCAGAGAATGCACAGCGCTGACAATAACGAGTTCAGAAAATGCACAGCGCTGACACGAACGAGTTCAGAGAATGCACAGCGCTGACACTAATGAGTTCAGAGAACACAGCGCTGACACTAACGAGATCAGAGAATGCACAGTGCTGACACTAACGAGTTCAGAGAATGCACAGCGCTGACACTAACGAGTTCAGAGAATTTACAGCGCTGACACTAACGAGTTCAGAGAATGCACAGTGCTGACACTACCGAGTTCAGAGAATTAACAGCGCTGACACTAACGAGTTCAGAGAATGCACAGTGCTGACACTAACGAGTTCAGAGAACGCACAGCGCCGACAATAATGAGTTCAGAGAACACACTGTGCTGACACTAATGATTTCAGAGAACACACAGCGCTGACACTAACGAGATCAGAGAACACACAACGCTGACACTAACGAGTTCACAGAACACACAGCGCTGACACTAACGAGTTCAGAGAATGCAAAGCGCTGACACTAACGAGTTCAGAGAACACACAGCGCTGACATGAACGAGTTCAGAGAAAGCACAGCGCTAACATTAATGAAGTTCAGAGAAGGTACAGCACTGACATGAACGAGTTCAAAGAATGCACAGCGCTGACACTAACGAGTTCAGAGAACGCACAGCGCTGAAACTAATGAGTTCAGAGAACACAGAGTGCTCACACGACCGAGTTCAGAGAACACACAGCGCTGACACTACCGAGTTCAGAGAATTTACAGCGCTGACACTACCGAGTTCAGAGAACACACAGCGCTGAAACTAATGAGTTCAGAGAAGACACAGCGCTGACACTAACGAGTTCAGAGAATGCACAGCGCTGACACGAACGAGTTCAGAGAATGCACAGCGCTGACACTAAAGAGTTCAGAGAATGCACAGCGCTGACACTAAAGAGTTCAGAGAATGCACAGCGCTGACACTACCGAGTTCAGAGAACACACAGCGCTGAAACTAATGAGTTCAGAGAAGACACAGCGCTGACACTAACGAGTTCAGAGAATGCACAGCGCTGACACGAACGAGTTCAGAGAATGCACAGCGCTGACACTAAAGAGTTCAGAGAATGCACAGCGCTGACACTAAAGAGTTCAGAGAATGCACAGCGCTGACACTAAAGAGTTCAGAGAATGCACAGCGCTGACACTAAAGAGTTCAGAGAATGTACAGTGCTGAAACTACAAGTTCAGAGAATGCACAGCACTGACGCTGACGAGTTCAAAGAATGCACAATACTGACACTAACGAGATCAGAGAATGTATAGCGTTGACACGAACGAGTTCACAGAAGGCAGAGCACTGACGGTATCGAGTTCAGATAACGCACAGCGCTGACACTGATAAGATCAAAGAATGCGCTGCGCTGACACGACCAAGTTCAGAGAAGGTACAGCCGCTCACACTAACGAATTACGAGAATGTACAGCGCTGACACTAACGAGTTCAGAGAACACACAATGTTGACACTAACGAGTTCAGAGAAGCAACAGCGCCGACAATAATGAGTTTAGAGAACACACTGTGCTGACACGAATGATTTCAGAGAACACACAGCGCTGACACTAAAGAGTTCAGAGAATGTACAGTGCTGAAACTACAAGTTCAGAGAATTTACAGCACTGACGCTGACGAGTTCTGAGAATGCACAATGCTGACACTAAAGAGTTCAGAGAATGCACAGCGCTGACACTAATGAGTTCAGAGAATGTACAGTGCTGAAACTACAAGTTCAGAGAATGCACAGCACTGACGCTGACGAGTTCAAAGAATGCACAATACTGACACTAAAGAGTTCAGAGAATGCACAGCGCTGACACTAAAGAGTTCAGAGAATGCACAGCGCTGACACTAAAGAGTTCAGAGAATGTACAGTGCTGAAACTACAAGTTCAGAGAATGCACAGCACTGACGCTGACGAGTTCAAAGAATGCACAATACTGACACTAACGAGATCAGAGAATGTATAGCGTTGACACGAACGAGTTCACAGAAGGCAGAGCACTGACGGTATCGAGTTCAGATAACGCACAGCGCTGACACTGATAAGATCAAAGAATGCGCTGCGCTGACACTACCAAGTTCAGAGAAGGTACAGCCGCTCACACTAACGAATTACGAGAATGTACAGCGCTGACACTAACGAGTTCAGAGAACACACAATGTTGACACTAACGAGTTCAGAGAACGCACAGCGCTGACACTAACGAGTTCAGAGAATGCACAGCGCTGACACTACCGAGTTCAGAGAACGCACAGCGCTGACACTAACGAGTTCAGAGAATGCACAGCGTTGACACTAACGAGTTCAGAGAATGCAGAGCGCTGACACTAACGAGTTCAGAGAACACACAGCGCTGACATGAATGAGATCAGAGAACGCACAGCGCTAACACTAACGAAGTTCAGAGAAGGTACAGCACTGACTTGAACGAGTTCAAAGAAGGCATAGCGCTGACACTAACGAGTTCAAAGAACGCACAGCGCTGACACGACTGAGTTCAGAGAACACATAGCGCTGACACTACCGAGTTCAGAGAATTTACAGCGCTGACACTACCGAGTTCAGAGAACACACAGCGCTGACACTACCGAGTTCAGAGAATTTACAGCACTGACACTACCGAGTTCAGAGAACACACAGCGCTGACACTAACGAGTTCAGAGAATGCACAGCGCTGACAATAACGAGTTCAGAAAATGCACAGCGCTGACACGAACGAGTTCAGAGAATGCACAGCGCTGACACTAATGAGTTCAGAGAACACAGCGCTGACACTAACGAGATCAGAGAATGCACAGCGCTGACACTAACGAGTTCAGAGAATGCACAGCGCTGACACTAATGAGTTCAAAGAACACAGAGTGCTCACACTACCGAGTTCAGAGAATTTACAGCGCTGACACTAACGAGTTCAGAGAATGCACAGCGCTAACACGAACGAGTTCAGAGAATGCACAGCGCTGACACTAATGAGTTCAGAGAACACAGCGCTGACACTAACGAGATCAGAGAATGCACAGCGCTGACACTAACGAGTTCAGAGAATGCACAGCGCTGACACTAATGAGTTCAAAGAATGTATAGCGTTGACACGAACGAGTTCACAGAAGGCAGAGCACTGACGGTATCGAGTTCAGATAACGCACAGCGCTGACACTGATAAGATCAAAGAATGCGCTGCGCTGACACTACCAAGTTCAGAGAAGGTACAGCCGCTCACACTAACGAATTACGAGAATGTACAGCGCTGACACTAACGAGTTCAGAGAACACACAATGTTGACACTAACGAGTTCAGAGAACGCACAGCGCTGACACTAACGAGTTCAGAGAATGCACAGCGCTGACACTACCGAGTTCAGAGAACGCACAGCGCTGACACTAACGAGTTCAGAGAATGCACAGCGTTGACACTAACGAGTTCAGAGAATGCAGAGCGCTGACACTAACGAGTTCAGAGAACACACAGCGCTGACATGAATGAGATCAGAGAACGCACAGCGCTAACACTAACGAAGTTCAGAGAAGGTACAGCACTGACTTGAACGAGTTCAAAGAAGGCATAGCGCTGACACTAACGAGTTCAAAGAACGCACAGCGCTGACACGACTGAGTTCAGAGAACACATAGCGCTGACACTACCGAGTTCAGAGAATTTACAGCGCTGACACTACCGAGTTCAGAGAACACACAGCGCTGACACTACCGAGTTCAGAGAATTTACAGCACTGACACTACCGAGTTCAGAGAACACACAGCGCTGACACTAACGAGTTCAGAGAATGCATAGCGCTGACAATAACGAGTTCAGAAAATGCACAGCGCTGACACGAACGAGTTCAGAGAATGCACAGCGCTGACACTAATGAGTTCAGAGAACACAGCGCTGACACTAACGAGATCAGAGAATGCACAGCGCTGACACTAACGAGTTCAGAGAATGCACAGCGCTGACACTAATGAGTTCAAAGAACACAGAGTGCTCACACTACCGAGTTCAGAGAATTTACAGCGCTGACACTAACGAGTTCAGAGAATGCACAGCGCTAACACGAACGAGTTCAGAGAATGCACAGCGCTGACACTAATGAGTTCAGAGAACACAGCGCTGACACTAACGAGATCAGAGAATGCACAGCGCTGACACTAACGAGTTCAGAGAATGCACAGCGCTGACACTAATGAGTTCAAAGAACACAGAGTGCTCACACTACCGAGTTCAGAGAATTTACAGCGCTGACACGAACGAGTTCAGAGAATTTACAGCGCTGACACTAACGAGTTCAGAGAATGCACAGTGCTGACACTAACGAGTTCAGAGAATGCACAGCGCTGACACTAACGAGTTCAGAGAATTTACAGCGCTGACACTAACGAGTTCAGAGAATGCACAGTGCTGACACTACCGAGTTCAGAGAATTAACAGCGCTGACACTAACGAGTTCAGAGAATGCACAGTGCTGACACTAACGAGTTCAGAGAACGCACAGCGCCGACAATAATGAGTTCAGAGAACACACTGTGCTGACACTAATGATTTCAGAGAACACACAGCGCTGACACTAACGAGATCAGAGAACACACAACGCTGACACTAACGAGTTCACAGAACACACAGCGCTGACACTAACGAGTTCAGAGAATGCAAAGCGCTGACACTAACGAGTTCAGAGAACACACAGCGCTGACATGAACGAGTTCAGAGAAAGCACAGCGCTAACATTAATGAAGTTCAGAGAAGGTACAGCACTGACATGAACGAGTTCAAAGAAGGCACAGCGCTGACACTAACAAGTTCAAAGAATGCACAGCGCTGACACTAACGAGTTCAGAGAACGCACAGCGCTGAAACTAATGAGTTCAGAGAACACAGAGTGCTCACACGACCGAGTTCAGAGAACACACAGCGCTGACACTACCGAGTTCAGAGAATTTACAGCGCTGACACTACCGAGTTCAGAGAACACACAGCGCTGAAACTAATGAGTTCAGAGAAGACACAGCGCTGACACTAACGAGTTCAGAGAATGCACAGCGCTGACACGAACGAGTTCAGAGAATGCACAGCGCTGACACTAAAGAGTTCAGAGAATGCACAGCGCTGACACTAAAGAGTTCAGAGAATGCACAGCGCTGACACTAAAGAGTTCAGAGAATGCACAGCGCTGACACTAAAGAGTTCAGAGAATGTACAGTGCTGAAACTACAAGTTCAGAGAATGCACAGCACTGACGCTGACGAGTTCAAAGAATGCACAATACTGACACTAACGAGATCAGAGAATGTATAGCGTTGACACGAACGAGTTCACAGAAGGCAGAGCACTGACGGTATCGAGTTCAGATAACGCACAGCGCTGACACTGATAAGATCAAAGAATGCGCTGCGCTGACACTACCAAGTTCAGAGAAGGTACAGCCGCTCACACTAACGAATTACGAGAATGTACAGCGCTGACACTAACGAGTTCAGAGAACACACAATGTTGACACTAACGAGTTCAGAGAAGCAACAGCGCCGACAATAATGAGTTTAGAGAACACACTGTGCTGACACGAATGATTTCAGAGAACACACAACGCTGACACTACCGAGTTCAGAGAACGCACAGCGCTGACACTAACGAGTTCAGAGAATGCACAGCGCTGACACTACCGAGTTCAGAGAACGCACAGCGCTGACACTAACGAGTTCAGAGAATGCACAGCGTTGACACTAACGAGTTCAGAGAATGCAAAGCGCTGACACCAACGAGTTCAGAGAACACACAGCGCTGACATGAATGAGATCAGAGAACGCACAGCGCTAACACTAACGAAGTTCAGAGAAGGTACAGCACTGACTTGAACGAGTTCAAAGGAGCCATAGTCATACTGAACAGAACAGACTATTGCAAAGAAGCATACCGACAACTGGACAACCAGGAACACTACAGACGGTTACCCGCAGATCCGACCAAAGAACACACCCACCAGCTCAACAAACTGATCAAGACCTTCGATCCAGACCTTCAAAGCATCCTACGCATTCTCATCCCACGTAATCCCCGCGTGGGAGACTTCTACTGCCTCCCAAAGATACACAAAGCCAACACACCCGGACGTCCCATCGTATCAGGCAACGGAACCCTGTGTGAGAACCTCTCTGGATACATCGAGGGCATCCTGAAACCCATCGTACAGGGAACCCCCAGCTTCTGTCGTGACACTACAGACTTCCTACAAAAACTCAGTACCCACGGACCAGTTGAACCAGGAACACTTCTCACCACGATGGACGTCTCGGCACTATACACCAGTATCCCCCACGATGACGGCATCGCTGCGACAGCATCAATACTCAACACCAACAACAGCCAATCTCCGGAAGCCATCCTACAACTCATCCGCTTCATCCTGGATCACAATGTCTTCACCTTCGATAACCAGTTCTTTACCCAAACACACGGAACAGCCATGGGGACCAAATTCGCACCCCAATACGCCAACATTTTCATGCACAAGTTCGAGCAGGACTTCTTCACTGCACAAGACCTCCAACCAACACTATACACCAGATACATCGACGACATTTTCTTTCTATGGACCCACGGCAAGGAATCACTAAAGAGACTACACGATAACATCAACAAGTTCCATCCCACCATCAAGCTCACCATGGACTACTCCTCAGAATCAGTTTCTTTCTTGGACACACGAATCTCCATCAAAGACGGGCACCTCAGCACCTCACTCTACCGCAAGCCCACGGACAACCTCACGATGCTCCACTTTTCCAGCTTCCACCCTAACCACGTCAAAGAGGCCATCCCCTATGGACAGGCCCTGCGAATACACAGGGTCTGCTCAGACGAGGAGGAACGCGATGGACACCTACAGACGCTGAAAGACGCCCTAGTAAGAACGGGATATGACGCTCGACTCATCGATCGACAGTTCCGACGGGCCACAGCAAAAAATCGCATAGACCTCCTCAGGAGACTAACACGGGACGCAACCAACAGAGTACCCTTTGTCGTCCAGTACTTCCCCGGAGCGGAGAAACTACGCCATGTTCTCCGCAGCCTTCAACATGTCATCAATGAGGACAAACAACTCGCTATGGCCATCCCCACACCTCCACTACTCGCCTTTAAACAGCCACCCAACCTCAAACAGACCATCGTTCGCAGCAAACTACCTAGCTTTCAAGAGAACAGCGTCCACGACGCCACACAACCCTGCCACGGTAACCTCTGCAAGACATGCCAGATCATCGACACAGATACCACCATCACACGAGATGACACCACCCACCAGGTGCATGGTTCATACTCCTGTGACTCAGCCAACGTTGTCTACCTCATACGTTGCAGGAAAGGATGCCCCAGAGCATGGTACATTGGCGAGACCATGCAGACGCTGCGACAACGGATGAACGGACACCGCGCAACAATCGCCAAACAGGAGGGTTCCCTCCCAGTCGGGGAACACTTCAGCAGTCATGGACATTCATCCACCGACCTTCGGGTAAGCGTACTCCAAGGCGGCCTTCGAGACACACGACAACGCAAAATCGTCGAGCAGAAATTGATAGCCAAGTTCCGCACCCATGAGGACGGCCTCAACCGGGATCTTGGGTTCATGTCACGCTACACGTTACCCCACCAGCGAACAAATGTTATCTGTTTTTAATATAATGGGTCATTTGCTGGCTCTCTCTGCCTTCCGGATGTTTCTGCCTCTCTGTGTTTTTTTTTCTCTGTTTTTTTTCCCTGTTTGTTTTTTTGTTGAATGTGTATTCGGGGGTTCTGCAGGTAACACCTCTCTGTCTGAACACGGTGATTGCCTTGGCAACGGGCAGTTGCAGGGGCAGTCTGTAAACACCATGTATTGTTCAATATGTATAAATGCGTAGGCTTCAAGGAGATCTTGAAACATTTGCCTGAGGAAGGAGAAAATCTCCGAAAGCTTGTGAATTTAAAATAAAATTGCTGGACTATAACTTGGTGTTGTAAAATTGTTTACAAGAGTTCAAAGAAGGCATAGCGCTGACACTAACGAGTTCAAAGAACGCACAGCGCTGACACGACTGAGTTCAGAGAACACATAGCGCTGACACTACCGAGTTCAGAGAATTTACAGCGCTGACACTACCGAGTTCAGAGAACACACAGCGCTGACACTACCGAGTTCAGAGAATTTACAGCACTGACACTACCGAGTTCAGAGAACACACAGCGCTGACACTAACGAGTTCAGAGAATGCACAGCGCTGACAATAACGAGTTCAGAAAATGCACAGCGCTGACACGAACGAGTTCAGAGAATGCACAGCGCTGACACTAATGAGTTCAGAGAACACAGCGCTGACACTAACGAGATCAGAGAATGCACAGCGCTGACACTAACGAGTTCAGAGAATGCACAGCGCTGACACTAATGAGTTCAAAGAACACAGAGTGCTCACACTACCGAGTTCAGAGAATTTACAGCGCTGACACTAACGAGTTCAGAGAATGCACAGCGCTAACACGAACGAGTTCAGAGAATGCACAGCGTTGACACTAATGAGTTCAGAGAACACAGCGCTGACACTAACGAGATCAGAGAATGCACAGCGCTGACACTAACGAGTTCAGAGAATGCACAGCGCTGACACTAATGAGTTCAAAGAACACAGAGTGCTCACACTACCGAGTTCAGAGAATTTACAGCGCTGACACGAACGAGTTCAGAGAATTTACAGCGCTGACACTAACGAGTTCAGAGAATGCACAGTGCTGCCACTAACGAGTTCAGAGAATGCACAGCGCTGACACTAACGAGTTCAGAGAATGCACAGTGCTGACACTACCGAGTTCAGAGAATTAACAGCGCTGACACTAACGAGTTCAGAGAATTTACAGCGCTGACACTAACGAGTTCAGAGAATGCACAGTGCTGACACTACCGAGTTCAGAGAATTAACAGCGCTGACACTAACGAGTTCAGAGAATGCACAGTGCTGACACTAACGAGTTCAGAGAACGCACAGCGCCGACAATAATGAGTTCAGAGAACACACTGTGCTGACACTAATGATTTCAGAGAACACACAGCGCTGACACTAACGAGATCAGAGAACACACAACGCTGACACTAACGAGTTCACAGAACACACAGCGCTGACACTAACGAGTTCAGAGAATGCAAAGCGCTGACACTAACGAGTTCAGAGAACACACAGCGCTGACATGAACGAGTTCAGAGAAAGCACAGCGCTAACATTAATGAAGTTCAGAGAAGGTACAGCACTGACATGAACGAGTTCAAAGAAGGCACAGCGCTGACACTAACAAGTTCAAAGAATGCACAGCGCTGACACTAACGAGTTCAGAGAACGCACAGCGCTGAAACTAATGAGTTCAGAGAACACAGAGTGCTCACACGACCGAGTTCAGAGAACACACAGCGCTGACACTACCGAGTTCAGAGAATTTACAGCGCTGACACTACCGAGTTCAGAGAACACACAGCGCTGAAACTAATGAGTTCAGAGAAGACACAGCGCTGACACTAACGAGTTCAGAGAATGCACAGCGCTGACACGAACGAGTTCAGAGAATGCACAGCGCTGACACTAAAGAGTTCAGAGAATGCACAGCGCTGACACTAAAGAGTTCAGAGAATGCACAGCGCTGACACTAAAGAGTTCAGAGAATGCACAGCGCTGACACTAAAGAGTTCAGAGAATGTACAGTGCTGAAACTACAAGTTCAGAGAATGCACAGCACTGACGCTGACGAGTTCAAAGAATGCACAATACTGACACTAACGAGATCAGAGAATGTATAGCGTTGACACGAACGAGTTCACAGAAGGCAGAGCACTGACGGTATCGAGTTCAGATAACGCACAGCGCTGACACTGATAAGATCAAAGAATGCACTGCGCTGACACTACCAAGTTCAGAGAAGGTACAGCCGCTCACACTAACGAATTACGAGAATGTACAGCGCTGACACTAACGAGTTCAGAGAACACACAATGTTGACACTAACGAGTTCAGAGAAGCAACAGCGCCGACAATAATGAGTTTAGAGAACACACTGTGCTGACACGAATGATTTCAGAGAACACACAACGCTGACACTACCGAGTTCAGAGAACGCACAGCGCTGACACTAACGAGTTCAGAGAATGCACAGCGTTGACACTAACGAGTTCAGAGAATGCAAAGCGCTGACACCAACGAGTTCAGAGAACACACAGCGCTGACATGAATGAGATCAGAGAACGCACAGCGCTAACACTAACGAAGTTCAGAGAAGGTACAGCACTGACTTGAACGAGTTCAAAGAAGGCATAGCGCTGACACTAACGAGTTCAAAGAACGCACAGCGCTGACACGACTGAGTTCAGAGAACACATAGCGCTGACACTACCGAGTTCAGAGAATTTACAGCGCTGACACTACCGAGTTCAGAGAACACACAGCGCTGACACTACCGAGTTCAGAGAATTTACAGCACTGACACTACCGAGTTCAGAGAACACACAGCGCTGACACTAACGAGTTCAGAGAATGCACAGCGCTGACAATAACGAGTTCAGAAAATGCACAGCGCTGACACGAACGAGTTCAGAGAATGCACAGCGCTGACACTAATGAGTTCAGAGAACACAGCGCTGACACTAACGAGATCAGAGAATGCACAGTGCTGACACTAACGAGTTCAGAGAATGCACAGCGCTGACACTAACGAGTTCAGAGAATTTACAGCGCTGACACTAACGAGTTCAGAGAATGCACAGTGCTGACACTACCGAGTTCAGAGAATTAACAGCGCTGACACTAACGAGTTCAGAGAATGCACAGTGCTGACACTAACGAGTTCAGAGAACGCACAGCGCCGACAATAATGAGTTCAGAGAACACACTGTGCTGACACTAATGATTTCAGAGAACACACAGCGCTGACACTAACGAGATCAGAGAACACACAACGCTGACACTAACGAGTTCACAGAACACACAGCGCTGACACTAACGAGTTCAGAGAATGCAAAGCGCTGACACTAACGAGTTCAGAGAACACACAGCGCTGACATGAACGAGTTCAGAGAAAGCACAGCGCTAACATTAATGAAGTTCAGAGAAGGTACAGCACTGACATGAACGAGTTCAAAGAATGCACAGCGCTGACACTAACGAGTTCAGAGAACGCACAGCGCTGAAACTAATGAGTTCAGAGAACACAGAGTGCTCACACGACCGAGTTCAGAGAACACACAGCGCTGACACTACCGAGTTCAGAGAATTTACAGCGCTGACACTACCGAGTTCAGAGAACACACAGCGCTGAAACTAATGAGTTCAGAGAAGACACAGCGCTGACACTAACGAGTTCAGAGAATGCACAGCGCTGACACGAACGAGTTCAGAGAATGCACAGCGCTGACACTAAAGAGTTCAGAGAATGCACAGCGCTGACACTAAAGAGTTCAGAGAATGCACAGCGCTGACACTACCGAGTTCAGAGAACACACAGCGCTGAAACTAATGAGTTCAGAGAAGACACAGCGCTGACACTAACGAGTTCAGAGAATGCACAGCGCTGACACGAACGAGTTCAGAGAATGCACAGCGCTGACACTAAAGAGTTCAGAGAATGCACAGCGCTGACACTAAAGAGTTCAGAGAATGCACAGCGCTGACACTAAAGAGTTCAGAGAATGCACAGCGCTGACACTAAAGAGTTCAGAGAATGTACAGTGCTGAAACTACAAGTTCAGAGAATGCACAGCACTGACGCTGACGAGTTCAAAGAATGCACAATACTGACACTAACGAGATCAGAGAATGTATAGCGTTGACACGAACGAGTTCACAGAAGGCAGAGCACTGACGGTATCGAGTTCAGATAACGCACAGCGCTGACACTGATAAGATCAAAGAATGCGCTGCGCTGACACGACCAAGTTCAGAGAAGGTACAGCCGCTCACACTAACGAATTACGAGAATGTACAGCGCTGACACTAACGAGTTCAGAGAACACACAATGTTGACACTAACGAGTTCAGAGAAGCAACAGCGCCGACAATAATGAGTTTAGAGAACACACTGTGCTGACACGAATGATTTCAGAGAACACACAGCGCTGACACTAAAGAGTTCAGAGAATGTACAGTGCTGAAACTACAAGTTCAGAGAATTTACAGCACTGACGCTGACGAGTTCTGAGAATGCACAATGCTGACACTAAAGAGTTCAGAGAATGCACAGCGCTGACACTAATGAGTTCAGAGAATGTACAGTGCTGAAACTACAAGTTCAGAGAATGCACAGCACTGACGCTGACGAGTTCAAAGAATGCACAATACTGACACTAAAGAGTTCAGAGAATGCACAGCGCTGACACTAAAGAGTTCAGAGAATGCACAGCGCTGACACTAAAGAGTTCAGAGAATGTACAGTGCTGAAACTACAAGTTCAGAGAATGCACAGCACTGACGCTGACGAGTTCAAAGAATGCACAATACTGACACTAACGAGATCAGAGAATGTATAGCGTTGACACGAACGAGTTCACAGAAGGCAGAGCACTGACGGTATCGAGTTCAGATAACGCACAGCGCTGACACTGATAAGATCAAAGAATGCGCTGCGCTGACACTACCAAGTTCAGAGAAGGTACAGCCGCTCACACTAACGAATTACGAGAATGTACAGCGCTGACACTAACGAGTTCAGAGAACACACAATGTTGACACTAACGAGTTCAGAGAACGCACAGCGCTGACACTAACGAGTTCAGAGAATGCACAGCGCTGACACTACCGAGTTCAGAGAACGCACAGCGCTGACACTAACGAGTTCAGAGAATGCACAGCGTTGACACTAACGAGTTCAGAGAATGCAGAGCGCTGACACTAACGAGTTCAGAGAACACACAGCGCTGACATGAATGAGATCAGAGAACGCACAGCGCTAACACTAACGAAGTTCAGAGAAGGTACAGCACTGACTTGAACGAGTTCAAAGAAGGCATAGCGCTGACACTAACGAGTTCAAAGAACGCACAGCGCTGACACGACTGAGTTCAGAGAACACATAGCGCTGACACTACCGAGTTCAGAGAATTTACAGCGCTGACACTACCGAGTTCAGAGAACACACAGCGCTGACACTACCGAGTTCAGAGAATTTACAGCACTGACACTACCGAGTTCAGAGAACACACAGCGCTGACACTAACGAGTTCAGAGAATGCACAGCGCTGACAATAACGAGTTCAGAAAATGCACAGCGCTGACACGAACGAGTTCAGAGAATGCACAGCGCTGACACTAATGAGTTCAGAGAACACAGCGCTGACACTAACGAGATCAGAGAATGCACAGCGCTGACACTAACGAGTTCAGAGAATGCACAGCGCTGACACTAATGAGTTCAAAGAACACAGAGTGCTCACACTACCGAGTTCAGAGAATTTACAGCGCTGACACTAACGAGTTCAGAGAATGCACAGCGCTAACACGAACGAGTTCAGAGAATGCACAGCGCTGACACTAATGAGTTCAGAGAACACAGCGCTGACACTAACGAGATCAGAGAATGCACAGCGCTGACACTAACGAGTTCAGAGAATGCACAGCGCTGACACTAATGAGTTCAAAGAATGTATAGCGTTGACACGAACGAGTTCACAGAAGGCAGAGCACTGACGGTATCGAGTTCAGATAACGCACAGCGCTGACACTGATAAGATCAAAGAATGCGCTGCGCTGACACTACCAAGTTCAGAGAAGGTACAGCCGCTCACACTAACGAATTACGAGAATGTACAGCGCTGACACTAACGAGTTCAGAGAACACACAATGTTGACACTAACGAGTTCAGAGAACGCACAGCGCTGACACTAACGAGTTCAGAGAATGCACAGCGCTGACACTACCGAGTTCAGAGAACGCACAGCGCTGACACTAACGAGTTCAGAGAATGCACAGCGTTGACACTAACGAGTTCAGAGAATGCAGAGCGCTGACACTAACGAGTTCAGAGAACACACAGCGCTGACATGAATGAGATCAGAGAACGCACAGCGCTAACACTAACGAAGTTCAGAGAAGGTACAGCACTGACTTGAACGAGTTCAAAGAAGGCATAGCGCTGACACTAACGAGTTCAAAGAACGCACAGCGCTGACACGACTGAGTTCAGAGAACACATAGCGCTGACACTACCGAGTTCAGAGAATTTACAGCGCTGACACTACCGAGTTCAGAGAACACACAGCGCTGACACTACCGAGTTCAGAGAATTTACAGCACTGACACTACCGAGTTCAGAGAACACACAGCGCTGACACTAACGAGTTCAGAGAATGCACAGCGCTGACAATAACGAGTTCAGAAAATGCACAGCGCTGACACGAACGAGTTCAGAGAATGCACAGCGCTGACACTAATGAGTTCAGAGAACACAGCGCTGACACTAACGAGATCAGAGAATGCACAGCGCTGACACTAACGAGTTCAGAGAATGCACAGCGCTGACACTAATGAGTTCAAAGAACACAGAGTGCTCACACTACCGAGTTCAGAGAATTTACAGCGCTGACACTAACGAGTTCAGAGAATGCACAGCGCTAACACGAACGAGTTCAGAGAATGCACAGCGCTGACACTAATGAGTTCAGAGAACACAGCGCTGACACTAACGAGATCAGAGAATGCACAGCGCTGACACTAACGAGTTCAGAGAATGCACAGCGCTGACACTAATGAGTTCAAAGAACACAGAGTGCTCACACTACCGAGTTCAGAGAATTTACAGCGCTGACACGAACGAGTTCAGAGAATTTACAGCGCTGACACTAACGAGTTCAGAGAATGCACAGTGCTGACACTAACGAGTTCAGAGAATGCACAGCGCTGACACTAACGAGTTCAGAGAATTTACAGCGCTGACACTAACGAGTTCAGAGAATGCACAGTGCTGACACTACCGAGTTCAGAGAATTAACAGCGCTGACACTAACGAGTTCAGAGAATGCACAGTGCTGACACTAACGAGTTCAGAGAACGCACAGCGCCGACAATAATGAGTTCAGAGAACACACTGTGCTGACACTAATGATTTCAGAGAACACACAGCGCTGACACTAACGAGATCAGAGAACACACAACGCTGACACTAACGAGTTCACAGAACACACAGCGCTGACACTAACGAGTTCAGAGAATGCAAAGCGCTGACACTAACGAGTTCAGAGAACACACAGCGCTGACATGAACGAGTTCAGAGAAAGCACAGCGCTAACATTAATGAAGTTCAGAGAAGGTACAGCACTGACATGAACGAGTTCAAAGAAGGCACAGCGCTGACACTAACAAGTTCAAAGAATGCACAGCGCTGACACTAACGAGTTCAGAGAACGCACAGCGCTGAAACTAATGAGTTCAGAGAACACAGAGTGCTCACACGACCGAGTTCAGAGAACACACAGCGCTGACACTACCGAGTTCAGAGAATTTACAGCGCTGACACTACCGAGTTCAGAGAACACACAGCGCTGAAACTAATGAGTTCAGAGAAGACACAGCGCTGACACTAACGAGTTCAGAGAATGCACAGCGCTGACACGAACGAGTTCAGAGAATGCACAGCGCTGACACTAAAGAGTTCAGAGAATGCACAGCGCTGACACTAAAGAGTTCAGAGAATGCACAGCGCTGACACTAAAGAGTTCAGAGAATGCACAGCGCTGACACTAAAGAGTTCAGAGAATGTACAGTGCTGAAACTACAAGTTCAGAGAATGCACAGCACTGACGCTGACGAGTTCAAAGAATGCACAATACTGACACTAACGAGATCAGAGAATGTATAGCGTTGACACGAACGAGTTCACAGAAGGCAGAGCACTGACGGTATCGAGTTCAGATAACGCACAGCGCTGACACTGATAAGATCAAAGAATGCGCTGCGCTGACACTACCAAGTTCAGAGAAGGTACAGCCGCTCACACTAACGAATTACGAGAATGTACAGCGCTGACACTAACGAGTTCAGAGAACACACAATGTTGACACTAACGAGTTCAGAGAAGCAACAGCGCCGACAATAATGAGTTTAGAGAACACACTGTGCTGACACGAATGATTTCAGAGAACACACAACGCTGACACTACCGAGTTCAGAGAACGCACAGCGCTGACACTAACGAGTTCAGAGAATGCACAGCGCTGACACTACCGAGTTCAGAGAACGCACAGCGCTGACACTAACGAGTTCAGAGAATGCACAGCGTTGACACTAACGAGTTCAGAGAATGCAAAGCGCTGACACCAACGAGTTCAGAGAACACACAGCGCTGACATGAATGAGATCAGAGAACGCACAGCGCTAACACTAACGAAGTTCAGAGAAGGTACAGCACTGACTTGAACGAGTTCAAAGGAGCCATAGTCATACTGAACAGAACAGACTATTGCAAAGAAGCATACCGACAACTGGACAACCAGGAACACTACAGACGGTTACCCGCAGATCCGACCAAAGAACACACCCACCAGCTCAACAAACTGATCAAGACCTTCGATCCAGACCTTCAAAGCATCCTACGCATTCTCATCCCACGTAATCCCCGCGTGGGAGACTTCTACTGCCTCCCAAAGATACACAAAGCCAACACACCCGGACGTCCCATCGTATCAGGCAACGGAACCCTGTGTGAGAACCTCTCTGGATACATCGAGGGCATCCTGAAACCCATCGTACAGGGAACCCCCAGCTTCTGTCGTGACACTACAGACTTCCTACAAAAACTCAGTACCCACGGACCAGTTGAACCAGGAACACTTCTCACCACGATGGACGTCTCGGCACTATACACCAGTATCCCCCACGATGACGGCATCGCTGCGACAGCATCAATACTCAACACCAACAACAGCCAATCTCCGGAAGCCATCCTACAACTCATCCGCTTCATCCTGGATCACAATGTCTTCACCTTCGATAACCAGTTCTTTACCCAAACACACGGAACAGCCATGGGGACCAAATTCGCACCCCAATACGCCAACATTTTCATGCACAAGTTCGAGCAGGACTTCTTCACTGCACAAGACCTCCAACCAACACTATACACCAGATACATCGACGACATTTTCTTTCTATGGACCCACGGCAAGGAATCACTAAAGAGACTACACGATAACATCAACAAGTTCCATCCCACCATCAAGCTCACCATGGACTACTCCTCAGAATCAGTTTCTTTCTTGGACACACGAATCTCCATCAAAGACGGGCACCTCAGCACCTCACTCTACCGCAAGCCCACGGACAACCTCACGATGCTCCACTTTTCCAGCTTCCACCCTAACCACGTCAAAGAGGCCATCCCCTATGGACAGGCCCTGCGAATACACAGGGTCTGCTCAGACGAGGAGGAACGCGATGGACACCTACAGACGCTGAAAGACGCCCTAGTAAGAACGGGATATGACGCTCGACTCATCGATCGACAGTTCCGACGGGCCACAGCAAAAAATCGCATAGACCTCCTCAGGAGACTAACACGGGACGCAACCAACAGAGTACCCTTTGTCGTCCAGTACTTCCCCGGAGCGGAGAAACTACGCCATGTTCTCCGCAGCCTTCAACATGTCATCAATGAGGACAAACAACTCGCTATGGCCATCCCCACACCTCCACTACTCGCCTTTAAACAGCCACCCAACCTCAAACAGACCATCGTTCGCAGCAAACTACCTAGCTTTCAAGAGAACAGCGTCCACGACGCCACACAACCCTGCCACGGTAACCTCTGCAAGACATGCCAGATCATCGACACAGATACCACCATCACACGAGATGACACCACCCACCAGGTGCATGGTTCATACTCCTGTGACTCAGCCAACGTTGTCTACCTCATACGTTGCAGGAAAGGATGCCCCAGAGCATGGTACATTGGCGAGACCATGCAGACGCTGCGACAACGGATGAACGGACACCGCGCAACAATCGCCAAACAGGAGGGTTCCCTCCCAGTCGGGGAACACTTCAGCAGTCATGGACATTCATCCACCGACCTTCGGGTAAGCGTACTCCAAGGCGGCCTTCGAGACACACGACAACGCAAAATCGTCGAGCAGAAATTGATAGCCAAGTTCCGCACCCATGAGGACGGCCTCAACCGGGATCTTGGGTTCATGTCACGCTACACGTTACCCCACCAGCGAACAAATGTTATCTGTTTTTAATATAATGGGTCATTTGCTGGCTCTCTCTGCCTTCCGGATGTTTCTGCCTCTCTGTGTTTTTTTTTCTCTGTTTTTTTTCCCTGTTTGTTTTTTTGTTGAATGTGTATTCGGGGGTTCTGCAGGTAACACCTCTCTGTCTGAACACGGTGATTGCCTTGGCAACGGGCAGTTGCAGGGGCAGTCTGTAAACACCATGTATTGTTCAATATGTATAAATGCGTAGGCTTCAAGGAGATCTTGAAACATTTGCCTGAGGAAGGAGAAAATCTCCGAAAGCTTGTGAATTTAAAATAAAATTGCTGGACTATAACTTGGTGTTGTAAAATTGTTTACAAGAGTTCAAAGAAGGCATAGCGCTGACACTAACGAGTTCAAAGAACGCACAGCGCTGACACGACTGAGTTCAGAGAACACATAGCGCTGACACTACCGAGTTCAGAGAATTTACAGCGCTGACACTACCGAGTTCAGAGAACACACAGCGCTGACACTACCGAGTTCAGAGAATTTACAGCACTGACACTACCGAGTTCAGAGAACACACAGCGCTGACACTAACGAGTTCAGAGAATGCACAGCGCTGACAATAACGAGTTCAGAAAATGCACAGCGCTGACACGAACGAGTTCAGAGAATGCACAGCGCTGACACTAATGAGTTCAGAGAACACAGCGCTGACACTAACGAGATCAGAGAATGCACAGCGCTGACACTAACGAGTTCAGAGAATGCACAGCGCTGACACTAATGAGTTCAAAGAACACAGAGTGCTCACACTACCGAGTTCAGAGAATTTACAGCGCTGACACTAACGAGTTCAGAGAATGCACAGCGCTAACACGAACGAGTTCAGAGAATGCACAGCGCTGACACTAATGAGTTCAGAGAACACAGCGCTGACACTAACGAGATCAGAGAATGCACAGCGCTGACACTAACGAGTTCAGAGAATGCACAGCGCTGACACTAATGAGTTCAAAGAACACAGAGTGCTCACACTACCGAGTTCAGAGAATTTACAGCGCTGACACGAACGAGTTCAGAGAATTTACAGCGCTGACACTAACGAGTTCAGAGAATGCACAGTGCTGCCACTAACGAGTTCAGAGAATGCACAGCGCTGACACTAACGAGTTCAGAGAATGCACAGTGCTGACACTACCGAGTTCAGAGAATTAACAGCGCTGACACTAACGAGTTCAGAGAATGCACAGTGCTGACACTAACGAGATCAGAGAACGCACAGCGCCGACAATAATGAGTTCAGAGAACACACTGTGCTGACACTAATGATTTCAGAGAACACACAGCGCTGACACTAACGAGATCAGAGAACACACAACGCTGACACTAACGAGTTCACAGAACACACAGCGCTGACACTAACGAGTTCAGAGAATGCAAAGCGCTGACACTAACGAGTTCAGAGAACACACAGCGCTGACATGAACGAGTTCAGAGAAAGCACAGCGCTAACATTAATGAAGTTCAGAGAAGGTACAGCACTGACATGAACGAGTTCAAAGAAGGCACAGCGCTGACACTAACAAGTTCAAAGAATGCACAGCGCTGACACTAACGAGTTCAGAGAACGCACAGCGCTGAAACTAATGAGTTCAGAGAACACAGAGTGCTCACACGACCGAGTTCAGAGAACACACAGCGCTGACACTACCGAGTTCAGAGAATTTACAGCGCTGACACTACCGAGTTCAGAGAACACACAGCGCTGAAACTAATGAGTTCAGAGAAGACACAGCGCTGACACTAACGAGTTCAGAGAATGCACAGCGCTGACACGAACGAGTTCAGAGAATGCACAGCGCTGACACTAAAGAGTTCAGAGAATGCACAGCGCTGACACTAAAGAGTTCAGAGAATGCACAGCGCTGACACTAAAGAGTTCAGAGAATGCACAGCGCTGACACTAAAGAGTTCAGAGAATGTACAGTGCTGAAACTACAAGTTCAGAGAATGCACAGCACTGACGCTGACGAGTTCAAAGAATGCACAATACTGACACTAACGAGATCAGAGAATGTATAGCGTTGACACGAACGAGTTCACAGAAGGCAGAGCACTGACGGTATCGAGTTCAGATAACGCACAGCGCTGACACTGATAAGATCAAAGAATGCGCTGCGCTGACACTACCAAGTTCAGAGAAGGTACAGCCGCTCACACTAACGAATTACGAGAATGTACAGCGCTGACACTAACGAGTTCAGAGAACACACAATGTTGACACTAACGAGTTCAGAGAAGCAACAGCGCCGACAATAATGAGTTTAGAGAACACACTGTGCTGACACGAATGATTTCAGAGAACACACAACGCTGACACTACCGAGTTCAGAGAACGCACAGCGCTGACACTAACGAGTTCAGAGAATGCACAGCGCTGACACTACTGAGTTCAGAGAACGCACAGCGCTGACACTAACGAGTTCAGAGAATGCACAGCGTTGACACTAACGAGTTCAGAGAATGCAAAGCGCTGACACCAACGAGTTCAGAGAACACACAGCGCTGACATGAATGAGATCAGAGAACGCACAGCGCTAACACTAACGAAGTTCAGAGAAGGTACAGCACTGACTTGAACGAGTTCAAAGAAGGCATAGCGCTGACACTAACGAGTTCAAAGAACGCACAGCGCTGACACGACTGAGTTCAGAGAACACATAGCGCTGACACTACCGAGTTCAGAGAATTTACAGCGCTGACACTACCGAGTTCAGAGAACACACAGCGCTGACACTACCGAGTTCAGAGAATTTACAGCACTGACACTACCGAGTTCAGAGAACACACAGCGCTGACACTAACGAGTTCAGAGAATGCACAGCGCTGACAATAACGAGTTCAGAAAATGCACAGCGCTGACACGAACGAGTTCAGAGAATGCACAGCGCTGACACTAATGAGTTCAGAGAACACAGCGCTGACACTAACGAGATCAGAGAATGCACAGCGCTGACACTAACGAGTTCAGAGAATGCACAGCGCTGACACTAATGAGTTCAAAGAACACAGAGTGCTCACACTCCCGAGTTCAGAGAATTTACAGCGCTGACACTAACGAGTTCAGAGAATGCACAGCGCTAACACGAACGAGTTCAGAGAATGCACAGCGCTGACACTAATGAGTTCAGAGAACACAGCGCTGACACTAACGAGATCAGAGAATGCACAGCGCTGACACTAACGAGTTCAGAGAATGCACAGCGCTGACACTAATGAGTTCAAAGAACACAGAGTGCTCACACTACCGAGTTCAGAGAATTTACAGCGCTGACACGAACGAGTTCAGAGAATTTACAGCGCTGACACTAACGAGTTCAGAGAATGCACAGTGCTGACACTAACGAGTTCAGAGAATGCACAGCGCTGACACTAACGAGTTCAGAGAATTTACAGCGCTGACACTAACGAGTTCAGAGAATGCACAGTGCTGACACTACCGAGTTCAGAGAATTAACAGCGCTGACACTAACGAGTTCAGAGAATGCACAGTGCCGACACTAACGAGTTCAGAGAACGCACAGCGCCGACAATAATGAGTTCAGAGAACACACTGCGCTGACACTAATGATTTCAGAGAACACACAGCGCTGACACTAACGAGATCAGAGAACACACAACGCTGACACTAACGAGTTCACAGAACACACAGCGCTGACACTAACGAGTTCAGAGAATGCAAAGCGCTGACACTAACGAGTTCAGAGAAAGCACAGCGCTAACATTAATGAAGTTCAGAGAAGGTACAGCACTGACATGAACGAGTTCAAAGAAGGCACAGCGCTGACACTAACGAGTTCAAAGAATGCACAGCGCTGACACTAACGAGTTCAGAGAACGCACAGCGCTGAAACTAATGAGTTCAGAGAACACAGAGTGCTCACACGACCGAGTTCAGAGAACACACAGCGCTGACACTACCGAGTTCAGAGAATTTACAGCGATGACACTACCGAGTTCAGAGAACACACAGCGCTGAAACTAATGAGTTCAGAGAAGACACAGCGCTGACACTAACGAGTTCAGAGAATGCACAGCGCTGACACGAACGAGTTCAGAGAATGCACAGCACTGACACTAACGAGTTCAGAGAATGTACAGCGCTGACACTAACGAGTTCAGAGAATTTACAGCGCTGACACTAACGAGTTCAGAGAATGCACAGCACTGACGCTGACGAGTTCAGAAAATGTATAGCGTTGACACTAACAAGTTCAGAGAACACAGAGCACTGACGGTATCGAGTTCAGAGAATGCACAGCGCTGACACTAACGAGTTCAGAGAACACACAGCGCTGACACTACCGAGTTCAGAAAATTTACAGCGCTGACACTACCGAGTTCAGAGAATTTGCAGCGCTGACACTACCGAGTTCAGAGAACACACAGCGCTGAAACTAATGAGTTCAGAGAAGACACAGCGCTGACAATAACGAGTTCAGAGAATGCACAGCGCTGACACAAACGAGTTCAGAGAATGCAAAGCGCTGACACTAACGAGTTCAGAGAACACACAGCGCTGACATGAATGAGATCAGAGAACGCACAGCGCTAACACTAACGAAGTTCAGAGAAGGTACAGCACTGACATGAACGAGTTCAAAGAAGGCATAGCGCTGACACTAACGAGTTCAGAGAATTTACAGCGCTGACACTACCGAGTTCAGAGAACACACAGCGCTGAAACTAATGAGTTCAGAGAAGACACAGCGCTGACACGAACGAGTTAAGAGAATGCACAGCACTGACACTAATGAGTTCAGAGAATGCACAGCGCTGACACTAATGAGTTCAGAGAATGCACAGCACTGACACTAATGAGTTCAGAGAATGCACAGCGCTGACACTAATGAGTTCAGAGAACACAGCGCTGACACTAACGAGATCAGAGAATGCACAGCGTTGACACTAACGAATTCAGAGAATGCACAGCGCTGACACTAACGAGTTCAGAGAACGCACAGCGCTAACATTAACGAGTTCAGAGAATACACAGCGATGACACTAATGAGTTCAGAGAACACAGAGTGCTCACACTACCGAGTTCAGAGAACACACAGCGCTGACACTACCGAGTTCAGAGAATTTACAGCGCTGACACTACCGAGTTCAGAGTATTTACAGCGCTGACACGAACGAGTTCAGAGAATTTACAGCGCTGACACTAACGAGTTCAGAGAATGCACAGTGCTGACACTAACGAGTTCAGAGAATGCACAGCGCTGACACTAACGAGTTCAGAGAACGCACAGCGCCGAAAATAATGAGTTCAGAGAACACACAGCGCTGACACTAACGAGATCAGAGAATGCACAGCGCTGACACTAATGATTTCAGAGAACACACAGCGCTGACACTAACGAGATCAGAGAATGCACAGCGCTGACACTAACGAGTTCAGAGAATGCAAAGCGCTGACACAAACAAGTTCAGAGAACACACAGCGCTGACATGAATGAGATCAGAGAACGCACAGCGCTAACACTAACGAAGTTCAGAGAAGGTACAGCACTGACATGAACGAGTTCAAAGAAGGCATCGCGCTGACACTAACGAGTTCAAAGAATGCACAGCACTGACACTAATGAGTTCAGAGAATGCACAGCACTGACACCAATGAGTTCAGAGAACACACAGCGCTGATACTAATGAGATCAGAGAATGCACAGCGCTGACACTAACGAGTTCAGAAATTGCACAGCGCTGACACTAACGAGTTAAGAGAACACACAGCGCTGACACTAACGAGTTCACAGAACACACAGCGCTGACAGTACAAGTCCAGAGAACGCATAATGCTGACATTAATGAGTTCAGAGAACACAGAACGCTGAAACTAATAAGTTCAGAGAACACAGAGTGCTCACGCTACCGAGTTCAGAGAACACACAGCGCTGACACTAACGAGTTCAGAGAACACACAGCGCTGACACTACCGAGTTCAGAGAATGCACAGCGCTGACACTACCGAGTTCAGAGAACACACAGCGCTGACACTACCGAGTTCAGAGAACACACAGCGCTGACACTAACGAGTTCAGAGAACACACAGCGCTGACACTACCGAGTTCAGAGAATGCACAGCGCTGACACTAACGAGATCAGAGAACACACAGCGCTGACACTAACGAGATCAGAGAACACACAACGCTGGCACTAATGAGTTCAGAGAACACACAACGCTGACACTACCGAGTTCAGAGAACGCACAATGCTGACATTAATGAGTTCAGAGAACACAGAACGCTGAAACTAATAAGTTCAGAGAACACAGAGTGCTCACGCTACCGAGTTCAGAGAACACACAGCGCTGACACGACTGAGTTCAGAGAACACACAGCGCTGACACTAACGAGTTCAGAGAACACACAGCGCTGACACTACCGAGTTCAGAGAATGCACAGCGCTGACACTAACGAGTTCAGAGAATGCACAGCGCTGACAATAACGAGTTCAGAGAATGCACAGCGCTGACACTAACGAGTTCAGAGAATGCACAGCGCTGACACTAATGAGTTCAGAGAACACACTGTGTTGACACTAACGAGATCAGAGAACACACAACGCTGACACTACCGAGTTCAGAGAACGCACAATGCTGAAATTAATGAGTTTAGAGAACACAGAACGCTGAAACTAATAAGTTCAGAGAACACAGAGTGCTCACGCTACCGAGTTCAGAGAACACACAGCGCTGACACTAATGAGTTCAGAGAACACACAGCGCTGACACTAACGAGTTCAGAGAATGCAGAGCACTGACACTAACGAGTTCAGAGAATGCACAGCGCTGACACTAACGAGTTCAGAGAATGCACAGCGCTGACACTAATGAGTTCAGAGAACACACTGTGTTGACACTAACGAGATCAGAGAACACACAACGCTGACACTACCGAGTTCAGAGAACGCACAATGCTGAAATTAATGAGTTTAGAGAACACAGAACGGTGAAACTAATAAGTTCAGAGAACACAGAGTGCTCACGCTACCGAGTTCAGAGAACACACAGTGCTGACACTAACGAGTTCAGAGAATGCAGAGCACTGACACTAACGAGTTCAGAGAACACACAGCGCTGACACTAACGAGTTCTGAGAACACACAGCGCTGACACTAACGAGTTCAGAGAATGCACAGCGCTGACACTAATGAGTTCAGAGAATGCACAGCGCTGACACTAACGAGTTCAGAGAATGCACAGCGCTGACACTAACGAGTTCAGAGAACACACAGCGCTGACAGTACAAGTTCAGAGAATGCACAGCGCTGACACTAATGAGTTCAGAGAATGCACAGCGCTGACACTAATGAGTTCAGAGAATGTACAGTGCTGAAACTACAAGTTCAGAGAATGCACAGCACTGACGCTGACGAGTTCAAAGAATGCACAATACTGACACTAAAGAGTTCAGAGAATGCACAGCGCTGACACTAAAGAGTTCAGAGAATGCACAGCGCTGACAGTAATGAGTTCAGAGAATGCACAGCGCTGACACTAACGAGTTCAGAGAATGCACAGCGCTGACAGTAACGAGTTCAGAGAATGCACAGCGCTGACACTAACGAGTTCAGAGAATGCACAGCGCTGACACTAACGAGTTCAGAAAATGCACAGCGCTGACACTAACGAGTTCAGAGAATGCACAGCGCTGACACTAACGAGTTCAGAGAATGCACAGCGCTGACACTAATGAGTTCAGAGAACACACTGTGTTGACACTAATGAGTTCAGAGAACACACAGCGCTGACACTAACGAGATCAGAGAACACACAACGCTGGCACTAATGAGTTCAGAGAACACACAACGCTGACACTAGCGAGTTCAGAGAACGCACAATGCTGACATTAATGAGTTCAGAGAACACAGAACGCTGAAACTAATAAGTTCAGAGAACACAGAGTGCTCACGCTACCGAGTTCAGAGAACACACAGCGCTGACACTACAAGTTCAGAGATAACACAGTGCTGACACTAACGAGTTCAGAGAACACACAGCGCTGACACTAACGAGTTCAGAGAATGCAGAGCGCTGACACTAATGAGTTCAGAGAATGCACAGCGCTGACACTAACGAGTTCAGAGAATGCACAGCGCTGACACTAATGAGTTCAGAGAACACACTGTGTTGACACTAACGAGATCAGAGAACACACAACGCTGACACTACCGAGTTCAGAGAACGCACAATGCTGAAATTAATGAGTTCAGAGAACACAGAACGCTGAAACTAATAAGTTCAGAGAACACAGAGTGCTCACGCTACCGAGTTCAGAGAACACACAGCGCTGACACTACAAGTTCAGAGAACACACAGCGCTGACACTAACGAGTTCAGAGAATGCAGAGCGCTGACACTAACGAGTTCAGAGAACACACAGCGCTGACACTAACGAGTTCAGAGAACACACAGCGCTGACACTAACGAGTTCAGAGAACACACAGCGCTGACACTAACGAGTTCACAGAACACACAGCCCTGACACTAACGAGTTCACAGAACACAAAGCGCTGACAGTACCAGTTCAGAGAATGCACAGCGCTGACACTAATGAGTTCAGAGAATGCACAGCGCTGACACTAACGAGTTCAGAGAATGCACAGCGCTGACACTAACGAGTTCAGAGAATGCACAGCGCTGACAGTACAAGTTCAGAGAATGCACAGCGCTGACACTAATGAGTTCAGAGAATGCACAGCGCTGACACTAACGAGTTCAGAGAATGCACAGCGCTGACACTAACAAGTTCAGAGAAGGAACAATGCTGAGACTAAAGAGTTCAGAGAACACACAGCGCTGACAGTAACGAGTTCACAGAACACACAGCGCTGACAGTACCAGTTCAGAGAATGCAGAGCGCTGACACTAATGAGTTCAGAGAATTGTAAACAATTTTACAACACCAAGTTATAGTCCAGCAATTTTATTTTAAATTCACAAGCTTGTGAATTTAAAATAAAATTGCTGGACTATAACTTGGTGTTGTAAAATTGTTTACAATTGTCAACCCCAGTCCATCACCGGCATCTCCACATCACGAGTTCAGAGAATGCACAGCGCTGACACTAATGAGTTCAGAGAATGCACAGCGCTGACACTAACGAGTTCAGAGAATGCACAGCGCTGACAGTAACGAGTTCAGAGAATGCACAGCGCTGACACTAACGAGTTCAGAGAATGCACAGCGCTGACACTAACGAGTTCAGAAAATGCACAGCGCTGACACTAACGAGTTCAGAGAATGCACAGCGCTGACACTAACGAGTTCAGAGAATGCACAGCACTGACACTAATGAGTTCAGAGAACACACTGTGTTGACACTAATGAGTTCAGAGAACACACAGCGCTGACACTAACGAGATCAGAGAACACACAGCTCTGACACTAACGAGATCAGAGAACACACAACGCTGGCACTAATGAGTTCAGAGAACACACAACGCTGACACTACCGAGTTCAGAGAACGCACAATGCTGACATTAATGAGTTCAGAGAACACAGAACGCTGAAACTAATAAGTTCAGAGAACACAGAGTGCTCACGCTAACGAGTTCAGAGAACACACAGCGCTGACACTACCGAGTTCAGAGAATGCACAGCGCTGACACTAACGAGTTCAGAGATCACACAGCGCTGACACTAACGAGTTCAGAGAATGCACAGCGCTGACACTACAAGTTCAGAGATAACACAGTGCTGACACTAACGAGTTCAGAGAACACACAGCGCTGACACTAACGAGTTCAGAGAATGCAGAGCGCTGACACTAATGAGTTCAGAGAATGCACAGCGCTGACACTAATGAGTTCAGAGAATGCACAATGCTGACACTAATGAGTTCAGAGACGAGATCAGAGAACACACAGCGCTGACACTAACGAGTTCAGAGAACACACAGCGCTGACACTAACGAGTTCAGAGAACACACAGCGCTGACACTAACGAGTTCACAGAACACACAGCGCTGACACTAACGAGTTCACAGAACACACAGCGCTGACAGTACAAGTTCAGAGAACGCATAATGCTGAAATTAATGAGTTCAGAGAACACAGAACGCTGAAACTAATAAGTTCAGAGAACACAGAGTGCTCACGCGACCCAGTTCAGAGAACACACAGCGCTGACACTAACGAGTTCAGAGAACACACAGCTCTGACACTAACGTGTTCAGAGAATGCACAGCGCTGACACTAACGAGTTCAGAGAACGCAGAGCACTGACGGTATCGAGTTCAGATAACGCACAGCGCTGACACTGATAAGATCAAAGAATGCGCTGCGCTGACACTACCAAGTTCAGAGAAGGTACAGCCGCTCACACTAACGAATTACGAGAATGTACAGCGCTGACACTAACGAGTTCAGAGAACACAG
The DNA here is from genome assembly GCF_035084215.1 of Heptranchias perlo. Lineage (NCBI taxonomy): Eukaryota > Metazoa > Chordata > Chondrichthyes > Hexanchiformes > Hexanchidae > Heptranchias > Heptranchias perlo. The sequence continues at coordinate 45,012,851 of NC_090329.1, read as the reverse complement.
AGTGCTCACACTACCGAGTTCAGAGAACGCACAGCGCCGACACTAATGAGTTCAGAGAAGACACAGCACTGAAACTAATGAGTTCAGAGAACACAGAGTGCTCACACTCCCGAGTTCAGAGAATGTACAGCGCTGACACTAATGAGATCAGAGAATGCACAGCGCTGACACTAACGAGTTCAGAGAACACACAGCGCTGACACTAACGTGTTCAGAGAACACAAATCACTGACACTAATGAGTGTAGAGAATGCACAGCGCTGACACTAATGAGTTCAGAGAATGCACAGCGCTGACACTAACGAGTTCAGAGAATGCTATGCGCTGACACTAACGAGTTCAGAGAATGCACAGCGCTGTCACTAACGAGTTCAGAGAACACACAGCACTGACACTACCGAGTTCAGAGAAGGCACAGCACTGACACTAATGAGTTCAGAGAACGCACAGCACTGACACTAACGAGATCAGAAAACACACAGCACTGACACGAACGAGATCAGAGAACACACAGCGCTGACACTAACGAGTTCAGACAACACACAGCATGACACTACCGAGTTCAGAGAACACACAGCGCTGACACTAACGAGTTCAGAGAACACACAGCGATGACACTAACGAGATCAGAGAACACACAGCGCTGACACTAACGAGTTCAGAGAACACACAGCGCTGACACTAACGAGTTCAGAGAACACAAATCACTGACACTAATGAGTGCAGAGAACGCACAGCGCTGACACTAATGAGTTCGGAGAATGCACAGCGCTGACACTAACGAGTTCAGAGAATGCACAGCGCTGACACTAATGAGTTCAGAGAATGCACAGCGCTGACACTAACGAGTTCAGAGAATGCACAGCACTGACACTAGCGAGTTCAGAGAATGCACAGCACTGACACTAACGAGTTCAGAGAATGCACAGCGCTGACGCTGACGAGTTCAGAAAATGCACAATGCTGACACTAATGAATTCAGAGAATGCACAATGCTGACACTAACGAGTTCAGAAAATGTATAGCGTTGACACTAACAAGTTCAGAGAACGCAGAGCACTGACGGTATCGAGTTCAGATCACGCACAGCGCTGACACTGATCAGATCAAAGAATGCGCTGCGCTGACACTACCAAGTGCAGAGAAGGTACAGCCGCTCACACTAACGAATTACGAGAATGTACAGTGCTGACACTAACGAGTTCAGAGAACACACAGCGCTGACGCTGACGAGTTCAGAGAACACACAATGTTGACACTAACGAGTTCAGAGAACACACAGGGCCTACACTAATGAGTTCAGAGAATGCACAGCGCTGACACTAATGAGTTCAGAGAACGCACAGCGCTGACACTAATGAGTTCAGAGAATGCACAGCGCTGACACTAATGAGTTCAGAGAACGCACAGCGCTGACACTAACGTGTTCAGAGAATGCACAGCGCTGACACTAATGAGTTCAGAGAACGCACAGCGCTGACACTAACGAGTTCAGAGAATGCACAGCGCTGACACTAATGAGTTCAAAGAATGCACAGCGCTGACACTAACGAGTTCAGAGAATGCACAGCGCTGACACTAATGAGTTCAGAGAACGCACAGCGCTGACACTAACGAGTTCAGAGAACGCACAGCGCTGACACTAACGAGTTCAGAGAATGCACAGCGCTGACACTAACGAGTTCAGAGAATGCACAGCGCTGACACTAATGAGTTCAGAGAATGCACAGCGCTGACACTGACGAGTTCAGAGAATGCACAGCGCTGACACTAACGAGTTCAGAGAATGCACAGCGCTGACACTAACGAGTTCAGAGAACACACATTGCTGACACTAACGAGGTCAGAGAACCCACAGAACTAACACTAATGATTTCAGAGAATGCACAGCGCTGACACTAATGATTTCAGAGAACACACAGCGCTGACACTAACGAGTTCAGTGAACACACAGCGCTGACACTAACGAGTTCACAGAACACACAGCGCTGACACTAACGAGTTCAGTGAACACACAGCGCTGACACTAACGAGTTCACAGAACACACAGCGCTGACACTAACGAGTTCAGTGAACACACAGCACTGACACTACCGAGTTCAGAGGATGCTCAGCACTGACACTAACGAGATCAGACAACACGCAGCGCTGACACTAACGAGATCGGAGAATGCACAACGTTGACACCACCGCGTTCAGAGAACGGACAGTGCTGACACTAACAAGTACAGAGAACGCACAGAAGCTGACACTACTGAGTTCAGAGAACACATTGCGCTGACACTAACGAGTTCAGAGAATGCACAGCGCTGACACTAACGAGTTCAGAGAATGCACAATGCTGACACTAGCGAGTTCAGAAAATGTATAGCATTGACACTAACGAGTTCAGAGAACGCAAAGCACTGACGATATCGAGTTCAGATAACGCACAGCGCTGACACTGATAAGATCAAAGAATGCACTGCGCTGACACTACCAAGTTCAGAGAAGGTACAGCCGCGAACACTAACGAATTACGAGAATGTACAGCGCTGACACTAACGAGTTCAGAGAACACACAGCGCTGACACTAACGAGTTCAGAGAACACACAGAATTGACACGAATGATTTCAGAGAACACACAGCGCTGACACTAACGAGTTCAGTGAACACACAGTGCTGACACTAACGAGTTCAGTGAACACACAGCACTGACACTACCGAGTTCAGAGGATGCTCAGCACTAACACTAATGAGATCAGACAACACGCAGCGCTGACACTAACGAGATCGGAGAATGCACAACGTTGACACCACCGCGTTCAGAGAACGGACAGTGCTGACACTAACAAGTACAGAGAACGCACAGAAGCTGACACTACTGAGTTCAGAGAACACACAGCGCTGACACTACCGAGATCAGAGAACACACAGCGCTGACACTACCGAGATCAGAGAATGCACAGCGCTGACACTACCGCGTTCAGAGAACACACAGCGCTGACACTAACGAGTTCAGAGAACGCACAGCGCTGACACTAACGAGTTCAGAGAACGCACAGCGCTGACACTAACGAGTTCAGAGAACACACAGCGCTGACACTAACGTGTTCAGGGAACACAAATCACTGACACTAATGAGTGTAGAGAATGCACAGCGCTGACACTAATGAGTTCAGAGAATGCACAGCGCTGACACTAACGAGTTCAGAGAATGCTATGCGCTGACACTAACGAGTTCAGAGAATGCACAGCGCTGTCACTAACGAGTTCAGAGAACACACAGCACTGACACTACCGAGTTCAGAGAAGGCACAGCACTGACACTAATGAGTTCAGAGAACGCACAGCACTGACACTAACGAGATCAGAAAACACACAGCGCTGACACGAACGAGTTCAGACAACACACAGCATGACACTACCGAGTTCAGAGAACACACAGCGCTGACACTAACGAGTTCAGAGAACACACAGCGATGACACTAACGAGATCAGAGAACACACAGCGCTGACACTAACGAGTTCAGAGAACACACAGCGCTGACACTAACGAGTTCAGAGAACACAAATCACTGACACTAATGAGTGCAGAGAACGCACAGCGCTGACACTAATGAGTTCAGAGAATGCACAGCGCGGACACTAACGAGTTCAGAGAATGCACAGCGCTGACACTAACAAGTTCAGAGAATGCACAGCGCTGACACTAGCGAGTTCAGAGAATGCACAGCACTGACACTAACGAGTTCAGAGAATGCACAGCGCTGACACTAACGAGTTCAGAGAATGCACAGCGCTGACGCTGACGAGTTCAGAAAATGCACAATGCTGACACTAATGAATTCAGAGAATGCACAATGCTGACACTAACGAGTTCAGAAAATGTATAGCGTTGACACTAACAAGTTCAGAGAACGCAGAGCACTGACGGTATCGAGTTCAGATCACGCACAGCGCTGACACTGATAAGATCAAAGAATGCACTGCGCTGACACTACCAAGTGCAGAGAAGGTACAGCCGCTCACACTAACGAATTACGAGAATGTACAGCGCTGACACTAACGAGTTCAGAGAACACACAGCGCTGACGCTGACGAGTTCAGAGAACACACAATGTTGACACTAACGAGTTCAGAGAACACACAGGGCTGACACTAATGAGTTCAGAGAATGCACAGCGCTGACACTAATGAGTTCAGAGAACGCACAGCGCTGACACTAACGTGTTCAGAGAATGCACAGCGCTGACACTAATGAGTTCAGAGAACGCACAGCGCTGACACTAACGAGTTCAGAGAATGCACAGCGCTGACACTAATGAGTTCAAAGAATGCACAGCGCTGACACTAACGAGTTCAGAGAATGCACAGCGCTGACACTAATGAGTTCAGAGAACGCACAGCGCTGACACTAACGAGTTCAGAGAACGCACAGCGCTGACACTAACGAGTTCAGAGAATGCACAGCGCTGACACTAACGATTTCAGAGAATGCACAGCGCTGACACTAACGAGTTCAGAGAATGCACAGCGCTGACACTGACGAGTTCAGAGAATGCACAGCGCTGACACTGACGAGTTCAGAGAATGCACAGCGCTGACACTAACGAGTTCAGAGAACACACATTGCTGACACTAACGAGGTCAGAGAACCCACAGAACTAACACTAATGATTTCAGAGAATGCACAGCGCTGACACTAATGATTTCAGAGAACACACAGCGCTGACACTAACGAGTTCAGTGAACACACAGCGCTGACACTAACGAGTTCACAGAACACACAGCGCTGACACTAACGAGTTCAGTGAACACACAGCACTGACACTACCGAGTTCAGAGGATGCTCAGCACTGACACTAACGAGATCAGACAACACGCAGCGCTGACACTAACGAGATCGGAGAATGCACAACGTTGACACCACCGCGTTCAGAGAACGGACAGTGCTGACACTAACAAGTACAGAGAACGCACAGAAGCTGACACTACTGAGTTCAGAGAACACATTGCGCTGACACTAACGAGTTCAGAGAATGCACAGCGCTGACACTAACGAGTTCAGAGAATGCACAATGCTGACACTAGCGAGTTCAGAAAATGTATAGCATTGACACTAACGAGTTCAGAGAACGCAAAGCACTGACGATATCGAGTTCAGATAACGCACAGCGCTGACACTGATAAGATCAAAGAATGCACTGCGCTGACACTACCAAGTTCAGAGAAGGTACAGCCGCGAACACTAACGAATTACGAGAATGTACAGCGCTGACACTAACGAGTTCAGAGAACACACAGCGCTGACACTAACGAGTTCAGAGAACACACAGAATTGACACGAATGATTTCAGTGAACACACAGCGCTGACACTAACGAGTTCAGTGAACACACAGTGCTGACACTAACGAGTTCAGTGAACACACAGCACTGACACTACCGAGTTCAGAGGATGCTCAGCACTAACACTAATGAGATCAGACAACACGCAGCGCTGACACTAACGAGATCGGAGAATGCACAACGTTGACACCACCGCGTTCAGAGAACGGACAGTGCTGACACTAACAAGTACAGAGAACGCACAGAAGCTGACACTACTGAGTTCAGAGAACACACAGCGCTGACACTACCGAGATCAGAGAACACACAGCGCTGACACTACCGAGATCAGAGAATGCACAGCGCTGACACTACCGCGTTCAGAGAACACACAGCGCTGACACTAACGAGTTCAGAGAACGCACAGCGCTGACACTAACGAGTTCAGAGAACGCACATTGCTCACACTAACGAGTTCAGAGTACGCACAGCGCTGACACTACCAAGTTCAGAGAATGCACAGCGCTGACACTAACGAGTTCAGATAGAAACGTCTGAGGCCATGGAGGGATTTCAACATGTGGATGAGGATTTAAAAATCGAGGGAGCCAATGTAGGTCAGTGTGCACAGGGCTAATGGATGAATGAACCTTGATGCGAGTTAGGATTCATGCAGCAGATTTTTGGATGAGCTCGAGTTTATTGAGGGTGGAAGATGGGAGGCCGGCCAGGTGAGCGTTGGAATAGTCGAGTCTGCAGGAAAGAAAGGCATGGATGAGGCTTCCGGCAGCAGATGGGCTGAGGCAGGGGCTGAGACGGGCGATGTTGTGGAGGTGGAAATAGGTGGTCTTCGTGATGGAGAAGATATGTGGTCAGAAGATCAGCTGAGGAAAATTAGGATGCCGAGGTAGCGAAAGGTTTGTTTGAGCCTAAGACAGTGGCCAGAGATGGGGGTGGAGTCAATAGCAAGGGAACAGATTTTGTGGCAGGGACCGAAGACAATGCCTTTGGTCTTCCCAATGTTTGATTGGAGGAATTTGCATTTCATCCAAGACTGGATGTTGGAGAGACGTTGGAGAAAGATGATGTGATTCACTGTGTGTAAAAACTACTGAAATATAGACGAGGAGGGATAGTGCACCATGGCCACAGGCACAGAGGATGTCACTTTTGACTTTGATTAGGGCTGAAACCTGATCGGAGAGGTTCAAACATGGAGTTGTGGGAAAGATCGCAGACAGGTATGGGGCCAACAGACAACAGCATTGCCTTCTTTTGCCACATTAAACTCCATCTGCCACAGGTGATGGCTGTTGGGAATTGCGGGCAACACAAATTGCAGTGCCTCCTCTTCATTCCTACAGCTGCCCTGCCAGTTGGGTTATGTGTATCAATGAATGCTGCTCATCCTCCCTCCATTGCTCCTTCTCTTGCTCTTGCTCATCTCTGGATGAGCAAGGCCAGTTGGCTCGCCTTGAATCAAGTGTTGATCCCTCTTTGTGTGAAGAATGATTTCTTGATATCATTCCTACATTTCAATCTATGTTGATTTCTCCGATACTAACGATCCTCTTTCTGGCTCTTCTCTGCACTGGCCACAGCACATCAGTGGCTCCCTTTAAGGTTATGCCACTTTGTTCTGGACCCTCCCACCCTCCCTCTATCTACCTTCTCAAATCCTTTAATCATCTTAAACACCTCAATTAGATCACCCCTTAATCTTCTTTACTCAAGGCAATACATACCTCGTCCATGCAGCCTGTCCTCATAATTTAACCCTTTTAGCCCCGGTTTCATTCTGGTTAAACTGTGCTGCACCCCCTCCAAGGCTAATATATCCTTCCTGAGGTGTGGTGTCCAGAACTGAATGTAGTACTCCAGATGGGATATAACCAGAGCTCTGAACAGCTGTAACATACTTCCACCCCTTTATATTCCAGCCCCCTTGAGATAAAGGTCAACATTCCATCAGCCTTTTTAATTTTTTTTGTACCTGTTTAGTGATTTCTGTACTTGGATCCCTAAATCTCTCTGCTCGTCCACAGTTCCTAGCTTTTCACCATTTAGAAAATACTCTGATCTATCTTTCTTAGATCCAAAGTGGATGACCTCACTTTCCCACATTGAACTCCATCTGCCACAGCTTTGCCCAGTCACTTAATCTATCAATGTCCCTTTGCAATCTGCTCCCATCTAACATAGTGTCACCAACAAACTTAGATATACAGCTCTCTACTTCTTCATCCAAGTCATTTTTAAATATAGTGAAAAGCTGAGGCCCCAGCACAGATCGTTACAGGACACCACTAGTCACATCCTGACAATTTGAGTGCACACTCATTATCCCTACTCTCTGTCTCCTACACACTAACCAATTCCCTATCCACGCCTCCAATTGCCTCCAAAAAAAAATTCCATGCGCTCACATTTTTGTTGACAGACTCTTATGTGGAACCTCGTTGAATGCTGTCAGCATGATGTGGAAAAAATCCAACGAAACTCCCATCTGCTGGGGGAGTGAGGCCTCCACATTGCGAGTAGCTGCTGGGGGAATTGCGTGAGCAGACTTAAATCCCACCCTACCACTTCACCAAAACCATCCCATTGCTGTTTATGGGACCTTGCTGTGTGCAAATTGGCTGCCATGTTTTGGTTCTTTTATTTCTTTCCTTCCCCTGGTATGGACCCCATCTTCACTCCTGCAAGCCCAGTGTATCCAGTGCACAACACATTAACCATCCATCGCCATTCAGGATGGACAATATCAAGCGCTTTCAGGCCTCTGCCAAGACCGTCTACTCTAGGGAAATCCTGGAGAGCAACGATAACCCTCTGCTTCTTTACTGCACCATCAATCATTTCCATAAACTCGCCACTACCTACTCCTCACCTCCAACAACAAGTTGCGAGGAATTCACTGTCGCCATGGTGCACTATCCTCCCTCGTCCTCAACGTCATCGCCCATAGTCATCAATCACCATCATGCCCGGGGGCTAGACCTGCTACAATGCGTAGTGTGCAAGGGCATCTCGGGAGCAGCAGCAGGTGAACCTTTGAATGGCCGACAAACCTAGTGAGGCTATCATCAAGGCCTGCCTGCCGCTAAACACTAAAATGGCAAATAACACATAAATGTAGTGTCATGCATGTTGGTAGGACCAAGACAGAAAACGCAATCATTTACAGGGAATAATACTGAAAGAGGTTGAGAGAGAAAAAGATGTAGGTGTTATTGTGCACAGATCACAAGAAGCTGTAGCTAAAGCTAACAGTATTGAGTTGTATTCATCGAACCATTCAGTATAAATCAAAGGACCACCTTCTGTCATTATACAGGTCACTGGTTGGACCACGTCTGGAGAACTGCACCCAGCTTTGGTCCCCTCACATGGTGGCGATATAGTGGGCCTGGAAAAGGTTCAAAGGAGAGCTACGAGAATAATTCCTAGCTTAAAGAACCTTAGTTTCTCAGATAGGCATAAAGAGCTGGGTCTATTTACTTTAGAGCAGTGTAGACTTAGATGTGACCTGATAAGAGAGAGACTGAGGAAGGGGGGTTGGGAGAGAGGAACGGCATGGGACAAGTCGGGCAGAGTCGGAAGCAGCAACAAGAATATGGAGAGTGGCAGTGATGCCAAGAGAACAGCAGCTAGTAAAGAGATGACCTTACTGTGAGTAAATAATGAAAGATTATTTCCACTGGCAAGCCAGGCCCCACTCTATGGAGGGCTACATGGCACCAATTTGTGCCAGTTGCAAACCTGGCATCACGGATGGCATCCTATCAGCATGATCTGTAAAAGCTCCCGTTTGCTGGAGGAGTGGGGGCTCCACATTGAGCAGCTTCCCTCCTTGATTTCACTCTGAAAACACTCCACTCCAGGCCAATCCAGCAATTGGCTAGAGGGACCCTTCAAATATGTGGCCCCATGAAAGGGCAATGCAAGATCATGCAGGGGGCTGTAACTGTTTCTCTGAGGCTGAATTTGACAAATCCACAGCATTGACTATTTTACATAATGTGAGCTGCAAGGTTGGTTTAATGAGGGCGCATTTGATTCAACGAGAACGGGTGAGGGTGACGTCATTGGAAGTGACATCACTAGCAGAGCCGTGGCTTTATGACATGCGCTGACAGTGATGTCATCAGGTGGTCCAGCGCATGCACAGAAGGCCGTCACAGGTTGATCGAAAACCGGAAGTACTTACACTCGTCGCTAAACACTCCGTCAAGCTAAACACTCTGGGAGAGAGCTGCGGTGGACTGAGGGGGCATTGTATGTGGGTCATGGATTGTTTTCAGGTTTATTGGGTAGAAAGTGGGGGGGTGGTGTCACATTTCACATTACAAAATGAATAGTGACACTGCGTCCGATGACATCACTTGCCGCATATCCGCCGGGCTTTCCAAGAAATCAACTCGCTGCCATTCATGCTCAAGAGCATGATCCAGGTCTAACGGGGCAAGGAGGAGAACGTGATCCATCTTCCCATCTAGACTACATTCTCCCTCCCTTACCCCCCACCTTAGACCTGTATCACATTCTCTCCCTTCACCCCGCCCCCCTCCCCATGCTCTGCTCCCTCCGGGCTCCCTCTTCCCCTGCTGCTTCTGCTCCCCCTTCCCCTCTTCTTCTCCCCTTTCCCTCCGCTTCGTCCTACTTCTCCCCTTCTTCCAGGCTCTGCTCTCCTCCCTATTTATGGCTACCTGCATGGGCTGCAATTTTGGTGCTCGGCCTCCGGGTCGCGCTTTTAGTGAACGGCAGCGAGGGCAGTTGGTGACCTAAAATGTGCATGCATGGCTCAACATGCTCCGGGCCCGAGTGCGCATGCGCATCATCAATAGCGGAAGCAGTTAGTCCGTGCGCTAGTCACAGCGCAATTTTAACTCCCCCCGCCTGGCGGAATCCAGGCTGGGGGAGCATTTAAATGAGCTGTAGCGATTTATCCCCTCTGATCCCATTGACTTCCCATCGTGCCCCAGTGGGAATTTACTCTTTTGACCATCGAGCAGGACACGGGCTCCAAGCTGATGGGTTCTTGTTTAAAAATGCAGAACAGGGCCCAATGATGTCATCGGGACCTGATCTGCAATTTTAGTTGGAGGCCAGAGCAGGGGAGCAGTGACGGCTTCCCCGTCAGACCAGACCTACCACGAGGGGGATTGTGGGCCAGAAGAGGCCCAGGTAGGTAAGTTTTTTTTGAAAAAATGTAGGTTTCTTTGTGGTTCAGGAGGAGCAGGAGTGAAGCCTTGGGCCTTCTTTGCCATGGGCTTCTCCCCCGCCCCACCCCCCTCCAGGTCGTATCCAGAGCCCCCCCCCCCCCCCCCACTTACTTGACTGCTGGGAAACGATCCCACAGGTCTCCGGCTGCGGCCTCCAATTTCCCTGTTCCCGCCCACCAGCAAGGTAGTGGATCTGGCCGGGTTCAAACGAGAGTCTGAGAAAATTTATGGAAACGAGGCCCAGCCGTTAAAATCTGCACATCCGCATCCCCGGACTCCCTGGGCTCGCTACCCACTTCAGAGCTACATGCCCACCCCCGGCCTCCTTAAAATCAGGGCCATTATTTCAGTAAGTGAGCGGTAAATCTATGGAACAGGCTTCCTAGGAAGGTGGTGGAAGCAGTTAGTATTGATTCATTCAAATGCAAATTAGATAGATTTCTTTCAGAAAATAATATTTTGGAATACAGTATATGAGTAATTTGAGAAATAACATATGGTAAGTGTAGCATGCTTGGAAGGAAGAGGTGACTTTGGACCAATAAAGGGCTATGGGGAAAAGAGCAGGGGAATGGGACTAATTGGATAGTTCCTTCAAAAAACCGGCACAGGCACAATGGGGCGAATGGCCTCCTTCTGTGCTGTACCTACTATACTATGGTTCCCAAAGCTCTCCACCACTGGTGTTTTCCTGATGTTATATGTGGATCTGTTGTAGAGTAATTGATCGAGATTGATTGCTATGAGGAGTCAACAACTCCATTATCGTTGTATCATGTGACTACCAGGATAATAGAAGGCGAACTAGATGGACCTTGGTCTTTTTTTGTCTTGCAATCCCTATGTTCATATGTTAAAAGGAAAACAAAAGTTTATTCTTCACAGGTGAAGAATATGGTCAATATATCAGAGCCACATATTCTAATATGTACGTATTTCAGATAATAGTCTTAAACTGAAATCAACAAGTTGTCAGCTTAACAATTTTACAAACATTGACACGAATGAGAACACAAATATTTCATCTGCATTAGTCTCCTAGGCTATGTAGTTATTCTGGTCACGCAGTCTACAATCCAATCACAGACTACAGACTACAGAAGCAAAAACACTATTAACATTGTTCCTGTTCCGTGGGATCAAATTACTAGTTTGCAGAAGTGCACTTTTACCATTGAATTATTACTAAAAGAAAAGGCAGCAGTTTATATTTATCTCAATTTCTAACTGTAAAACTCAAATACTGAAGACATACATTGGACAGTGTGTTAAACTGTACATCAAATTGCACTAGCAATGTACTGCTTGACTAGTCCAATGTGTCCCACATGAATTCAATTTTGCCATAGTGATTCATGGAAAAAGAAATAAGGGGAATTTTAACTCAAAAATTCAAGATTTGTAGTACCCAAGCTCCCTAAAGCAAAGAAAAACAGCTGGGATCTGGGTTTGAATCAAACTCAAGCAGATGGGATCAAAGGAGCTTAACTGAAATGAGTTTAGGGAAATTTAGCCCGATCCCAGTTACGGTAGATCCACAGTGGAAAATAACAATGGGACAGAAATTGCTTGCGAAATAACAGTTCCGGCGTTCGCACATGTGCAGTGAAACGCGGAAATCTAGAACTTGCTCCGACTGGTTTGCCGGCGATATGTCAGCTTCGAATTAAAGGGATATCGCCCACTGCAATCAAAGAAATAACTGAAAAAGCGCCAACTTGCTCATCAATCCAGCTGGAAAATAACTAATATCACCACAAAACAGGTATGCTTAAAAATACCAGGTCTAAACTAAGTTTTAATAGCGCGGTTAGTCTTAATGACTGCCAAACAACTAAAAATTAACTTTTAAAAATGTGGAGTCTCATTATTCTTTATTTTAATAGTTTTTGGTCATTAAAAAAACATTTTTGGAAAATTAAAAAATTAAAACATTTTGTTTTACTTTTCCCTTCTGTCTCTTTTATTTAATTCAATTATTTCTCACCCTCTCTTTTTAGTGCTGTTTATAACTGTTTTACAATGATTTTAATGTTGTACATTTCACTTCCTGGATTTAACCCTACAAGCCTGCAGAGACAGTGAACGCAACTTGTCAAAAATGCTACAATCTGATTGTCGAGGGGAAAGATCGATCCTCTCACTTCGCCCAGAGTCCTAACTTCGCTGAAGCTAATACCGAGCTCTTCTCTGCTTCCTATTTGAAGAAGTGCCCAAAGTGCACTTTTAAGTTAGTGGGTTAGTATAAATCTATGTACCGGCGAGCACTGTTGGTTCACCGGTCCGAGCAATTTCTGCCCCACTATATTGAATGACATGATAGGGTGTAGACAGGTGGCTTTGGACCTATTGGCCTAGAAATTCAATCATGCCTGAAAACGGGCATGCAGGGCGGCGGGTCGAGCACTGCATGCACGTGAAATTCGTGCTGGGACCTCACTAAAATGATTCAGGCATGCAGCCTGCACAACCTGCGACATTCATTGGCTGCATGTTTGTTTAGGGGACAAGAAATCAGGTGACCTTGATGTCACTCAAAGACAGCCAGCATCTCTTAAAGGGGAGATGCACTCTGACTGCAGCTACAGGGAAACTTCCCAGATTGAAGAAAATGGTAGAAAGAGGTCCAGACAGGGCACCTAGGTTCTCTGATGCTGCCTTGGAGGCCCTGATCCAGGCGGTGGACAGGAGGAGGGAGATCCTGTTCCCACAGGGAGCAGAAATTCCTCCATGAAATACCTCCACCACCAGTGGTAAGATGTCATTGAGGAGGTCAATGCTAGGAACTTAGCTCCCAGGACGTATCTGCAATGCCGAAAAAAGTTCAATGACCTCACCAGAGTTGTCAAGGTAACAATGCTGCTCGCTGACTCTCTGCTCACATCTCCACCACCTCCAACTTCACTGTTCACAATACTCCCCTCCCCTGTTTTCCTCCATTCTCTTTGTTTATAGTGCCACAGTATTAAGCAGTATGTGACTTTTATAGCAAATCCTATTTGCAACAAAGCAACAAATGATGTACAATATAAATTTATCTCTGACTTTAAACTTCATTGTAAATTAGCTGAAGGTCATATTTACATTCAGCATTCATTAAACATGGATTGTGCCTTCCTCCTGATGGTATCTCTTAGGCGAATAGTCATCAATTATTCGCATCACATTCTTCCATGTACTGGTGCATAACAAGTAATCACAGCACATTTTTCCCATATGCCTGTCACATTGCTATCTCCACAATTTTTTTTACTGGACTGTGGGAACAAAAAACACGTTAAACCATTCTTCACCGAGGGCTGCTGTCCTTGTAGTGTTCATGCTGTACATACACAAAGAGAGTAAGTGTAGGAATGCTGTCTATGAATTCAAAACATAAAGTGTAAGGAATAGATAGCAATTACATGCACAATATATACAGAGTAGATGGTGATGTCAAAAGTCAGTTTGTTGTACCTAACTAGAAATATATGGCTAGTGTATTTGAACATTCAAAAATGTCACTTTGTATTTCTGTGCTGTTAAGTGTATAAAATAAAGGAAATTTCTTCAGCAGACTAGGCCAACTCACAGTTGATAATAAAATGCTAATTGCTCATCCATGTGCTTGGACCTGCATAATCTTTATGTGGTTCCAAGCTGTTAAGGCAATCCTCAAAAGTCTTACAATTGCTTTTGGAATCTTGGAGCAGTGTAGCACTCCCTGGTGCATGCACACGTGAGAAAGATTAGAGTTTATGTCAGGCAAAAGTTAATTTCCCATCACATTTACATTTAAAAGAATACTCTAGGGTGCTGATTTGAAAATCAAACCGAATCTCTCACCTATAACCAACTCCAGTCAGCCAAGTTCCTCAAAATATTTTCTGTCTTTTATGTCAACTTGAAAAAAATGATTTTCCATAACTTCATACATGTCCACTATTCCTGTGTTTTTTTAATTCATTCTCGGGATACGGGCGGTGCTAGCAAGGCCGGCATTTATTGCCCATCCTTAATTGCCCTCGAGAAGGTGGTGGCGAACCTTCTTCTGAATCACTACAGTCCATAAAGTGAAGGTGCTCCCACAGCATTGCCAGGCTGGGAGTTCCAGAAATTTGACCCCAGCGTAGAAATGTCCAAGTCGGGATGGTGTGTGACTTGGAGGCGAACTTGGAGGTGATGTTGTTCCCATGCATCTGCTGCCTTTGTCCTTCTAGGTATGGAGAGCATGGTTTTGGGAAGTGCTGTTGAAGAAACCTTGGCGAGTTGCTACAATGCATCCTGTAGATAGTATGCACTGCAGCCATGGTGCGCGGTGGTGGAGGGAGTGGATGTTTAAGCTGGTGGATGGGGTACCAATCAAGTGGGCTGCTTTATCATGGAAGCTTCTTGAGTGTTGTTGCAGCTGCACCCATCCAGGCAAGTGGAGAGTATTCCATCACACTCCTGCCTTGGACCTTGTAGGTGGTGGAGAAGCTTTGGGGAGTCAGTAGGTGAGCCACTCACCACAGAATAGCCAGCCTCTGACCTGCTCTATTAGCCATCACATTTATGTAGCTGGTCCAGTTGAGTTCCTATTCAATGGTGACCACCAATATGTTGATGATGGAGGACTTGGCAATTGTAATGCCATTGAATGTCAAAGGGAGGTGATTAGACTCTCTTTTTGGACATGGTTACTGCCTGGCACTTGTGTGGTGCAAATGTTGCTTGCCACTTATCAGCTGTTGTTACAGACATTCTGTATAGGCTGTGTGAATTTGCTTCTGTATTCTTCACCATGTCTAATGGGAAGCAGGAGCATGGTCAGATACAACTTATCAATTTAATTATTTAATTTTCTTGTAGTCTGCAACATTGCTTTCAGATGAAACTTTAAACCAAGGCCCCATTTGCCTTCTCAAGTGAATGTAAAAGATCCCACGGCACTATTCGAAGAGCAGGCGAGATCTCCCCGGAGTCCTGGCCCATTTTTATCGCTCAATCAACACCACTAGAAAAAAACAAATTATCTGGTCATTTATCTCATTGCTTTTTGTGGGACCTTACCGTGTGCAAATTTGCTGCCACATTTCCTACATCACAACAGTGACTACACTTCAAAAGTACTTATTGGCTGTGAAGCCCTTGGAACATCCTGAGGTCATGAAAGGCACTATATAAATGCAAGTCGTTCTTTCTCACAATCAATGGCAATATCTCAATGTGTAGTTAGTAACTTATGTCTTTTTTGTGACTTATGTCTTATGTGTTATTTCTCTTCTATTTCTTGTGTTCCACTCTTCTCTTATATATTCCCAGAGCCTTAACCTAAAGAATAACTTAGCTTAATAAAAGTAAGACTGGAGAATGTAGAGGATGTCAGTGAGTCATTGTTGCCCAGTAACATTTACCAAGTCCCCATGCTGGTACTGATATTAATACATAGCTTTCATATGGCCTGAGTTGCCTCTTTAATTTGTCTAATTTTATTCTTGGCTTCATATAGCTCTTTCCTCACACAATTTCTGTATGCCATCTTCAGTGTTGTCCCTTCACCTTTCAATAGCATGAATCATGCTGTTCTTTAGCGACCTTGAGATATTAGCATGGCATTAATAATGTTCACAGCTAGGGTGGATGTGTTACATGTAATGTAAGGATGAGCTTCATGGTGAGCTTCATGTCAGGATCCTGAATTATATCAGACCTCAGACTCAAATTTAGCTTTGAAGGTCTGAATTTTGATATTTGTAAAGCCAAAACAAAATGTGATTTATGCTGTCATGCTTCAGTTGAGATGGATGCAGCTAGGAAACCAATGACTAGTACAAGATTACTAGGTACCTAACACCATTTCCACTCAACTACCAAAAGTTATAGACGCACCACTAAGGACTGGCACAGCCAGAGAATGGTGACCAAGATGTGATTACATTTATGATTAGCTGGAAATCAACACCAGTGAGGATTGAGACAAAAATATCTGAGGGTATATTGCTTCTTCAGGATCAATTACCATTTCCCCACAGAGGAAGAGGAACACAATGCACAGACCATCTCAGAGATCCACGTCAGCTTATAGGTAAGATGAAAAGCACACTTTCAAAGAAAGAAAAAGAAAGAACTTGCATTTATATAGCGCCTTTCACGATCTCATGATGTCCTAATGCACTTTACAGCCAATAAAGTACTTTTCAAGTGTAGTCGCTGTTGTAATGTAGAAAACGCTGCAGCCAATATGCGCATAGCAAGCTCCCATGACATGGGCTTTGTTCTTCTTCCAATGCAGTGTTTTTCTCACTAGGAATGCAGAATGCAGAATCGGGCATAGATGTCATCGTACCCATTCATAGTGCCTCCAATTTTCCAGGAAATTATTGGAGCATATCTTTAATAATAGATTTGTGTCAGCAAGCATTACTACTGCAGAAAAATGGGAGTGGCATGAATCGGTTGCACTGACCTCCGTACCAGATTCTCACGTCTGCACTCCCATTGCATGAAACTTGAGACCAGGGCAAGGGCAAGAGCCTCCCAAAATTCACCCTTTTATATTTTAAAAAGACAAATTTCAAAAGGATGACCTCATCGGAGCCCGATCTACATATTTAAAGAGGAAAGACTTGCATTTATATAGTGCCTTTCATGACCTCACAACATCCCAAAGCGCTTTTACAGCCAATGAAGTACTTTTTTGCAGTGTAGTCACTGTTGTAATGTAGGAAACGTGGCAGCCAATTTGCGTACAGCAAGCTCCCACAAACAGCAAAGTGATAATAACCAGATTAGTGGAGTTGGTTGAGGGATAAATGTTGGCCAGGACACTGGGGAGAATTCCCCTGCTCTTCTTCGAAATATTGCCATGGGGTCTTTTGCATCCACCTGAGATAGCAGACGGGGCCTTGGCTTAATGTCGCATCCGAAAGACGGCACCTCCAACAGTGCAGCATTCACTCAGTACTGCACTGGAGTATCAGCCTAGATTTTGTGCTCAACTCCCTGGAGTGGGACTTGAACCCACAACTTTCTATCTCAGAGGTGAGAGTGCTACCAACTGAGGACCCCGTTGGCTTGGGGCGGGTGTCCTTGCTGCCTGCAATTTAAAATTGCAGTCAGTCAGATTGGGACAGGGAAGTAGTGGGTAATTCCCCTGCTCCATTTTAACTGCCCCCCTGCTGGTTTCCGCCATGTGGGGATAGTTAAAATTGAGGCCTAGAAGTTCAAAGAGAGCCTGGAATTTAGCATAGATAAAGATGTTCAAAGAAAGAAAGACTTGCATTATATAGCGCCTTTCACAACCTCAGGACGTCCCAAAGCGCTTTACAGCCAATGAAGTACTTTTGAAGTGTAATCACTGTTTTACATAAGAACATAAGAACATAAGAAATTGGAGCAGGAGTAGGCCAATCGGCCCCTCGAGCCTGCTCCGCCATTCAATAAGATCATGGCTGATCTGATCCCAACCACAAATCTAAAGAACACAAGAAGTCGGAGCAGGACCAGGCCACATAGCCCCTGGGCCCTCTCCGCCACCCACAGGGCATTGACCGATCCGAACTCAGCTTCATGTCCAATTTCCTGCCCGCTCCCCATAACCCCTAATTCCCTTTACTTCTAGGAAACTGTCTATTTCTGTTTTAAATTTATCTAATGATGTAGCTTCCACAGCTTCCTGGGGCAGCAAATTCCACAGACCTACCACCCTCTGAGTGAAGAAGTTTCTCCTCATCTCAGTTTTGAAAGAGCAGCCCCTTATTCTAAGATTATGCCCCCTAGTTCTAGTTTCACCCATCTTTGGGAACATCCTTACTGCATCCACCCGATCAAGACCCTTCACAATCTTATATGTTTCAATAAGATCGCCTCTCATTCTTCTGAACTCCAATGAGTAGAGTCCCAATCTACTCAACCTCTCCTCATATGTCCGCCCCCTCATCCCCGGGATTAACCGAGTGAACCTTCTTTGTACTGCCTCGAGAGCAAGTATGTCTTTTCTTAAGTATGGAGACCAAAACTGTATGCAGTATTCCAGGTGCGGTCTCACCAATACCTTTTAATGTAGGAAACACTGCAGCCAACTTGCACAGAGAAAGCACTGTGATAAGACCAGGTTATCTGTTTTTTTAGTGCTGTTGAGAGATAAATATTGGCCAGAACAACTGCTCTTCTTCAAAATATTGCCGTGGGATCTTTAACATCCATCTGAGAGGACAGATGAGGCTTCAGTTTAACGTCTTATCCGAAAGACAGCACCTCCAACAGCGCAGTATTCCCTCAGTACTATACTGGAATGTCAGCCTAGATTTTGTGCTCAAGTCTCTGGAGTCTGATTTGAACTCACAACCTCTGGACTCAGGTGAGAGTGCTACCACTGAGCCACGACTGACACCTATCAGCATCAATCTATCTATTAATATATTAAATATTTTGCTTCTAGCACATACTTCCTGTTTGTCACATAATCCCCGTGTCACAATATTGTCACGCTATAATTTGCTGGACGAGTTTATCACATGGCAAGTCAGGTGCTTGGGTAGGCCAATTTTACAAAAGGATCCTACAACCAGCATGGGACCCTTTTTAAATATTATAATGGGCTTTTGAATACTTCCAGCGCAAGCACTGAATGCCAATGGAGGTAGCTGATCCAATGCGGCGGACAGCGCACTTCCAGTGCAGGAGAAGCTTGTGCACTCACTGCCATATTGGAAACCTTAGGTACCTGTTTCATGCCTAAAATGATGTGATCCATTTCCTAGGCTTTAGAACAGAGAGCAGGAGAAACCTTTTTTACATGGAGGGTTGTGGGGCTGTGGAATGCACAACCAGACATAATGATTGAAGCAATGACCATGGCCTGGAATTTCTTCGGAGCTGCTCCCGCTCTGCTGTCATAACTTCAGCAGACGTGCGGAAACCCCACACTTACGGTGAAGTTATGGCAGCAGAGCGGGAGTAGCTCCGAGTAAAATCCAGACCATATCAACTTTTAGGGATAGTTTAGGTAGGCAGTTGAAGGAAAACCATAAAGGGATAATATGACAGGGTGGACACATGGAACTACTGCTCATGTGAAGGGGAAAGACCAACATGGACTGGTTGGGCCAAATGGTCTGTTTCCAATTCATTTATATCTTTTGACCAGTTGTTTAATATTGAAAAAACCTATCATCAAATGAGAGCAGTCCGAGGTTCTTCAAGCAGTAATTAAGCTCCTGACTTGAATCCCTGTGACCAACCAAAGCCTTGCATTATCCTTACATGCACTCTGAGGCTCTGAATAACCCACAGTTTACATGTCTTGAGGGTGCACCTCGTTAGCGATGAGAAACTTAGTGAACTCTTCATTCGGAATGTCCTGCTACTTGCAGAGACTCGGGAACTGCTCTCATTTTGAGGATATTTTCTTTTCAATATTAAATATTACAACTTTCAAAAAAAAAATATTCCACTGAGGAAAAAAGGGTGTAATAGAAATGACAGCCATCCGTGGCTACGTAAAGAAATTAAGAATAGTGTCCGACTAAAAACAAGGACATATAAGGTAGCCAAACTTAGTGGGAGGATAGAAGATTGGGAAGTCTTCAAAAGACAGCAAAAAGTAACTAAAGGATTGATTAAGAAAGGGAAGATAGATTATGAAAATAAATTAGCAAAAAATATAAAAACAGATAGCAAGAGTTTCTATAGTTATATAAAAAGAAAAAGGGTGGCTAAGGCAAACATAGGTCCCTTAGAGGATGAGACCGGGAAATTAATGGTGGGAAACATGGAGATGGCAAAAATGCTGAACAAATATTTTGTTTCAGTCTTTACGGTAGAGGACACTAAGAATATCCCAACACTGGACAAACAGGGGGCTCTCGGGGGGGAGGAGCTAAATACGATTAAAATCACTAAGGAATTGGTACTCAGTAAATTAATGGGACTCAAGGCGGATAAATCCCCTGGACCTGATGGCTTACATCCCAGGGTCTTGAGGGAAGTGGTAGTAGGGATTGTGGATGCTTTGGTAATAATTTTCCAAAATTCTCTGGACTCGGCAAAGGTCCCAGCAGATTGGAAAACTGCTAATGTAACACCCTTATTTAAAAAGGGTAGTAGGCAGAAGGCTGGAAATTATAGACCAGTTAGCCTAACATCTGTGGTGGGTAAAATTTGGGAGTCTATTATTAAGGAGACAGTAGCGGAACATTTGGATAAACATAATTTAATAGGACAAAGTCAGCATGGCTTTACGAAGGGGAAGTCATGTCTGACAAATTTGCTCGAGTTCTTTGAGGACATAACGTACAGGGTGGATAAAGGGGAACCAGTGGACGCAGTGTATTTAGACTTCCAGAAGGCATTCGACAAGGTGCCACATAAAAGATTATTGCCCAAGATAAAGAATCACTGGATTGGGGGTAATATTCTGGCATGGGTGGAGGATTGGTTATCTAACAGGAAGCAGAGAGTTGGGATAAATGGTTCATTCTCGGACTGGCAACCAGTAGCCAGTGGTGTTCCGCAGGGGTCGGTGCTGGGTCCCCAACTCTTTACAATCTATATTAACGATTTGGAGGAGGGGACCGAGTGTAACATATCAAAGTTTGCAGATGATACAAAGATGGGAGGGAAAGTGGAGAGTGAGGAGGACATAAAAAACCTACAAGGGGATATAGACAGACTGGGTGAGTGGGCGGAGATTTGGCAGATGCAATACAATATTGGAAAATGTGAGGTTATGCACTTTGGCAGGAAAAATCAGAGAGCAAGTTATTATCTTAATGGCGAGAAACTGGAAAGTATTGCAGTACAAAGGGATCTGGGGGTCCTAGTGCAAGAAAATCAAAATGTTAGTATGCAGGTGCAGCAGGTGATCAAGAAGGCCAACGGAATGTTGGCTTTTATTGCCAGGGGGATAGAATATAAAAACAGGGAGGTATTGCTGCAGTTATATAAGGTATTGGTGAGACCGCACCTGGAATACTGCATACAGTTTTGGTGTCCATACTTAAGAAAAGACATACTTGCTCTCGAGGCAGTACAAAGAAGGTTCATTCGGTTAATCCCGGGGATGAGGGGGCGGACATATGAGGAGAGGTTGAGTAGATTGGGACTCTACTCATTGGAGTTCAGAAGAATGAGAGGCGATCTTATTGAAACATATAAGATTGTGAAGGGGCTTGATCGGGTGGATGCGGTAAGGATGTTCCCAAGGATGGGTGAAACTAGAATGAGGGGGCATAATCTTCGAATAAGGGGCTGCTCTTTCAAAACTGAGATGAGGAGAAACTTCTTCACTCAGAGGGTAGTAGGTCTGTGGAATTTGCTGCCCCAGGAAGCTGTGGAAGCTACATCATTAAATAAATTTAAAACAGAAATAGACAGTTTCCTAGAAGTAAAGGGAATTAGGGGTTACGGGGAGCGGGCAGGAAATTGGACATGAATTTAGATTTGAGGTTAGGATCAGATCAGCCATGATCTTATTGAATGGCGGAGCAGGCTCGAGGGGCCGATTGGCCTACTCCTGCTCCTATTTCTTATGTTCTTAAATGATAGGTCGAAAGATATAAATATAAATATAAACAGTATCACAAATAATAATTTATTAGCTTCAAGACTTTTTTTATTCGTTCATGGGATGTGGGCGTCGCTGGCAAGGCCAGCACTAATTGCCCATCCGTAATTGCCCTTGAGAAGGTGGTGGTGAGCCGCCTTCTTGAACCGCTGCAGTCCGTGTGATGAAGATTCTCCCAAAGTGCTGTTAGGAAGGGAGTTCCAGAATTTTGACCCAGTGACGATGAAGGAACGGCGATATATTTCCAAGTCGGGATGGTGTGTGACTTGGAGGGGAACGTGCAGGTGGTGTTGTTCTCATGTGCCTGCTGCCCTTGTCCTTCTAGGTGGTAGTGGTCGTGGGTTTGGGAGGTGTTGTCGAAGAAGCCTTGGCGAGTTGCTGCAGTGCATCCTCTGGCTGGTACACACTGCAGCCACGGTGCGCCGGTGGTGAAGGGAGTGAATGTTTAGGATGGTGGATGGGGTGCCAATCAAGCGGGCTGCTTTGTCCTGGATGGTGTCGAGCTTCTTGAGTGTTGTTGGAGCTGCACTCATCCAGGCAAGTGGATCTTATATGTTTCAATGAGATCACCTCTCCTTCTTAGCATACTCGATATCCTCTTAAATGTATATGGTGATAAGTGTACAAAAAATGGTAAAAATACTTAACAAGATTCAATCGCTTTGAAGTAATGCTGTGTTAAGATTAGTAAATGCTGAACATTGTATTAGCTCTGTATTCAGTTATTTTAACAGTGGTATTAAAAAATGGGCTAATTCTACATTAAACATCAAAGGACTGTAATAGATTCACACAGCACAATTTTGAGGCCAATGGTTTCAGCTACAAAAATATTGGAGTGAAGTTATATCACATTTGGATCTCTTTCTAGCTTTCTTGAATTACACTTCAAGCCTGCTTTCCATTAAAATTAATGATAATTTTGTTGAGACTGTACGGTAAGTACAGAGATGCCACGCTCCCAGCAGCGAGTCGTATTCGAAGGAAGTGCAGGTTGGAGGTAGGACTACAGCACCATAACCCCAATTCTCCGACCCTCGCTCCCTCTAAGCGTGGTTCCCAGCTGGGAATGCGTGTGGTTGCAGAATTTCTCCTTATAGTTTAAAACGGGTCACAAATTTGGTTGATAATACATTACATTCTGGTAATCAAATTTTGTTTGGTAATGCTCGTATGAAGCACTTTGGGATGTTGTACTACATTAAAAGTGCTATATGAATGCAAGATGTTGCTGTTATTGTGGTATGCTGCATTCATCCCAGCACAGATAACATCAATATATTAGTCAAGAACACATCACAGGGGATTGCTATTGACAGACTAATTTCCTACAGATCTGGTAGATGGCAGAAGTAATTTAATAAGGCAAAAAAGATACATAATTTGAACAAAAACTATCACAATTCTTAAATGGGCAGGTCGTTATAGACTTATCAGCATTTATATGAATAGAACATGTGCTTGTAGATGGAGGGAAAGAGAAGAGGAGAAAATGAGATATTGTGCTGCATACTAAAATGAGAAGCACTGTGATTCTGAAATGTGAGTTAACAGTGTTTATGTGATGGGGAAGATAGTTAGATATAATGATAAGAAAGTTTTAAACTAAAATTAGTTGGAGATTCAGATGGTATAATTAAAAGTCTTGCATCTAGTACACTCCTGTAGTGTGTCACACCTTAAAAATATAGGCGAAGCATTACACCCAGGATATCATAAGAACATAAGAAATAGGAGCAGGAGTAGGCCATTCAGCCCCTCGAGCCTGCTCTGTCATTCAATAAGATTATGGCTGATCTTCGAACTCAACTCCACTTTCCCGCCCAATCCCCGTATCCATTGATTCCCTTAAAGTCCAAAAATCTATCGATCTCAGCCTTGAATATATTCAATGACTCAGCATCCACAGCCCTCTGGGGTACAGAATTCCAAAGATTCACAACTCTCTGAGTGAAGAAATTCCTCCTCATCTCAGCTTAAATAGCCGACCCCTTATCCTGAGTCTATGCCCCCTAGTTCTAGACTCTCCAGCCAGGGGAAACAACCTCTCAGCGTCTACCCTGTCAAGCCTCCTCAGAATCTTGTATGTTTCAATGAGATCACCTCTCATTCTTCTAAACTCCAGAGAGTATAGGCCCATTCTACTCAATCTCTCCTCATAAGACAATCCTCTCATCCCAGGAAACAATCTAGTGAATCTTTCTTGCACCGCCTCTAAGGCAAGTGTATCATTCCTTAGATAAGGAGACCAAAACTGTACACGGTACTCCAGGTGAGGTCTCACCAAAGCCCTATACAATTGTAGCAAGACTTCCTTACACTTGTACTCCAAACCCCTTGCAATAAAGCCCAACATGCCATTTGCTTGATGTACCTTTGTTTCTTGTACAAGGACACCAAAATTTCCCTGAACACCAACATTTAATAGTTTCCCACCATTTAAAAAATATTCTGCTTTTCTATTCTTCCTACCAAAGTGAATAACCTCACATTTCCCCACATTATACTCCATCTGCCACCTTCTTGCCCACTCACCTAACCTGTCCATATCCCTTTGCAGATTCTTTGGGCTTAATTTTGAAATGGTGGCTGGTTGGCAGCAGCGGGGGCGGGGGGTGAAAGTGCCTGTGGCAAACCCGCATAAACAAAACTTACCGTTTCTGACAGGCTGGCTGCCGTCAGGAGCTACAACGCGAGGGGGGGGGAGAGAAAGAGAGCAAGACATCATTTGGCGCTGGAATGGAAGATCGGGGGGGGGAGAGTGGAAGATCGGGTGGGAGAGAGGGGAAGATCGGAGGGGGGAGAGGGGAAGATTGTGGGGACATCGGGGGGGGGGTGAAGAGGGGGAGATCAGGGGCATTGGGGGTGAAGAGGGGGACATCGGTGGGGTAAAGAGGGGAACATCGGGAGGACATGGGGGGGTGAAGAGGGGGACATCGGAGAGGGAGACATCAGACATCGGAGCAGGGTGGAAAGATAGGTTGATTTTGTGTTTTCACTTCCTTCAATGGTTTTTGATGTATTTTATTTTGTTTCTTTTTCAATGATCCGTGAATCAGAAGCAGTGGGCAAGCCGCCCAGGTAAGTTAAAAATCGTTATAACCAAGTAATCTGTCACAAGTAAAGTGCCTTAAGTACCTCAATAAGGTACATTGGTCTCTTTAACTGTCATCTTCCGGTTTCGGGACACCCGCGTGCACATGGTTGCGTCCTTGGGAAACTCGGAAGTCGGCAGGTTGGAGCCAGCTTCCGAACCCAAATGGGATTTCCATGATTTCCGGAGCCCCACCTCCCCCAACGCACCCGCAATTTCCCTGTAAAGTTGAGCCTTTTATGTCCTCCTCACAACCTACTTTCCCACCTAGCTTTATATCATCAGCAAGCTTGGATATATTACACTCGGTCCCTTCATCTAAGTCATTAATATAAATTGTAAATAGCTGAGGCTCAAGCACTGATCCTTGCATCACTCAACTAGTTACAGCCTGCCAACCTGAAAATGACCCATTTATTCCTACTCTCTGTTTTCTATCCGTTAATCAATCCTCTATCCATGCTAATATATTACCACCAACCCCATGAGCCCTTATCTTGCGTAACAACCTTTTATGTGGCACCTTATCGAATGCCTTTTGAAAATCCAAATATATTACATCCACTGGTTCCCCTTTATCTACCCTGCTAGTTACATCCTCAAAAAACTCTAATAAATTTGTCAAACATGATTTCCCTTTCATAAAACCATGTTGACTCTGCCTAATCATATTATGATTTTCTCAGCCCCCTGTTACCACTTCCTTAATAATGGAATGATAATGGAATCATATCTTTAAAAAATGAATGTGGGTTTATTTTTAACTCAGAATACCTGTTTCACCTCCAAAAAATGAGCGCTAAGGCATTGAAAATTGGGTTGTCATCTCACATGCCCATTTTGAGCACAAAATTTGCCTGTTGCGATTTTGAATTGGAGTTTTTTTAGCCATCCAGCGCACCCGTTTGAAATCAGTGGACGCCTATTTAAGCATGCTAGTTAGGGTCCTGTACTTGCTTAAGGACCCAAATGCTCTTTTCAACACCTCTGGCTTCCTATTCAACAATTCTAAATCAGTCACAGAAGTCATGGGCGGATACAGCCTGAAGGGTGCCATTTCTAGCGATATTTAAAGTGATTATCAGCTGAAGTTCGGTAAATCACTGGTTAGTTTATTTAGATTGATAGTGTCAGCAGTTGCCAGCATTTGAAATGATCCCTCCTCTGATACGGATCCTCTCCCTGTTATTGTGTGCAAGTTTGTCCTACAAGAGGAATGGGAGTGTGTTAGTGAGTGGGTGCTGAAGAGTTATGAACATCCGTGTTTGAAAGTTGAATAGTTTGTTTGGTACTATGAAGAAGCATCAGGTGTGTGCAAGAGAAGATTTTAATAGTGAGACCAGTGGCAGCAGGAGGAGAACTACTGATGCAATGAATGAATGAGAGGAATTTGAAGGGAGGTGAAGATTTTCATTGGTCCTGTAACAATAAAGTGGTGCACGGCTATATTGATAATGACAACAGAACTGTGAATGGGAGTCTTACATTAGCAGCCCAGGTAAGGTCATTGAACTATTTTCTGTACTGCTTCCACATCTGAAGAGCTAAACTCATGGTATTCACATGCTCAGCCATCTCAAACTATCTTTGCACCGGGAGTGTGGTGGGCACCCTTCTCCCATCCGACAGGAAGAGGATAATTTTCCCCCTGCTAACTTCCTCCACCAAAGCCTCCAGGGCATTATCAGAAAATCGTGGCACTCTCCCAGTCAACATTTTTCAGCATCCAATACAGAAACGGGCTTTAACCGAGCTTCACAATGAGCGTTTAAGAGATACCTCTCCCAGACACAGCCTCCAGGAACAAAAAACTCTCCAAGAACAGCTGCCGTTACCAATGTTCTCAGTGCTTTTAAACAGTTAAGCACTTTCTTTCCTGAGGTCCAATGGTTTTAATTTTAAAATTCAAACATGGGATCAGATCATTCCAGGCCTCTGCAGGGGAATCTGCCAAATAAGCCAGTCTGCAGTTCATTGTTGAATAAAGCAAGTGAGATCCCATGTTTGCTGGGGACCCTACACCTGGCATGCAGGGTGGATTCACAATCTGTCAGATCTTGCTTCTTTCTCTCCTCCGCACTTATTGACGATCCGGATTCTTTCCCCTCAGTCTGGTTCAGTAAAATCTGAAGTCGAGTACATTTTAAAGTTCATCACAACTTTAATAGCAGGGTTCTTAGTCTGCAGCATTGATTTGGACTCCTGATAGAGTCCCTCTATGCTGGCAGAGCAAGAACAAAAACATACAGAAATCCACATGTTTTTATACAAATCAATAGGGTTGGAACATACTTAACAAGGGTCAACACCAATCATAAGCCGGGCACAGGTTGCCATGCGAGGTTACATTATTTCCGGCCAATCATAAATCGTCCATGTGCTGATCATGCTGCTGTTAGACATCAAAGGGGATACTTCCTCACCTTCCAACTTGGAATGTTCTTCCCTGTTCCTTCTGTTCCTTATCTCCCAACCTGGAATGTCTTTCAACTTTGGCTAAGCTCGTTACCTATATTGATCTGCCATAAACATGGAGACATTCAGACCAGTCCTTGAATCACATCAAAGACTCTACATTGATAAGACCATGCAAACCTGCTGACTACGCAAACATATGGCCCAGCAGGAGGCCAGGCCACCTGTACCAATCTCAGTTACTAACTAATTAACCCTTTCTATCCATTTTGCATTCTGCTTCTTTGCCACGTAGGCATTTTAATATTTTACCGAAAACTGACCACGTAGGGATTCTCATTATGAATTGTGATTCATACAGTGTCTCTTCCTTAAACTCACCAACTATATTCTCCGGGGTGCCAGTATCTGTGCTTGTACTGGGGGCAGAGGGAATACTCAGTGGAGCCAGCACGTTTCACTTCATCTTCGTAGGAATCTATACGAAGAGAAAAGGAAACTAATTTACAAAGCATCCCCAAGGCGGTACCATCAAAGAGAGGTAAGGCCATGAGAGATTTTGTGTATCATGAGCCTACTTAGCTCGTGAATGCCCTGCTGTGAGGATTAAGAAAGTAAGTCATGGTATGAAGAATCATAATAAATGGAGGACACTTGCTGGATGGTGGCTCAACCTCACCAATGCCTCAAAAGCTTCTCTCCTAATAAGGGTGAAGGCCATTTCTTCATGTGGCATCAGCTGCTTCATAATGACTATATTGATCCTCTTCCTTTAGTTTTGCACAACCTTAGCCTTTAAGCAGAACACAGCCTAAATGAAAGGACCTCCCTGAGTACTTCAAACAGCACCACTTTGCCCAGCACACCTCCCTCCCAGAGTCAAGGCGTTGTTAATGAGCTAGCATGGTGTTTCTGCAAACAAGTTTCTATGAGAGTAGAACTTGGAACGTTTTACTACATTAAAGACTCTATATAAATGCAAGTAGTTGTTGTTGGAAGTGATATGTACTAAGGTATAACAGTGTCCCACTGTAATTGTGCCCTCTACCCTTTGTTACACACAAAAGTGCAGCAAAGAGAGATAAATGCTTTCTGTATGCTCTCCCTGAGGGCACAGAAGAGAAACAGTCCCATTGGGTCACATGTTCCATGGACTAAGAGCAAGCACTTATGCAAAGGAGGGTACACTTACCCTGGCACTTCTCCAGATACCAAAAAATGCCTTTCTCATTAACTTCCAGTACAACAAATCTGGCAAACTGCATTCATTCTCTCTGTCGCCTTCCTCCTTGTAGCTTTGCTCCTCCAACTTTACAGGAGGGTGGCCTTTTGCTCCAAAAAGATTGGAAATAATCTATCACTATTTATCTTATGCTAAACCTTCATAACCTTGAAGACCTCTATCAGGTTACCCTTTAACCTTCTCATTTCTAGTGAAACAGCTTAATTTTTCCACCGTCACTTCATAACTAGAACCCCTCAGAACATCCTAGTGAATCCACGCTGTACCTTTTCCGTTGTTTTTATGTCCTGCCATTAATGGAGAGCCCTAATCCCAATCACAGCTGAAATAAGCTACCAATTAAAAAATGGCATGGAGCTCTGTTACACTGGATCTCCACCCCATTATAGGCATCATGATAATTTTAAATGGAGGAACTAATGAGGAGAGGAAGCTTCCACTTGAAACAGGCTGGAACTTGATTTGAATATTTTAATGAAGTTCTGACGTCATTTAGATATTCACGCAATCCACTGATGTTCGTGGATAGCTGACACTGAGTCATCTACGTCCACATAAAATAAGCATTCAGGGTTGCTAGGGACTAAGCTGTACACAGAAGTTGATTTAAAGAATCTTGTAAAAAGATTCTTTGCACAATAGGCGGGCTATTTCTCAACCATTTTTCTTGTTTTTTCTGCTGTTGTCACATAGGTGCTCAGGAGCCTTTGTGACAACTATTATGGTACAGCCATTTGTTTTGCAATGGCTGAAATAGTGCCACATTGGTTATCATCATTGCAATCCCCCTTAAAATGAAGGCGTCAGTCAGCTGCCTGAGGAGTGAGCACTGACATGTATAATGTCAATGATGGCTGCAAATGCTCAATATACAGAGAGTGGAATCCTTTCCTGTTGATGGTGATAGCACTATGGGAAGGAGCATGCAGGGCCATAAGGATGCAGTCTGTAACTTTGCATTATGAGGCAACTATTATGATGCCTTCATTTTAAGGTGTGCCTGAATGTACTGGGACGTGGACCTACCTCCTGTGACATATCTGGAGGCGATTGCAGATAAAACTATCCCAGTGTAATTGGAACACAGAAATCTTGCATAATAAATGCCTGTAAGGAGCACAGGAGAGCAGACATCACCCCATTTTTCAGATGGAGCTATTGAATTTCTGCTAGAAGAAATGAAGCAGAGGAGGGGTGTCCTCAGTGAGCACCCCCTACTGCTGCTCCAGGGGTGCTGCACAAGCCTATACCTCAATGGGCTAACTTTGCCTGATAATGTGAAGTCAGCTCATTTAAATATTTTTGTGAGATTCCATTCATGACTGACTGAGCATGTCCCGGAGATGATGGTCACATTATTGAACACTTGCTATTTCCATTACAATGACCCTCTCTCCTGCATTGATGTTTGGCGACCAAAGAAGTGAGTTACAATCTTCAGCTGCCTCGGCCCCATGCACTGGAATTGCCCCCCTAAACCTCTCTGTCACTCCACCTCTCTCTCCTCCTTTGAGACCCTTCTTAAAACCCACATCTTTGATAATGTTTTTAGTCAGCCCTCCAAATGTGTCCTTTTTTGGCTCACTTTCCATTTTTGTCTGAATACACTTCTGTGAAGCGCCTTGGGATGTTTTTATATGTTAAAGCTGCTACATAAGTTGTTACTGTTGGTGTTGTTGTAGTAGTAGTAGTAGCACCTATTCCAGATAGATGCTGAGGGTCTGAAGCACTGCTCAGTTGCTCCAGCCACACCATGGAGATGATTCCTAAATAACCATTAATGTTATCTGAAGGTCACCCCTCATATAGGGTTAGAGATCAAAGGGTAGATTTTCCCTTATGGGTACCAGATAGGTGGAGTACAATTGAAGTACACTCTGCCCATGAGGAAGCAACTGTTAACATTCTCTCTACCTCCCCAGGGTCTTCTACATGGCCTGGGCAGATTCCAGGTTCCAGAAGGAAATTGCAGTGCAGCTTCAGGCTCTAACCCATTGCAATTGGGGCCTGCTGATTGCTAATGAGATCAGCAGCCAGAAAGCCCCATGTGCCCCAAATCATCCTGGGGTGAGCAGGTGTTCCAAAAAACGTCACTCGCTTCCACTTCTTCAGATTGCTAATGGGGCTATCGCAGACTGTATGGTCAGTGGGATTTTGAATGCAAACCAGAGCACCAGGTTTTCATAGGCAGCCTGCCTTGGGGTGCTAAATGAAGAGATCCTAAGGAAAATGAAGCAGGAACACCCCCTCCTGCTTCATTCTAATATAACATTAGGCCCACGCCTACTACAGATGAAGACCCAGTTTTCCCTTATGGAGAAGCCGCACAAAATCCTGGGAGTAGTGCAATCGGTGGGGGTGGGGGTGGGGGGGAGTGGGTTGGTGAGGACAGACTTGAGATTCTGCTGTGCACCTTGGGAATGCTGATTGCCTCGGCCTAGGGCACAAGAAAATTCAACCTCCGATCGACGTCCTCTTCTGCAATTGTTCTTTCTCTGTTGTTTTTTCTCAGTGGTCTTCTCCTGCCAGCAGAGTAGAAGAAGTGAGAAGATCCAATTGTCAAGATGACACGCCATTATATTCAAGTGCAAGCACACAGCCAATAATGGTTGTAATAACACTTATATGCTTATAATAGAAAGTAATATTGTGTTCTCCTAAGGTAAGGTCATTAAACTTCTTCCTACCTTACGTCCACATATATGGGGTGTTGCTCATGGCATTCACATTGGTGTCAACCTCCTCCCAATCCCCTTGGGTTCTCTCTCCTGGGGCCTGCAGTGCTCACTGAGATACCCCTCCTCCATTTCATTTCTTCTAGTCGAAATTCAATGGCTCTATCTGAGAAATAGGCCATTGCCTGCCCTCCTTACAGACCTTTTTTATACAAGTTTGCTGTGTTCCAAATTTGCCAAACCATGGTGTCTGCCTCTTTAAGCAGCTACAGCTTTATGTCCTGCAGAAGCTTGCAATTTTCCACCCCCCCCCCCCCAAAAAAAATAGGAAACCTCTCAATCACAGGCATTTTTCATGCTAGGAGCTCACTCAGAGTATTCAAATGATGTTAATTCTGAGCATACACGTGGAGGCAATGCACTACTGGTCAGCCAGGTGCCATTCTTATCACCACCCCACTTACATTCTGATCAGGAAATCTAGACTCATGTCACCAACAAGGAACCTGCACAAGTGGAGTCAAATGTTTGAACCAGCCAAACAGAGGACCAGGACCTTCAC
Source organism: Heptranchias perlo (assembly GCF_035084215.1). Taxonomy (NCBI): domain Eukaryota; kingdom Metazoa; phylum Chordata; class Chondrichthyes; order Hexanchiformes; family Hexanchidae; genus Heptranchias; species Heptranchias perlo. Next base: position 44,980,801 of record NC_090329.1, on the reverse strand, counting down.
AGTAGAACCAGTACACAAACATAAGACTCACACCATGGACCTACTAGAAAAAGAAAGGATGCTTCAGCTCCTGCAGAAATACCTGGACACTTCAGGGTATCGGGGACTCCCAGTTCAATGTAGACTTTGGGCAAAATACAAGCTATTCTCTTGATTGTCTTCCTCTAGATGGATATCACTCTACAAAAAATAAACAAGTATGAGAACAGCTGCCAAAATGGGGCAGGTCTACTTCCAGTGACATGAAATTGATCTGTCTAGTGTTTGTTATATTTAGTCTGTTTTATCCTAAGCACTTCACAGATTGTCATAACATTTAATAACATTTCCATTAGTGGTGTCACCCTGAAAGCTGTGTAATGATGTCTGTTGTTTATGATCCTAGTATTACATCAGGTATATTGTTAAATAAGCAGACAAAATAAAAAGTACCTCATATAATATGCATTAACTGATAAACATTTTATAAATGATCATTAAATTGCAAAAAAAAGAAAACAAGTGTAACTGTTGCAATCCTAATAGACTTTGACAAGAAAATTACAGGAACTGACCTTTAATATTAAGAATTCATTGCTGCGGTGACATTAGCTGTGTACCATTCATACCTGCCTGCAGCATGACATATTTTAAAATCTTAATGTCAGGATGACTGCATCAAAACTGTTTTAAACCTTAAGTTCAGCGAAGATGAACCATGCATTATTCATAGATGAGTTGCAATCTAATTATCTTGCTTTCATGGATTATTACATTCACTGTTGCAACACTTCGAAAAAAAACATAGCCTGGCACGAGAATCTCAAAGCATGCAGCTTGCCAGCAGTGGAAAGAAGCCACTTGTGAGGGGGGAGGAGTGGGGGGACATCAGAGGAAACAGACGGAGCTGATTGGTAGAATCTTCAAGAAGGAACTCTTACTCCTTCCTCTCCTGCTGGCTAAAAGGAAGAAGACAAATAAGGAATGGAAATCAGCAAGGCAGGCACCATCATTTCCTCAATACACAGACACGCTAACCTAGTAAATCAGAGAAGCTTCAAAAATGCTTCCACAGCCTCCCCGCCGCGCCCCCCCGCCCCGCCCCGAGAAAAAGCTGACAAATCTTAAAAAAAAGTTCAGAATAAAAGCCCGAATATAAGCTTGTGAGCAGAAACACTGATTTATGGGGCTCAATTTTAAAAGCAAAGTCCAGGTATATTGAGGGCAGGGGGAGCAAAGAAAATCGTGTTTTTTTGGAGCGGGGAGAAATCCCGGCTCCAACCCGCTGAAGAATGATCACAACCCAGAGTCATCTGGGTGCACGTGCTGTTCCTGAACCCGGAAGTCCCGCCGGAAATTAAAGTCGGCGGGACGATATTTAAAGCAGCAGTTGAACTAGTTGAAGTAATTTAAAAATGAATACATGCAATTTACAATGAAGGCAAGCAATTTCAATGCTGCCTCAGCGTGTTTCCCGTGCTGTGTGTAACACGCCATGGTGAAGGAGTCGTGTTTCAGCCGGCAGCCTTTGGACATTTAAATGCCTGTTTGACAGATGGGGATAAAAGGTGAGTTATTGCAGCAGGGCACTCAGTTCTCTCAGACAAACCTTTGGCTGGGAGATCTTTGTGTTTGGACTGAACATTCTTGGTTTCCACTCAGAATTGTTCTGTTTACGCATATTTACCAATTTTCCGGACCCCCTCAAACTGATACCATCAGGATTGGGGGTGCCATGGCTGCATTCACCACTACATCTGAGGAAAAGGAACATCACCATCCTCCCCCTGCCCTCAACATAGTTCTGCACCAGAGGCACCTGCACAAGAGCAGAGGAGGACATTGCAGGAGGCACTACCCTCATCAGAGGGTCTACAGACCGAGGCTCAGCTTCCTGGACCTCTCTGAGGAGTAGTGTATACGGGGGCTGAGAGTGAGTCACCAGGTGGTCGCAGACATCTGCAGCCTCCTTCATGTCAAGCTGCTCCCAGCTGGGCCTGGTGGCATCTCATTAATCATTGCTAAAGTGACCACTGCCCTCAACTTCTTCGCCTCCGGATAATTCCAGGGCGCCACTGGTGACATCGCCGGGATCTCTCAGTCGTCTGCACCCAAGCGCATAAGGCAGGTCACCGAATGCTTGTTTCGCAGGGCCTCGCAAGATGTCAGCTTCCCCATGGTCGACCTCAGCCAGACGGAGAGGGCAGTGGGATTCCACCCTGTGGCTGGCTTCCCACGGGTACAGGGTGCAATCGATTGCACGCATATAGCAATCCGAGCACCTCCACACAAGCCAGGACTGTTCATCAACAGAAAGGGCTATCGCTCCATCAACACTCAGCTCGTTTGTGACTACCTCAAAAGATGTCTTCATGTGTGCGCCAGATTCCCTGGCAGCCGCCATGGTTCATTCATTCTGAGGGAATCCAACATCCCGGGCCTCTTCCACGCACTGAACACCCTCAAGGGCTGGCTCCTTGGGGACAAGGGATACCCCCTGCACACATGGCTCATGACACCTGTGAGGGACCCCATCAGCAAGCAACAGTGTCGATACAACAACAGCCACATCGCCACCAGGTCTATAATTGAACATGCGATAGGGCTGCTCAAGATGCCATTTCAGTGCCTTGAGTGTTCTGTAATACGCTTCAATACGCAACAGCGAGAGTGGGTCGCATTATAGTAGTGTGTTGTGTCTGCACAGTATGGTGCTCCAAAGAAGGGTACCAGTTGAGGAGCCCCATGCCCTCATCCACCATCCACATTGAGGAGGAGCAGAAGAGGAGGAGGAGGATGAACCCATGCGAAGAGCAGCAGCTCACCTGGCTGCACATGAGCCCAGGAAGTCACTCATATGTGAACGGTTCTCGTAAGATCAGAAAGCGAGAAGAGTCCAGTCCTCACACCACCTGGAAAGAGCAGCGCCAACGCCAACACCGCCCCCCCACCCCCCGCACAAAACAGACCTGCAACTACACATACACCCACTGTAAAATAACCCACTGGGTGGCATCAAGTGTCGCCGTTCGTGGTGAAGCTCATGAAAGGGCGCTATCACAAAAGTCAGTCAAGAGTGAGCAAGACGTGGCAGTAGTGGTGGGAAGGTAACATCTAATGTGAATATAACATAAATCAAATATAAATGAAAAACATGACAGTCTGTCAGATAGCCTTGTGTATACCCTTCGTAATCACAAATCCTTGGCCTTTCTCTTCCTACCGCTTCTAACTGTTGCATCCCTTGTGGCTGCAGCAGAGGTAGTGGCAGGTTGCTCATGTCCATGGTCGGACTGCTTAGATGCTTTCAGTCTGTGCCCTCTGGGTTTTGGAGCCTGTGAGGGCCCCTCCAAAGACTGCTCCACCTACACCTGTGTGGGGTCAGACTCGGTCACCTGGAGAGGAGGCAGCATTGCGGGTACTGTTTGAGAGGGGGGCAATGGGTGAGACATGGGAGCGCTTTGAGTGGCGTCCCCACTTCCATGTCCCCTTTTGCCATTATCCCACTCCTGGACCAGACCCATATCACTGCTTCTACCCTGCTGGAGAACAGTTTGGAGGAAATGTATGATGCCTTAGAAGCCCAGTTGTAATGTTTCTGTCTGCCTGTTTAAGGCGACAGAATATTGTGCACCTTGAGTCCGAACGGCCATTGTCAGGGACTGAACGGGCTCATTTGTGAGCCATGCTTGAAGCTCAATGGAGGCTAGCCTTCTCTCCATCGCAGACATTCCAGCACTTACCTGTGACACTATCTCAGAGATTTCCACAATTCCCTGTGACACTATCTCAGAGATTCCCTCCTGTACCTGTGCCACCATTCCACTAATGCAGGAGTTGGACTCCTCCATCTTCTGGGCTATTGTGGAGAGTGCGCGTAGTTTCTGTTCCAGTACCTCGCAAATGTGCTGCTGACCCTCGATCACTCTCCTTTTAAAGGATGGCCCCAGGGGTTCAGCATCCGCGTCCAGCTGAGCAGAGCCTGGAGAGGAGTGCGCCCAGTGACACGTACTCTGAACAGCTGCCCCTGCCACCAATGTCTGCTCGTGCTCACATGTGTGTGGTGACTCACCAGGTGCCAACTAACTGACTAGTAGGACCCACCGGGGTTTGAGTTTCTGCGCTGGTGGATGGCTCACTAAGGTGTGACGGTGCACTGCCTCTGAGGAATCGTCCTCTGCCGTCACTGCGATCGTTGAAGGGCCTGTAAAAGAACAGAAGGCAATATTAAGTTTCATCACAGATGTGTCATGTTGCGATGAGCATACTGAGGTGTTCAACATGCCAAGCATTGTTAACATCAATTCATGTTGTGCATGATGAATGTTAAAGTTGTGTCACCAGATGTTTGTGGAGTGCCAGTCTTGGCGTCCCCGACGGACAGGCACTTGAGGATGCGGCTGATATGCAGGGCCTCCTCCTCCGTGTCTCTGTGAGGACCACTATTTGTTGTGGCCCCCCCTTCAATCCTCGCCCCCTCGCACGCATTTTGTGCTGTCTTCTCCTAGAAGGGGAGAAAGTACAGATGTGAGTGAGTGATGGTGAAGTAGTCAGCCGATGAATGCATTGCTTTGGGTGAGGCTGACCATGAAAGAGGTGCATTAGAGGGTGAGCATGAGACAGAGACATCACATTAGCTTAGAATTGGGGTGAGTGGTAGTGGTGGGGTCACAAATGGAGAGGTGAGGAAGTGCTCAGGAAGTGCAGGTAAGTTGAGGATGAGCCTTAAGTGGGTGTGAGGAGTGATGTGATGTAGTGTTGGCTGCGCAGAAAGAGTTGAGGTGAAGGGGGGCGGGGGTTTATGTGCACCATGAATGCAGGAGAATCAGTAAATGTACTCACTTTTGCTGACCTAGGTCACTGAAACGCTTCCTGCACTGGATCCAGGTGCGGGATATGTTGCTGCTGCTGGTGACCTCTTTTGCCACCTCGAGCCAGGCCTTCTTGGTGGCAGAGACGTGGTTCTTCCTCCTGTCGACCGGGTAAAATAGTTCCCTCCTCCTCCTCACCCCGGCCAGTAGCAGCTGCAGTGAGGCATCACTGAATCTTGGAGCAGCCTTGCCCCTGTGCTGCTCCATTGGGTCTACTTGTTTTTTGCTCCAACAAAATTCATTGGAGCAATGGCCCTTTAAATGTAGACGCTGCAGCTGACAGCCTGTCATGCGGGTGTGCAGTCCGCCCACTGCGCAGCTTTCGGAAGGCAAACCCGGAAACAAGATTAATGGCCACCAATTAAGTCGCGATCGCGTGGGGAAAGGTAAGTTTTTACAAGTCGGGTTCGCCCACTGATTCGCACCCCCCCGCCCTTTTAAAATTGAGCCCATGGTGACTGAATAAGTTAGTTTCTGTTTTTATTGCATGGAATTTACATCCACATTTCGATCCGCATCTCATGGGGTCATTTTAACCGATCTGTCCAGGCAGGGAACCCACGGGATCGGATGGAGCACCGATTTTACACCCCGCCCAATATTACTCCCCATTGACTTGGGCGGGGTGTAAAATCAGCGTTGCACCCAATCACATCAGTTTCCCGACGGGCGGGTTAGGTTAAAATTGCGGCCTGTGATTACAGCTCGAAGGGAAAACCTGACAGACCACCATGGGTCTGTGGGCCCTGAACCAAAGACTTGGGTGCAAAGTGCTTACCGTTTACTGTGACAGGCTAACAGATTGCTTCCAGTTTACAGTCTTTGGGAAAGCAATATCAAAGCTTAGCTTATTAGCATTTTTACCACCTTCCATATCCTTTTTTAAAAAGACTTGTGAATACACTTTACGTTAAAAATCTAACATTTAAATGTAACTTAAATCCTTTCTGTGGAAATAAGGTCAAATATCCTGAAAAATGTCCATGATATACTCAAGCTTGTGTTTGAACTTAAACCTACAACCTTCTGCCTCAGAAGTAAGAGCATTATCACCTGAGTTAAACTGATACTTAGACTACAGTCAAAGCCGATATTCCAACACTTGTATTGCAGGGAAAAATAAATGTACACAAATATGTTTTCTGCAAGGTGGTTTTAGACACTCCTGAAGGTGGATGGCAGCTCTGAATAAACAAGATTTATTGGTTATGGGGATCTGCAGGCAAGCCTTTGGGAAATGTTGATTTTTGACACTTTTTTGGTTCATTTTCCGGCATTTTGAAGTCTACTGTTATTCGACATTAGAAGTCAAAAGTAAGAGTTACAGATAGTTTAGATAATAAAATAAAGTAGCTATTACAAGTTACATTAGAGACATGACTTTTGCACCATCACGAGGTGAACATATCACAGCAGGCCTAGGTGAATGCATCCAAGGTGAATGATGTAATACTTGCCGGAAATTTCCTGGAATGGTGCAATCGGCGACTTACGCATTCATTTACATTGATTCGCACTCCGATTTTCCCGATGCGAACTCATGCCAAAATTCCCTGGGAAAGTTATTTTAATATGTCGCAGCAAACACAGTGCTGGATCAAGGACCTTACATGTGGCACAGCCAATGGCGAGCCCCAAAAACCTTCACATGCCACTACGAAAACTTTTTCAGATGTCATTGGTTGGATAAAAGTTTAATAAAGCTGTGTTTTCAGCACGATGTTCATTGACATTGTTTGCTAACTGTAAGTCCAATTGCAATTTTGTACTGAATAAAAGCTCTATTTGTTTCATTATGTTGCCTGTCGTTCCTTGAATTCGCACCCGCACGCGGATCAGTCCACGACACGACTGTTTGAGACATCCTTATGCCATTGGTATCGGCAGGTTTGACGGGTGGGGGGGTGGTAGTTATGAGGGTGGGTGCTGTCACTGGCTGAGCACCTGTGCCACCAGCTGCTCTAGCGGCTGTGAGAGCCGATTCAACCGAGATGCCACCATTCCTGGGACTGGGGGCATGCAGGTCAGGATCCTTCGGTTCTATGGACTCATCTAACAAGTCCAGATTGAGCCACTCCCACAGGGCAAAATTGTGCTGTGTGCACCGATACAATCTTTGCTGCTTTATCGGGATTGCATTAGAATATCTTCCCCCACTCCCCCCCCCCCCCACCCCCCGACCTCTCCAGGCACCTGAAGCGACCTTTCCGCACCCCAATGGTCCTCTCCACCACCAGCGAGACTCACACTGCAGCACCCTGACATTTCCCTTCCTGGCAGTGGCAGACTTCCTCTGCACAGCAGAAATTCTGCTGCTCTGTGTCTGTAATTGACTCTGACTCAGGAAAACAGGTCGAGGTCATGGCGGGTCGGACCAGTGGGAAGACGTCCCCAGCTGACCCACTTCCTGCAGTGAAACCCTGCTGGAGGAAAATCCTTAATCTCTCCAGTACAATCTACGCAATCAATTCCTGCAGCACATTTCCCTTGAAGATTTGGGGTAATTACACGTTGCCAGGTGCCATTTCATCATGGCAGCCACCAGATTGCGTGGCAGTGGGTGCTCACAAGTTCCATGACCATACATGTACACAAGTTCTACACATCTGCAGGACAGATTTCTGCAGCATTCTGCAGGTAAATTAGGGTAACCACCAGTCAGCATGGGAAAGTTTGAGTTTCAGACTGGTCTTCTGACAACCGGAGAAATGCTGTCAGTGTGAAAGAGTTTGCACACATTCAGTTCTCGAGACAATCATGTGGTAAACTGATTCACGGACAAAATGACTAAGAATGATTATTGTAATTGATATGAACAGCTGCCTACAAATAGAGCAAGTGTTGTGTAATTATCAATGGGGTAAATTCCACGATATAATGCTCCCAGCACAGAACTTCATGTGATGGAGTGCAAGTCGGGAATTTGGATAAGGAGGCCAGCACGACCGAATGATTTTCCATCCATTAAAATGAATGCGAAGCTCAGCACTGGGAGCACTAAAGTCATAGGGATGGCAATTGATGGCAGCGACGGCCACACTCAAACTGACACGTAAGAGGACCACATGAAATTGGTCCTCTTGTGTCATTAGGGCACGTGTTGAGGGCCAGTCTCACCGGTCCTGAAGAGGATTGAAGTCGGCCAGTGGAGGCGCCGGCACCAGGCGCCCATGGTGAGTCCGTGGGGCAGGGGGGAAGGAGATCAGGAGGCGGCGAGCAGTGGCCGGCAGCAACCCGCGGTTTCGATGTGGAGCCAGCAGAAGCACTTCCAGAAGTGGAAATTACCTGACTGCACATGCACGACTTCCACAGCCATGCTTATTTCTGTAGCATTCTGGAGTGACCTCAGTACAGCGGTCAATAGCGATAGCGAATTTCCTGGATTTATGCCCGTTTTCCCAATCCAGCCATTTGGACTGAATATTGACGCGACTTATGGCCCTCACGTAACTTTCAGCCTGGGAGAACCACAAAGGGACCATTGAAGCTGGGGAGCCTCATCTCTGCAGTCTGGAAATTGTTCTCAGATTTTCTTTTCTGATTCGATCAGTTTTCAAAGTCTTGTCAGTTCTGCCATCCAGAATGTCTAAAGGCAATTAAGAAGGTGAAAGGATTGCAATGGCCTATCCATCTATTCCCCTGCCCTTGATTATCATGGATGACCTGGAAGAGGAGTTGTGGGAGGGGGCATGCGAGGCACCATGACTGGAGACTGCGCCGAACTCGCTACTACCCCTCACAAAAAGTGTACAAGGAGCGAATGTTATTCGAGGCACTGTCGAAGGAGCTGTGCCTGCACAGTCTGTGCTTCATCAAGGAAGCAATTGCCCGAAGTTTGCGGCCCTTTTGTCACCCCTTCCTGACTATGCCACATATCAGTGGAAAAGGGGACGTGCAATGTAAAACACTTTAAAAAGCAATTACCAGTGACTGCACATGTCCTTTTCCACAGAAATGTCGCAGAGTCAGGACCTGTCATGGTACGTCTGGTACTGTTCCTGCCATGGTACGTTTGGTACGGGGACTGCCGTGGTACGTCTGGTATGGGGCCTGCCGTGGTATGTCTGGTACGGGAATTGCTGTGGTATGTCTGGTACGGGAATTGCTGTGGTATGTCTGGTATGGGAACTGCCATGGTATGTCTGGTAAGGGGACTGCCGTGTACGTCTGGTACGGGGACTGCCGTGGTATGTCTGGTATGGGGCCTGCCGTGGTACATCTGATTCCTCCACTCTGTACAGCTGTTTCAGCAGTCATAGCTGTTGTTATCTCAACTATTTGGATTGTTTAGGCACTTACTAGGTGATTGGCTTCTTTTTGGCTGCTAACGTGAGTGTCACAAGGAGTTGAACTATTCCCTAGCAGAGGGCACAGCCTGCAAGCTGTTAATGGCCTGGCCATCAAATAATCCAAAAGCAGAGGAATTAGCTTATTAGCAGTAATATAGTGTAATATCATTGGAGCACAGAGAAAGGTGTAGTTCAGTGACCGTGTTGTGTCTGTTCTTGTTGATGAAATGCTGGTTCACCAGCTGCTGATCCTTGGCAAGTTACACTTCAGCAAAGGCCTGCTGACTTCATGCATGGGAGAAGGTAACCCACGTGTCAGTGCTGCGCCAGAAACAACAATAATAAAGGACCTGTGGAAGGAATTCAGTGATATCCAGAAAGTCACGAAAGTAAGTGATTCCAATGGAGTCTGCACTCTGTACTGTAAAACATCATGCAGAGAGGGCTATGTTTTGATCAGCTAATAGAGTTAGAGGAATCAGAGTGACATCTAGCATAAGCCTTAAGTGGGAAAAAAAATTAGTAAAGCTGTCATCTCAAAGGCATGCCATATAAAGAAGGGGAGTTCATCTTTAATGGTGAAGTGAACAAATAGTGCTAATGAAAACCTGCATGAGGCAGCTGAGCATATAGGGAGCACAATGCAATGATAAAATTGGAGACGGCCAGCTAGCTTGTGTGGAATTATAAGTGGCAAACTGTAGGTTACCCAAAGCAGAGTTGGCAACCCTACACAGCGGAAGAGCTAAAGAACACCCAAAAGAAGAGGTACACATTGCAGAAGATGAACACAGGGTAATTCTTCATATTAAACGCATTCTAACACACACTAGCACCTGGACATCCTCAGTAGTCACCATATATGATGTAACACGTTGATTTCTCCTTTTGCGGCTAAGATAAAATAGGCACATGTTGACCTTGAGAGACAGCAAAATAGCTACACTCTTAAAAGCAATTGGGGTGGAAGATTTCCTTTATGCATTATGTGCAGCCAAAATCTCTAAATCATTCTTTATAATGGATTTATCTTTGTGTACATGTACGGCCATGGAACTTATGAGCGCGCACTGCCAAGCAATCAGATGGTTGCAGTGAAGACTTCCACCCATCATGGAGATGTGGTCCTGAGTCTGGCAGATCTTCTGGCCTCGGAGTCACTTACATTTTAGAAACGAGTTCCCAACCTCCTCTAGGGAATTGCATCAGTCTGGGATCAGAGTTTTGCTCCGAGATCTATCAAAGCATGGGGATGGCTCTATGCTGCCTACGGAAGTGAAAAGATTTTCTTAAAGGTTTATGGCCTCTTCTTCAGCCTATGAAAGGCAATGCTGTGGGAGCAATTACACTGGCCCTGATTGAATAAAACATTTCTGCCCCCCTCTCTTTGCTTAACAAGGATTTAAACAATGCAAATAGAGCAAGATACATCAGAGGACATATATCTTTTCTGTAAGCTGCAGGGCAAAATCAACACTGCAAAGCACAAGCAGAAAGGACAGTCATCAAATGTTCCCAGGACATTTCAACAGTGAACAATGTTGGAGTTCAGCTGAACAATTATGCAATTATACTCTGATGTTGCTGGCTGCCTGGCAGTAATACCTTCTCCACATCAGTCAGAGCCTCAGCTCCCTCCTCACCCCATGGAGAAAATACTTCTCGCAACTACAGTACTGTGGAGTGTACCGTCATTATCTTGGATATCTTCTCCGGGCATACTGTAAGATGCCTCTGAGTAATATAGGCAACAGAATTCTTGTTTCAAGCCTTCAAACACTGCTCAAAGAACATTGTGGTTTTGGCATGGTCCTTAATGAAAGAAAAAAATTGTATTTCTGTAGCATCTTTCACATCCTCAGGATATCCCAAAGCGCTTTATAATCAATGGATTATTTTTGAGGTGTGGTGACTGTTGTTATGTAGCATTGTTGTGCTCCTCAGCCTGGTTGGTTGCGAAGAGAATTGGTGTCATTGGCCATGGTATTAAAAAAAATGGTATCCCCAAGAAAGACTGACATTTATATAATGCCTTTCACATCCTCAGGCTGTCCCAAAGCACTTTACAACCAATTAAGTACTTTTGAACTGTAGTCACCATTGTAATGTAGGAAATGTGGCAGTCAATTTGTGCACAGCAAAGTCCCACAAACAGCAATGTTATAATGATTGGATAATCTGATTTAGTGATGTTAGTTGGAGGATAAACATTGACCAGGATACCGGGGACACCTCCTCTGCTCCTCTTAAAAATAGTGCCATGGGATCTTTTACGTCCACCTGAGAGGGCAGCTGGGGCCTCGGTTTAATGTCTTATCAAAAAGACAGCACCTCTGACAGTGCAGCATTCCCTCAGTACTGCACTGGAGTGTCAGCCTAGATTTTTTGTTCACATCTCTGGAGTGACTGAGCCACAGCTGATGAAGGGTTGATACAGGGAGGCTTGCTGGGCAGCATTAGAGAAATGCAGCCTCGAGGTGATGAAGGAACTCAGGTTTCCGGCATTGAGCTGAAAGTAACTTTGGGTCATTCAGAATTTGATGCAAGATAGATAGTTGGAGAGTGGAGCAACAGCATATGGTTCAGTGGAGAAGTAGCGAGGTAGAGTTGGATATCACTGGGAAACACGTGGAAGCTGACCACATGCTTCCTAATGATAGTGCCAAGGAGTAGCATTTATGAATAGCGGTGGGGGGGGGGAAACCAAGAATGGCAAGAGTGGACCCCTGGGGTACACCAGAGGTGACTGTGCATGCAGAGTAGAAGATGTTGTAGACAATTTGCTAACCAGCATTTCTTGTGAGTGCCACTCCTCCTTGGGAACATCTAATCTGAGCATCAACCTTCAGATGTGCTCCCATGGAAGTCTGATTTCAGCAGCAGTGAGGATTCCACACAGTCTGCACTCGGCCATCTGATTTCTGCATCTACAGTAAATACAAACAAACAATACTGTACATTCTGTAAAGTGTGCATTTGCTATGCTCCCATTATTTTAACTTCAGTTCATAATTACTCTGTTGTCTGTGCTTATTAAGTGAAATTCAGTAGGAGAAATGCTGTTAGAACCAATAACTCAAAAAACAGACTTTAAGAAGGTTGAAAGCCACAAAATAAACTATTCTGACTCTAGTGTTTGTGGTAGTATTTCCATGAGGATTCTCCTAATTTCCCGCCATAACTTTGAATGCCCAGGGAATCAGCGTAAGCACCTGTACACACCATTTCTCCAGGGTTTCTGCTGATCTTCCGTTGAAGTTACATCGGGAGATCAGGAGATCCCCCGTGGAAATTCCAGGCAATTAGTTCTAGTTTGGAACCAATGAAGAAATCTAACTTCCGTCAGCTGCTGATGTTATCCACTGGGTCAAGTGTCTACATCTCTGAATGCTAACCCAAAACAAAAGTAGATAAAATAAAGGATGGGAAACACACCCAAATTCCTGCTATGTACTCCCAGTGCACCATGCTCTGCACTGGGAGTAGTGAAGACAAAAATTGATCTCACAGATGTTAGTCCAGTGCAAGGTTTATCACAAGATACCATCATAATCAGTGATAAGATGCCCATAAAGAAGACAAAAGATCTAAAAAAAAAGAGCTTATCACAACTTTTTGAAAATAAGATGTCTGGGCCCAATCCAATGACTGTATTGTTGAACTGTAGATGACTTAACACCTCCACTAAGGTATCTCAGCATTGCACCATACAAGCATCACACATTGCACCAAACAAATTTAACAATAAATCTGCTACAATGGACAGATGCTGGCCCTTCAAAACCCCTACCAAAAATAAAAATACATAGGAGGAAGACATCAGCCAGAGACCTTGGGTCATTCAAAATATATGCAGTTAGGTTTCATCCAGACACACAGTGGCATAACAGTGACACTACATTGCATTGCACTATGCAATTTGCCTAGGCACATTCGGTGGATCAGGTTGACTCTATTGTTAATCTATAGGTGTTAAATCTATACACTGTATAAAACTTTAGTCACAGCTTCCTCCCCAACCCATATGCTACTTCATCCAGATTTTGAATCTATAGAGAGTTTTAAGCGATGGGTACTCTCAAAGTTCAGCAGACATTTCCTGAAAAATTCCAAAGGTAGATGTCATGGCCCTGAAATTTCACGGAGGCTCTTGTAACTTTGGTGGGAGATCGGTGGAGCCCCCATTTGTGGCATCTCTCTGGGCGTTCCACCAATCTCTTGCTGCAGGTACAGTGGGAGACTGTGAGAACCCTGTGGAACTTCCATGCCTTTCTAAACAACTGAAGAAACAGAATTACCATTAAAATAGACTCTAATCAATCCTTCTTTAGTTTAATTTTTGTGCATAATTATATATTAATGAACATAACTACTACTTGACTTTTCCACCTTCAAAGAAATTTTCCAAAAAGCGATGCTTGACATTTATTATCCTTTTAAACAATGTGAAGTGTAGTCATTTGCTAAACAGTACTTTGCAGCATATTCTTTTCATGCATTCCACTTATCAATTCCCATTTCAGACAGGATAAAAACCTGTGGATCGTTGTCTATTCATTGTCTTGTTCGAATCCTTGCAGTTTCTAGAATTTTCTAGTACCTGTGCTGAACTTTTCTCCTGTTATTCCCATTTTCTTTAATATAACCATATAGATGGTCGCTTGACTTGTGCCAGTTGGCATATAAATTATTTACTCTACAAAAATGTTACAATTGTAAACTTTTTCCAAGTGTCCATTCAATACAATGCAGTTATATAACATGGTATTACTCATCCACCATTGGGGGGGAAATATTTTCATTCCTCATGATGAATCAAACAGAGTCACTGACAACCCAATACCCAGACTTAAGACTCCCGAGACCTGTAATTCCCCCCCTCTGCTCCCGACCCGACCCCCCTGATCCCCGGTCCCGATCTCCCCCCTGATCCCCGACCCCCCCCTGATCCCCGGTCCCGATCTCCCCCCTGATCCCCGGTCCCGATCTCCCCCCTGATCCCCGACCCCCCCCTGATCCCCGGTCCCGATCTCCCCCCTGATCCCCGGTCCCGATCTCCCCCCTGATCCCCGGTCCCGATCTCCCCCCTGATCCCCGGTCCCGATCTCCCCCCTGATCCCCGGTCCCGATCTCCCCCCTGATCCCCGGTCCCGGTCCCGATCTCCCCCCTCTGTCTCCGACCCCCTGTGATCACTGCCGCCCGCCCTCGACCCATTCCCCAGCCCAGGCCCAGGCCCACCAGTTACCTGTGGGCTGCTACAACACGAGCAGCGGCCTAAACCTGGACTGCTCTTCACCGGGGGGGGGGGGGGTTGACGCTTCACCGGCAGGGGCCATGGGCCTCAACATTCAGATAGGGGGGTGGGCGCAAACTACGACCCCCCCCCCACCAAATAGTGGTCGTGGTCCAATTACTCGGCCTCAGACTCGCAACACTCCCCTCACCTGTTGGTCGCTGCTGTCTGGGGTCCCATTGTTCATATTGGAAATGGCATCCACAAAGTCAAAAGTGACTTCTTACCAGGTAAAAAGCAGGCACAGATTTTCAGCTAATGAGGTTCAGAAGTGTAAATATTGACACGGTTGTGCTTACAGAGGTGATTTTCAGCATCTAACAGGAAGCACGTCTTCTCAACGACTTATCCCCTCGATGGGCCCAACAGCCTGATCAAACTCTGATGAAATAACTCAACAGCAGTTCAAGATCACAAGGTAGATGTAGTTGAGATATATACAGAAAGACCATTCAACCTATTATATCCATCCAGAAATACCCTACAGTCCCCCCATCACTATCTGTTTCTTAAATGATTCAGAGATTTTACCTTCACTGCCCCACCCTGAAAGTCCATTCCATGCATTGATCACTCTTTATGTGAAGGAAAGTCCCAACATCATTCCTAAATTTGCCTTTTACTAGTTTGAACCTTTGCCCACTTGTTCTACTCTAATGGTCCAAGTGCTGTTTTAGACCTCACAATTAGCCTTTGTCTTTTCCTTTACCTAGTAACCCTACCCTAGTAACTAAATTCTGCTCTTCTTACATATCTTTAAAATAATATTTTATGCTTCTTTGTGCAGAATATCATATTATAACAAAATTTTTAGGCCACCTACTTGGAATCTATTTGAAATTCAACAATTGTGAGAGCTTCTGTATTTTCATTTTCTTATTAAAAATAATGCTTGTCATTTATTATGCATTATTGTAATTGGCAGTTGTAAAGAATGATCCTCAAAGCTGATTGAATATTCTATGGTTCCGTGCTTCTCCTGGCTCCACAAGAATAAAGTGGGTCACTGCTAAACTAGGCTTCTTCCCTCCGCAATCGCAAACCCTGCCCCACCCCCAGGACCTACCTTTTTCCCAGCCGGGTGGCCTTTGAGCCGCCCAATATTACACAGAATGTACAACACAGAAACAGGCCATTCGGCCTAACAGGTCTATGCTGGTGTTTATGCTCCACACAAGCCTCCTCCCTCCCTACTTCATCTAACCCTATCAGCAAAACCTTCTATTCCTTTCTTCGAACTATAGATCATAATCACTGCTCCCATTTTCTCAGACAGCAGGTTTAACATCTCCTCTGGACCCATATTTTGTTTCTTTTCTTGTTTACCACCCCCCTTTGCCTTGCATCATCATCCCTTTTGTCATTTAATCACTCCTGCCCTCCACCCTATCACAGACCTTTCCCTTTGTTCTTTCCTCCCCCCTCTTTTTCCCTGGCTCTGCACCTGCTTAAAAACTGTTAATTTTCTAACTTCTTCCATTTTTAATGAAAAGTTATCGATCTGTTTCTCTCTCCACAGATGCTGTCTGATCTAGAGTATTTCCAGCATTTTCTGTTTTTATTTCAGATTTCCAGCATCTGCAATATTTTGCTTTTGTTTAAATAATTAGCAGGCATTGGCGCAACCCAGGTGCGGTTCTAAACCTCCACTGGGTGATAATTTAATCCCTGTGTTGCTCAGGCTAGTAACAAAAATAAATGAATAAATTTGCAAAGAGTAAGTGCCTTAACAGTCTAATAATTGTGATAAAGGCAGCTGTGGCCACTGAAACAGTTGTGCAAAGCAGAGGAACAATAACACAAACAACAATTTGCATTTATACAACACATTTAATGTAGTAAAATGTCCCAAGACGCTTCACAGGAGTATTTTCAAACAAAATTTGACACTGAGCCACATAAGGAGATATTAGGACAGGTGACCAGAAGCTTGGTCAAAGAGGTTTTAAGCAGCATCTTAAAGGAGGAGAGAGAGGTAGCGAGGCAGTGAGGTTTATAGAATCGTAGAATTGTTAAAATACAGAAGGATGCCATTCGGCCCATCGAGCCTGTGCTGGCTCTTTGTAAGAGCAATCCGGTTAGTCCCATTCCACCGCTCTTTCCCCGTAGCCCAGCAATATTTTTCTCTTCAAATATTTATCCAATTCCTTTTTGAAAACCACGATTGAATCTGCATCCACCACCCTTTCGGGCAGCGCATTCCAGATTATAACTACTCACTGCATAAAACAGTTTTTCCTCATGTCGCCTTTTGCCAATCACCTTCAGCCAATGGGAACAATTTATCTTTATTTACTTTATCTAAACCGGTCATGATTTTAAACACTTCTATCAAATCTCCTCTCAACCTTCTCTGCTCTAAGGAGAAAAACCCCAGCTTCTCCAGTCTATCCACGTAACTAAAGTCCCTCATCCCTGGAATCATTCAGTAAATCTTTTCTGCACCCTCTCTAAGGCCTTCACATCCTTCCTAAAGTGCGGTGCCCAGAATTGGACACAATGCTCCAGTTGTGGCCGAAGCAGTGTTTTATAAAAGTTCAACATAACTTTCTTGCTTTTGTACTCTATGCCTCTATTTATAAAGCCCAGAATCCCATATGTTTTTTTAACCGCTTTCTCAACCTGTCCTGCCACCTTCAAAGATTTGTGCACATATACCCCCAGGTATCTCTGTTCCTGCACCCCCTCTAGAATTGTACTATTTAGTTTACATTGCCTCTCCTCGTTCTTCCTGCCAAAATGTATCACTTTGTTTAGGGAGGGAATTCCAGAGCTTATGGCCTAGACAGCTGGAGGCAAGGCTGCTAATGGTGGACCGATTAAAATCGGGAAGAGGTCAGAATCAGAGGGATTATGACTTCTAAATGTATAAGGACTGTGATATATCTGTGCTTGTAGATGACGTGGTGGCTCACAAGCGACAAGCAATTCGGGTAGGTGGAATACAGACACCTAAAGCCCCGACTTCACATGTGTGGGAGGAGGTGACAAAGTGTGAGACCAGGAGAAACATCAAAGAGGTACAAAAATAAATTTGGCGACATCAAGAAAGCCACAAAGGCAAGTGATTGCAATCGAATCTGAACTCTGCACTGTACAACATCATATTTTGTTCAGTCAATTGGTTTAGAAGGGTCCCATTGCTATAGTCACTGCTATTGCGTTTATAGAAGATATTGTCATATATTCCTAGTGCCCTTATGTGGAGGTATTATAGGATATTGTCATACAGCCTTTACCTCCAATGCAAGTTCGAAGACTAGGAAACACCAAAACATCAGGTTACTAGGCTTTATTAAATCAAGTCAATGAGATAATAAAACACAACCCCTTACATGCAGTGCATGTGAGATATAGGTACCAATTATAACACTATAAATCACATACCGAGGTCTCCTGCAGGATTGAAGTTCCCCAGGAGCTCCAGTGTCTTGTATCTTTTTATGGGTACCATATATCATGACGTTCTGTGTGTATGCTGTTGACATGTAAGCTTGTTTAGTGTTAAGGTTAGCTGCTACCATTTATTGTGCAGACCTTTGATGCCTTAGATTGCTTATTACACTCTGGACATTCCACACATGAGTGTTCATTAGTTCTTTGTAGCACTGAAGTCTTATCTCTTCCCAGTACATTCATACCTCAGCCAGATTATTCCCCTATAGTCTTCTTGACTGATTTAAAAAAGAGAAAAAAGGACTTGCATTTATATAGCGTCTTTCACAACCTCAGGACAACCCAAAGTGCTTTACAGCCAATTAAGTACTTTTGAAATTTAGTCTCTGTTGTAATATAGGAAAACACGGCAATTTGCATATTGCGCTAGCCCAGAACTGTTGAGGTGTATGTGTGTGCCACCCAGGGTGTGCAGCTCAACATTCATATGTTAATGAGGTCTGACCCTTCCCACCACAGTTCCGCCTGCCGACCTCACAGAAGGTAAAATCCACCCTATGGTATTTGCTTCAGGGAGACCTAAGAAAAGATTTTATGAATTTGTGCTCCAGGTGTAGAGCTTCATGCACTGGAAGCGTATATCAGGAATTTGAGGCACGGGGATCAGCATGGCCCACATCATTTTCCATCCATTCATTTTAAGATCACTATCTAAATTTGTGTTCAGCTATGCCAGTGCTTAGCAAAGGTGGTGAGATTGAGGCAGAGTGCTTTGAGGTGCTGGCATGGTTGGTGGCCCTGGTTGTGGTATTGTTCCAGGCCTTCAGAAACGGAGGAGGAAAATACATGAAAATACTTCCCCATAGAAGTACCTTTGAGCAGTCCTTATATTGTAATATTATGGAAGTTGAGCACATGACTCAGTATTAGTGGCTGTGTCAGGGGATAAGATATAGGGCATGATGATATTAGCACTGAGCTTGAGGAAAGCCTCCAGCTTCACCTCTCCTACTCTATCTAAATCCATTCATACCTAATGATATCTAGGGTGCCCTCCTCAAATGGAGTTCAATGGCTTGTACTGCTTGGCCCCTTCTCCAGCACTTGTCTATTCCCTTCTGTTATAAATGATGTTGTTCTGCAAGCATATAAGTTTTCCTGAAATCGTGTAAGGTTAGGTAGTACAGACAGTGACATATTGCTGCCCATTCCCCAGCCCATCCTGGCTGGCACTAAATGAAAATGTATCCAGCAATTGGCTTATAAGGATTTGTTGTATTGAGTCTCCTTAAGATTTTTAGTTGGCCACAATTTAAGTTATACAGTTGGTGATCATATGTCTCCCATGCTACAGGATGGCCATGCCTGGTAAGCATTTAGTACCCAATTCCTCTCATCACAGAACTGCACAGGATATTTTTCTATTACTGGTTATGATGGTTCAGCACAAAATGATGTACAGGTTATGATGATCCATTTTGTGGCATGCCTGCTTGGGGTAGGTGCTTTTCATTGCAACCTGCACTATAACTTTGCCTTAGCTGCTTTCTTGAGGTCAACCATGCTGATTTATAGTGCAGATTTGCTGTGTTCTGGAGACTAAGTTTATCCTGTCAACAATTTGTTCCCAAGCCTGGTGTGTTGGATGCTTATGGAGAGGGTTCTTTTCACTTTAATAGAGAACTACTCTGCTGTCCCTCATGTCTTGGTTGAGCATTTCAAGTGCACAGTCATCAAAAGAGCTGTTGCCAGCCTATTCACCAGAAATATGGCAGCGTAAACCTCTAGCTAACCCTTCTTTGTGCAAATGCAGGGATTTACATGACTCTCCAATGCAGTTATCAGCTGCTCAACCTTGTTATTACATCTGCCGTTTCATTGGTCAATTTGTTTTGTGTGCTTTGCAGTGCATACCTTACACTTGCTAAAAAAAAAATCAGTTGTATCAGGGGTTAACAGGCACGGTTTCATTCTTCCGAAAAGGTTTTTGCAAAGTTACTTAAAAGAATTCTCCCCAAGTTTAAAAAATGTACTAAAAATCCTCTTGAAAGATATATTTAACACTTCTACAAGATGCACTGCAGCAACTCGCCAAGGCTTCTTCAACAGCACCTCCCAAACCCGCAACCTCTACCACCTTGAAGGACAAGGGCAGCGGGCGCATGGGAACAACACCACCTGCACGTTCCCCTCCAAGTCACACACCATCCCAACTTGGAAATATATCACTGTTCCTTCATCGTCACTGGGTCAAAATCCTGGAACTCCCTACCTAACAGCACTGTGGGAGAACCTTCACCACACGGACTGCAGCAGTTCAAGAAGGCGGCTCACCACCACCTTCTCAAGGGCAATTAGGGATGGGCAATAAAGGCTGACCTTGCTAGCGATGCCCACATCCCATGAATGAATAAAAAAATAACATTTAATGTGATTTCCCCTCCCCTACAATGATTGCCATTTTTGTCTCCATACTTAGAATGAAGCCACTGAGCTGGCATTAGCCATTGAATCCATCAGCAAACTGTTCATAGAAAATCGGGCAGATCAGCATATTTTTCCATTCTGGTTGTTAACGAGCAGATGCCCAAGCTAGGAAACTTCAGAACCAGCCAAATACATAGCAGATGCTACGCAATATGTCACACACATTCTTCAGGGCAAATTCTCCGATTCACTTTCCACTACTCTTTAGAATACAAACAAAAAATAATGGGCCACAATTTGCTGTGTCAGCGCATCTAATGGCATCTGCCGTTAGTTTAGGTTTTTAAAATTTTTGCGTGCAAGATGCTGAAAGAGCGAGGTGATAACGTCGGAGCGAGGGAAACAGGGCATCTGGGACCTGAGTGAACAGGGCAAGCAACGGGGTATCTCCTTAAACAATCAGATTGAAGGATTGTGAATTTAACAGTGCAAGGACTGAGAAGGAAGTGTAAGTTAGAGTGGGTGAATTCAATGTCAAATCAGATACAGAAAGAGAAATAAAGAGAGGGAAAGAAAGATTGGATTGAGAAAGAGAGAAAAAAGAGACAGAAAGGAAAAGTAAAATAAAAATTTTAATTTAAAATTTTCCATTTTTAACACCTCCAACAATAATTAAGATGTGGAGATGCCGGTGATGGACTGGGGTTGACAAATGTAAACAATCTTACAACACCAAGTTATAGTCCAACAATTTTATTTGAAAATCACAAGCTTTCGGAGGCTTCCTCCTTCGTCAGGTGTGATTTTCAAATAAAATTGTTGGACTATAACTTGGTGTTGTAAGATTGTTTACATTACACAACAATAATTAAAACCTGAAGGAATGAGACGCCATACTTGTAATAGTTAATTTTCAGTGCCAAAGAGGTTGACTGACAGTAATTAACACTTATCACATCAATAAAAGGGTCCTTCGACTGAAACGGACAAGACTTAACTTTCTGTGGTGAGTTTAGTTCTGCTGTATAAAAACAGCAACTTCACGCCGTTCAATGGTGAATCAGACAGTGAGATACCATTTTTGCAAAGCCAACGGCGGAGCGGTGCATCTCAAACAGCAACTTTTGGGTTTCCACATTTAACCATGCATCTCCCCCTCACCTCAAGTTGCTGTAGCATTTGCGCATGAATAACGGCGAGCACCATTAGCCTCACCGTTATTTTGACAGCAAATTATGGCCCAATGAAGGCGTAATATACTTTACACAAGAAGGTTATGATTAAAATGACACTATTTCTATTTGTCAGCTTACATCCATCCACTGCATAGAAAGTGGGGTTGGATGCTAACCTTGTCATATCTAAAGAATTACCTCTCATCGCTGTGAGTCATCAACAGAAGTGAGAAATCTTTCCAATCACGACCCTAAAGTCCTTTAGTATTTTTGTAATTTATGTCACTGTTTTCCTGGTCTGTATTCACAATTGTTTGACTATTGGACATTTACCTGTCAGATCAGTTATTTAAACAATGCATGTGGTTAAGATAATGAGCCAGGCATATTGTAAAGATTGTGTCAAACATGATACAAACTGGGGCAAAACACATTTCTGTATAATATTTGTTGGCTTCAAAACACAACTTTTTATTGGAAAATTAAACTCTACTCTCAACTTAATGCACTTTCTGAAGTTTATAGAACATAGAATAAATATACAATGTGTGTCACCAGAACACCATCATTCTTTTCTCACTCTCTCACACGCACACTCACAGATAAACATATAGGGGTACATAGACATAAACATGTTTGTAAGATTATGGTTTCTTCTCCTTTTATGTCTCCCATACCATGCACCATTCTTACATCATTAACCAGTCGTTAGTAAGTATGAAGGAGCAACCCTCCTTCAGATTACAAACTCAGCTCAGTGCCTTCTCCTGACAAGCTTGTGGAGATGGAGAACATGCAATACGGGAACATTTGTGCATGAACTCAGCCGACCACTGCGTGAGCAGGACGTAACCTGCTGTGTCTTTGGGTTACCAAACTGTAACAATTCAGGGGGAGGACTTTGCATATTGATGGCAAAAAGGATTCTCTGAGGTGATTTCTCCCCTTGGGGACTCATTGCTATCTCTGAAGATGGGCAACATGCTTACAGACTTCCACCAATCTCAGCCAATTTGTAGTGTTAGGGTGGTCCTGGATGAAATTCTCTCCCAGCTTCACTCCTTCCCTGTGACAAGTAAAAAAAACATACAATAAGATTATTTTAAATGCAGTGCAGCAGAAAACCTAGCTTTATTGTGTAAAATTCAATGTACAATTTGATTTAAAAAAAGTGTATGTGATTAAAAATATTAGCTCTTGAGAGGTTAGGAGGAGGAACAGATGGGGATCTGGAGGATTAATAGAATTCTTCCTACACTACAGTGTGCCACAATTCTATTCCAAAAAACTTTCTTATCTGGCTTATCTGTGTTACTGTTGGCAAGAATAAACTTCAGTTTCACATAAAGCGAGGCGATGCTTTTTCTCAAATTACATTTTTTGTACATTATGGTGTTGCATTTTTATATCTTCCCCAGTCTTTGGTCGTCGTAGCTTCAGGAAGTGACTGCTGCAATGCAGGGGAGGGGAGCATGTCATTTTATATTGCAGAGCACAGGATGTGAGCAACTCGATGTTCGAGCTGAATGAATTCTTGGTAATAATTTATGAAGTCTGAAATGTCAATATTCTGTAGTTTTCAAGTAGAGGTCAGAAAACCAAATGAGAGATATTGAAAAAAACAATCTACTGTTGAGGCTCCAGCCCTTGGGCATAAACCCATTCTTTATAACCACATTTACAATTTCCTTGTACCTAGCACCCAGAGGAAATTTTATCCTATTGCTAGTTATTAGGATAAACATATCAGGGGAAACTTTCTTCCTCATTTGTCCTGGGAGTGCAGAGACCAAGAAGTTGGGCTGTGCATGGTCTCATTTGGTCCTTGCGGGAATCGTCTAGTGCAATTGTAATTTGAAGTGTGGCAATTTCTCATTGTTTATGACAGGATCACAAATGCTCAGACCCCCCCTGCCACCCTCCCCCCCCCCCCCCCCCCCCCCAGTGTGAGTATAATGAGAAAACCCATGCGTAAAAGAGCTCTAAAAGGGTCAGAGGTTTTTCAATGAATTTTTTTATGTTTGCTTTTTTTCTGTGCTTTTTCACTGTTGGATTTTACTTTTTAAAAATTATTTTCCTGTGTTCTTTTTTTTTGTTTTGTTTGGATTTGTTTTTTCTTTTTTTTGGTATCACAACATGTTAGGAATGTTGATCTGAAAACAGTAACAACACAGTATTGTTTGCAAAAGCATTGGGAAGCCCACTGTCATTGAAGCATTTAGAAGAGTTCAGCAGAACATGAAAGGGCCTATTGCCATACAAGCTTTTAGTTCAGCTCACAAATCATTAAGTGCAGAAGGAGGCCATTCAGCCGATCATGTCTGTGCCAGCTCATTGAAAGAGCCATTCACTTCGTCCCACTACCCTGCTCTTTCCCCTTAGCCCTGTTCATCCCCATAGCTATCTAACTGTACGGTACTGAGTCCTATGCTGGTTAGCAGAACAAGTTAAAATTAATAACGAAGTTGGTTTCAGAGTTTCCTAACTGCAGTATTTAGTTGCTGAAGGGCACAAGATAAAAGAAGGCATGCCAGTGAGATCAGCAGGCACCATAACCAGACTGCTCCCACACACCAACCCATATCTGCAGGCTCTGGCACATGGTCCTGGCAATGACTATGGATAATTGACTTCAAAGGCTGCATGTGTATATGGAGCCTGTTGTACATCTATGCCGTCTGTTGCAAGGACACTTCTAACTAGGGACAGTAGTAAAGGCCACAACCATCCTCATTATTAAAACTATGTTCCCAATGAACTGGCCGTCTGAGCACAGAGCCCACCTCTATTCACTACTTTACCTCACCTATCACACATGCCCATCTATTCATCAACTGCTACAGGAATCTGCCCCAGTAAAAGTGTACTGTGAAGTGAAAATGCCAATCAAACAAAACCCAATGCCCTAAAAGTGATTGTTGCTCTGCGTATAAGTGTTTTTTCACCCTTTGTGACTAAATGTGTTGACTGTATCCTACTATCTAAACTAGTGCTCCTTCTAGGTGCTACCTTTGTGGGTAAAGGAAATAACTAGCTGATGGATATTACTGAGTGGCTCCTGGAATGGAGATGGTTCTTTATCTCTTTCTGCATAACATGGCCCTGGAACTACTGGCACCACATTTTTAAAAAATTTGTTCATGGGATGTGGGCGTCGCTGGCGAGGCCGGCATTTATTGCCCATCCCTAATTGCCCTTGAGAAGGTGGTGGTGAGCCGCCTTCTTGAATCACTGCAGTCCGTGTGGTGAAGGTTCTCCCACAGTGCTGTTAGGTAGGGAGTTCCAGGATTTTGACCCAGCGATGATGAAGGAACGGCGATATATTTCCAAGTTGGGATGGTGTGTGACTTGGAGGGGAACGTGCAGGTGGTGTTGTTCCCATGTACCTGCTGCTCTTGTCCTTCTAGGTGGTAGAGGTTGCAGGTTTGGGAGGTGCTGTCGAAGAAGCCTTGGCGAGTCGCTGCAGTACATCCTGTGGATGGTACACACTGCAGCCAATGTGCGCCGGTGGTGAAGTGAGTGAATGTTTAGGGTGGTGGATGGGGTGCCAATCGAGCGGGCTGCTTTGTCCTGGATGGTGTCGAGCTTCTTGAGTGTTGTTGGGGCTGCACTCATCCAGGCAAGTAGAGAGTATTCCATCACACTCCTGACTTGTGCCTTGTAGATGGTGGAAAGGCTTTGGGGAGTCAGGAGGTGAGTCACTCGCCGCAGAATACCCAGCCTCTGACCTGCTCTTGTAGCCACAGTATTTATATGGCTGGTCCAGTTAAGTTTCTGGTCAATGGTGACCCCCAGGATGTTGATGGTGGGGCATTCGGCGATGGTAATGCCGTTGAGTGTCAAGGGGAAGTGGTTGCATTCTCTCCTGTTGGAGATGGTCATTGCCTGGCACTTGTCTGGCGCGAATGTTACTTGCCACTTATCAGCCCAAGCCTGGATGTTGTCCAGGTCTTGCTGCATGCGGGCTCAGACTGCTTCATTATTTGAGGGGTTGCGAATGGAACTGAACACTGTGCAATTATCAGCGAACATCCCCATTTGTGACCTTATGATGGAGGGAAGGTCATTGATGAAGCAGCTGAAGACGGTTGGGCCTAGGATACTGCCCTGAGGAACTCCTGCAGCAATGCTCTGGGGCTGAGATGATCGGCCTCCAACAATCACTACCATCTTCCTTTGTGCTAGGTATGAGTCCAGCCACTGGAGAGTTTTCCCCCTGATTCCCATCGACTTCAATTTTACTCTGGCTCCTTGGTGCCACACTCGGTCAAATGCTGCCTTGATGTCCAGGGCAGTCACTCTCACCTCACCTCTGGAATTCAGCTCTTTTGACCATGTTTGGACCAAGGCTGTAATGAGGTCTGGAGCCGAGTGGCCCTGGCGGAACCCAAACTGAGCATCGGTGAGCAGGTTATTGGTGAGTAAGTGCCACTTGATAGCACGGTCGACGAAACCTTCCATCACTTTTCTGATGATCGAGAGTAGACCGATGGGGCGGTAATTGGCCATATTGGATTTGTCCTGCTTTTTGTGGACAGGACATACCTTGGCAATTTTCCGCATTGTCGGGTAGATGCCAGAGTTGTAGCTGTACTGGAACAGCTTGGCTAGAGGCGCAGCTAGTTCTGGAGCACAAGTCTTCAGCACTATAGCCGGGATGTTTTCGGGACCTATAGCCTTTGCTGTATCCAGTGCACTCAGCCGTTTCTTGATATCACGTGGAGTGAATCGAATTGGCTGCAGACTGGCTTCTGTGATGGTGGGGATATCGGGAGGAGGCCGAGATGGATCATCCACTCGGCACTTCTGGCTGAAGATGGTTGCAAACGCTTCAGCCTTGTCTTTTGCACTCACGTGCTGGACTCTCATCATTGAGTATGGGGATGTTTACAGAGCCTCCTCCTCCCGTTAGTTGTTTAATTGTCCACCACCATTCATGACTGGATGTAGCAGGACTGCAGAGCTTTGATCTGATCCGTTAGTTGTGGAATCGCTTAGCTCTGTCTATAGCATATTGCTTCCGCTGTTTAGCATGCATGTAGTCCTGAGTTGTAGCTTCACCAGGTTGGCACCTCATTTTTCGGTACGCTTGGTGCTGCTCCTGGCATGCTCTTCTACACTCCTTATTGAACCAGGGTTGATCCCCTGGCTTGTTGTTAATGGTAGAGTGAGAAATATGCCGGGCTAAGGTTACAGATTGTGCTGGAATACAATTCTGTTGCTGCTGATGGCCCACAGCGCCTCATGGATGCCCAGTTTTAAGCTGCTAGGTCTGTTCTGAATCTATCCCATTTAGCACAGTGATAGTGCCACACAACACGTTGGATGGTGTCCTCAGTGCGAAGACGGGACTTCGTCTCCACGAGGACTGTGCGGTGGTCACTCCCACCAATACTGTCATGGACAGATGCATTTGCGACAGGTAGATTGGTGAGGACAAGGTCAAGTAAGTTTTTCCATCGTGTTGGTTCGCTCACCACCTGCCACAGGCCCAGTCTGGCAGCTATGTCCTTCAGGACTCGGCCAGCTCAGTCAGTAGTGGTGCTACCGAGCCACTCTTGGTGATGGACATTGAAGTCCCCCACCCAGAGTACATTCTGTGCCCTTGCTACCCTCAGTGCTTCCTCCAAGTGATGTTCAACATAGAGGAGTACAGATTCATCAGCTGAGGGAGGGCGGTAGGTGGTAATCAGCAGGAGGTTTCATTGCCCATGTTTGACCTGATGACATGAGATTTCATGGGGTCCAGAGTCAATGTTGAGGACTCCCAGGGCCACTCCCTCCTGACTGTATATCACTGTACCGCCATCTGTGGTGGGTCTGTCCTGCCGGTGGGACAGACAGGATGGTGATGGAAGAGTCTGGGACATTGGCTGAAAGTTATGATTCTGTGAGTATGGCTATGTCAGGCTGTTGCTTGACTAGTTTGTGGG
Source organism: Heptranchias perlo (assembly GCF_035084215.1). Lineage (NCBI taxonomy): Eukaryota > Metazoa > Chordata > Chondrichthyes > Hexanchiformes > Hexanchidae > Heptranchias > Heptranchias perlo. Next base: position 44,953,437 of record NC_090329.1, on the reverse strand, counting down.
ACAGCTCTCCCAATTTTGGCACAAGTCCCCAGATGTTAGTGAGGAGGACTTTGCAGGTTCGACTGGGCTTGATTTGCCTTTGTCGTGTCCGGTGCCTAGTGGTCCGATGTTGGGTGGTCCATCCGGTTTTGTTCTTATTATGATTTTTTTTCGCGAGATTTTACAACTGAGTGGCTTGCTAGGCCATTTCAGAGGGCAATTAAGAATTAACCACATTGCTGTGGGTCTGGAGTCACATATAGGCTAGACTGGGTAAGGACGGCAGGTTTCCTTCCCTGAAGGACATTAGTAAACCAGATGGGTTTTTACAACAATCCGGTAGTTTCATGGCCACCATTACTGATACTAGTTTTTAATTCCAGGTTTTATTCAATTAATCTGTGTTGGTTGCCTGGGCTTCACTTGGGTCATTTGAATGGAGAAACTGAGTGGCATGGATGTTGAGTCACCTTGAGAGACAGCTCCTTCATCCGTGCCTGTTCCTGCCATACCCCGGGTTCTGAGCACTCCGTCAGCATGTCCTGTGATCTATGTGGGAGCAGATTGCAGAGTTGCAATGAGGTCTTTGAAGATCTGTGCCAAGGTATTGTCCAGCTGATTTCCCAGCATGGTAAATCCAAGTCGGACAAACACACGTACATTGGAGTACAAGGAGAAATTGGATAGTGCTAGCCTGCGAACTAGGTACAAAGAATGATCCCTGTGCTCGATTGGGTAGGCCCAAGGCACACTCGATATTGGGCCTCATTTAAATTAGACCAACGAGCTGTGGATGCCAGCTTCGCCTTCCCACGAAGCTCACCAGTGAAGAGGATTTAAATTTCAGGCCTCTGCATTGCCAGTTGCGGCCCTCAGGAAGATCCTAGGAGCGGGAGGGGAGGGCACGAGATCGGGAGAGAGGTGGAGGCGATCGGAGAAAGGAAGCCATCTCGTTAATTATATTTGCCTCCTCTCATACTGATTAGGTTTCCCATAGAGTTAAATGGCCACTGTATCATTTTGGTATGCATGCCAATGTTTTTTATGTACTACCAATAGGGAAAGCTTCAAACATGTAAACAGTGTGGATCACATTTTTCTCTTAACATATTTGGGCTTAAAGAATCACATGTGATCCTCCACATCCAATGTTTCTCTATGTGCTGTACCCTTTACACCCAAGCACACAGAGAAAAACCTGCCTCTGTATGTGCAATGCCAGCCTAAGAACAGCCAGATTGATGTATGCTCCGTTTATGATATTTTCAACTGCTTTCCGAATAAAAGGTAATAAAACACAATTTAAAACACAATGCGCAAAATTTACAGGGAGATATGGGGGTAGAAATTCTTCGTGAGCGAGAAACGGGCGTTATTGCATTGGTCTCCCATTATACATCCTGCCTGATATTCAGTTCCAATATCAGGTGACGTGTAGAACAGGCGACCGATGAGATTCCGCCTGATTCCCGCAGCCGCCCAAGACCAATTTCTACCCCGTGGCCTTTGGTAGCATTTTTGCCAATTTTCTCTCTTCCTATCCCAAAGACACTGACTCCTGTTGGGATTCAAGGAGAGACATCTGACCACTACAACTGATGGCTCAGGATTGGAAAAGGTGCTGGCGGCTTAGAAAATCTGTCTCAGTACTGATTCAGATCCATGTAGCTGACTTCTGCCAATTAAGAGCGATTTTCTTCTGGGTTTTCTACACTTCCCTAAAATAGTTCAGCCAAAAGGAATAACGGGAGCAAAGAATAATGGAGAGAGTTGATGAGGGTAGTGTGGTTAATGTTGTGTATATGGACTTTCAAAAGGCATTTGATATCGCACCACATAATAGACTTGTAAGCAAAATTAAAGCCCATGGGATTAAAGGGACAGTGGCAGAGTGGATACAAAATTGACTTCGGGACAGAAAGCAGAAAGTAATGGTGAAAGGTTGTTTTTCAGACTGGAGCGAAATATACTGTGGTGTTCCCCAGAGGTCAGTATTAGGCCCACTGCTCTTTTTGATATATATTAATGACTTGAACTTGGGTTTAGAGGGTATAATTTCAAAGTCTGCAAATGAAAATAACTTGGAAGTGAGGAGGATAGTGATAGACTTCAAGAGGATATAGACAGGCTGGCGGAATGGGCGGACACGTGGCAGATGAAATTTAATGCAGAAAAATGCGAAGTGATACATATCGGCAGGAAGAATGAGGAGAGGCAATATAAACTAGAGGGCACAACTCTAAAAGGGGTACAGGAGCAGAGAGATCTGGGGATATATGTGCACAAATTGTTGAAAGTGGCAGGGCAAGTTAAGAAAGCAGTTAAAAAAGCATAGGGGATATTAGGCTTTATAAATAGAGGCATAGAGCACAAAAGCAAGGAAGTCATGATGAACCTTTATAAATCACTGATTTGACCACAACTGGAGTATTGTGTCCAGTCACGGGCACTGCACTTTAGGAAAGATGTGAAGGCCTTGGAGAGGATGCAGAAAAGATTTACTTGAATGATTCCAGGAATGAGGGACTTTAGTTATGTGGATAGACTAGAGAAGCTGGGGTTGTTCTCCTTGGAACAGAGAAGGTTGAGAGGAGATTTGATAGAGGTATTTAAAATCATGAAGGGTCTGGACAGAAGAGATAAAGAGAAACTGTTCGCATTGGCGGAAGGGTCAAGAACCAGAGGATATAGATTTAAGGTGATTGGCAAAAGAACCAAAGGTGACATGAGGAAAAACTTTTTTACCCAGCGATTGATTAGGATCTGGAATGCACTGCCAGGGGGGTGGTGGAGGCAGATTCAATCGTGACTTTCAAAATGGAACTGAATAAGTACTTGAAAGGAAAAAACTTGCAGGGCTACGGGGACAGGGCGGGGGAGTGGGACTAGCTGAATTGCTCTTGCATAAAGCTGGCTTGGACTCAATGGGCTGAATGGCCTCCTTCTGTGCAGTAACCTTTCTATGATTCTAGTAAACAATGTGGAGCACGGTGGCAGATGTGATACCGTCTGTTTTGTACCTCTGCCCAAGTGGAATTTCACCTCCCCTATCCAGAATTCTGGCTGAGATCGGTTAACTCAGCAAGGATCAAACTTGGGACCTTCTAGTCTGTATAATTTAATCCTACACTTGGCAGTGTCTTTACTCACTGGATCCCCAAGGGAAGTTAGATATCATGTTTTCTAATACAAAGATTGAATTTCTTGATTATTTACAGAAAAACATGTTGCAGTTCAGGAATTCAAACTAACTCCAGATTGACAGAGGTGAGTTTATGACAGCTTCACAGAGATAACACAGCTTGATCAGCACAATTGAGTAGTCAGCACATAACCACAGATTGGATAGTCATAGTTTTAGTGTGTTGCGGTTTTATATCCAATATATTATGATCTTGAGATTGGGGAGGGGGCTGAATCTGGTTAATAGCCATACCTGAATCCTGCAGGCTGAGACTGAAAATGCAATGAAGTTTAGTTCATGCACGGTAGCGCACTGGTTATGGTACTGGACTAATAATCCTAAAAGCCTGGATTGATAATCCAGATAGCATGAGTTCAAATCCCACCACAGCTGTTTAAGAATTTGAATTCAATCTAAAAATATCTGAAAATAAAAAGCTGGTATCAGTTTGGAAAAAAATTGCAGCCTGAAAAGAAAATTTGTGCAGGTACAATACACTCAGTTTTGGGTAGTGATGCTAAGGGACATTCTAATAAGGGTGTTATATGAACGAAAAAGTGATAGGGAAACAGAGGAGTAGGGACATTGGAACCAAAAGTAGCAGAGGGGGATAGGAAAGGACAGAGATATTGCAGACAAGGAGGTCATTTTGGACCTCAGAAAGGTTTAAACACTACACTACAGTACTGTAGTGGTTATGTTACAGGGCTAGTAATCCAGAAAATTGTGGCCCTGACAACATCCCAGCATTTATGGTCCATACAAGCCTCATCCCTCCTTACTTCATCTAACCCGATCAGCACACCCTTCTATTTCTTTCTCCCTCATGTGCTTGTTTAGCTTCCCCTCAAATGTATCTATTTGCCTCAACTACTCCTTGTGGTAGCACATTAACACATTATTACCACTCTTTAGGTAAATAAGTTTCTCTTGAATTCCCTATTGGATTTATTAGCAACTATTTTATATTTATGACCTCTAGATTTGGACTCCCCCACAAGTGGAAACATTTTCTCTACGTCTAACCTATCAAAAACCCTTTCATTATCTTAAAGACCTCTATCAGTTCACCCCTCAACCTTCTCTTTTCTAGAGAAGAGAGCTCCAACATGTTCAGCCTTTCCTGATAAGTACATACTCTCAGATCTGATATCATCCTTGTGAATCTTTTTTGCACCCTCTCCAATGCCTCTATATCCTTTCTATAGTATGGAGACCCGAGCTGTGCACAGTACTCCATGTGTGGTCTAGCCAAGGTTCTATACAAGTTTACCACAACTTCACTGCTTTTCAATTCTATCCATCTAGAAATGAACCCCATTGCTTGGTTTGCCTTTTTTTAATTGCCTTATTAACCTGCATCACTACTTTTTGTGATTTGTGTATCTGTACCCCTAGATGCCTTTGCTCCTCTATCCCATTCAGAGTCTTATTATTTCAAGCAGTATGTGGCCTCCTTATTCTTCCGACCAAAATGCACCACCTCACACTTACATATATTGAAATTAATTTGCCAATTACATGCCCATTCTGCAAGTTTATTAATGTCCTCTTGCATTTTGACACATTCTTCCTTTGTATTAATTTATACCCCCCAATTCACAAATCCAAATCGTTCATGTAAATTGTGAACAACAGTGGTCCCAGCGGAACATCGCTAACCACCTTTTGCCAGTCTGAGTAGCTACTCTTAATGCCTACTCTCTGTTTTCTGTTTCATAGCCAACTTGCTATCCATTCTGCTACATGTCCCCTGACTCCACATGCTTCAGCCTTAGCCATGATTATACAATGCGATACCTTATCGAAGACCTTTTGAAAATCCAAATATAGTACATCTACCGCATTACACTTGTCTACTCATAAGAACATAATAAGAACATAAGAAATAGGAGCAGGAGTAGGCCAGTCGGCCCTTCGAGCCTGCTCCGCCATTTAATAAGATCATGGCTGATCTGATCCTAACCTCAAATCTAAATTCATGTACTCTTCCTGTTACTTCTTCAAAGAATTCAATAAGGCTGGTCAAGCATGACTTTCCCTTCTGAAATCCATGTTGACGATTCTTTATTATATTTTTGTTTTTTTTAGAAGTTTTCTATTGCAGCTTTAAGTAAAGATTCCATTATCATTCCTATCACCGATATTGAGCTAATTGGTCAATGGTTCCCTGGACTTGTTCATTCTTCCTTTTTAAATATAGGAATCACATTAGCTGTCCACCAGTCCTCTGGCACCATTTCCATTTCTAATGATGTTTTATATATATGTAATAGTGCCTCTGCTATCTCCTCCCTAACTTCTTGGATGCAATCCATCCGGACCAGGGGATTTATCCTCTCTAAGTTTGATTAGTTTGTCAATTATCTCCCCCCTTTCTATCTTAAATGTTTTTACATCATTTTTGATCTCTTCTTCTAATGTCATGCCCACCATATTAGTCTCCCTGGTAAATACTGAGGCAAAGTAACTATTCAATATTTCTGCCATTTCGTTGTCATTACCTGTGTGTTTATCTTGTACATCCCCTGGAGGCCCTATGCCTATCCTGATTTTTCTTTTGTTACTTATGTGTCTGTAGAATACTTTACTATTCCTTGATAATTTAATCGCATAGTTCCTCTTTGTTTTCCTAATTGTTTTTTTGACATCTTTCCTAACTTCTTCGTATTCCCTTTTATCATCCTCTCCTTTATTGTCTATGTACTTAAAGTATGCTTTTTTCTTTAGTTTCAATTTTACCCTTATCTCTTTATTCATCCATGATGTTTCGTTGTTGCCAGTTTGTTCTTGTGTTTTAGAGGAATATATTTCTCCTGAACTCTATTGATCACCATTTTAAATATTTCTCATTGCTGTTCTACCACCTTGTCTGTCAATTCTTTTTCCAGTTTACCTTCCCCAGTTCCATTCTCACTGTCAAAATTAACTTTTTTCCAATCTATTAATTTGGTCTTTGCCTTACTTATGTCTTTCTCAATCATTACTTTAATCCTTGTTATGTTATGATCGCTATTGCCTAGATGTTCTCCTACGTTTATTTCTCTTACCTGCTCTGATTCATTTCCCATTACTCGATCCAGCAGTTGGGCATCTCTTGTTGGGCATCTCACATACTGGATAAGAAAGGAATCCTGTACACACTGTAAAAACTCCATTTCCTTTTCCCCATTCCCTACCTCTTCTTGCCAATTTATTTAATTAATATATCCCATTATTATTATTCAGTGTTTTTCTATTCATTTCATAGATTTGCCTACATATTTCATCTTTCGCTTCCCTTCACTATTAGGTGGTCTGTGGAATATACCTATTATCATGAGCGATTCCTTCTTATCCTTTGCCGCACTGTGGCTGCAGTGTGTACCATCCACAGGATGTACTGCAGCAACTCGCCAAGGCTTCTTCAACAGCACCTCCCAAACTCGCGACCTCTCCCACCGAGAAGGACAAGAGCAGCAGGCACATGGGAACAACACCACCTGCACGTTCCCCTCCAAGTCACACACCATCCCGACTTGGAAATATATTGCCGTTCTGTCATTGTCGCTGGGTCAAAATCCTGGAACTCCCTTCCTAACAGCACTGTGGGAGAACCGTCACCACACGGACTGCAGCGGTTCAAGAAGGCGGCTCACCACCACCTTCTCGAGGGCAATTAGGGATGAGCAATAAATGCCGGCTTCACCAGCGACGCCCACATCCCATGAACGAATAAAAAAAAATCCATGTGGATTCTGTTTCTATCTTAATATTACTTATGTCCCTTTTTCTATTGTCATTATGTTGTCTCTAATTAGTACAGCTACCCCACCCTTCCTTCCTTATCCTTTCTAAATAAGTTATATCCTGCGATATTTAACTGCCAGTCATGTTCGTTCTGTAGCCATGTTTCAGTTATCCCTACCACATCTGGCTCCTCTCTACCACTTATTGCCTCCAGTTCCCTGATTTTGTTTCAGATGCTCTGCACATTACTGTACAGGCAATTTAAGTTGCTTTTAATAATTGTTCCCCTTACTTTATTTTTAATAGTTATTTTGTACTTAATTTCAATAACTGTGTTTGTTCCCTGACCGTTTGTGTTACCCTTATTCCTTGCTTTTACGCTCATTTCCTATTTCTTTTATCTTCAAACTTATGTTATCCTCACAGATCCCTCCTTCTGTCTTAATAGTTTAGAGTCCTCTTGACAACCCTATTCATCCTTTCTGCTAGGACACTGGTCCCATTCCAGTTCAGGTGGAGCCCGTCCCAACGGTACCGTTCCTTTCTGTCCCAATACTGGTGCCCCTGTCCCATGAAATAGAACCCCTCCTTCCCACACCAGTCTTTCAACCATGCATTCACCTTTCTGATCTGCCTATCCCTGTACCAATTAGCACGTGGCTCGGGTAGTAATCCCGAGATTATCACCCGTGATTTTCTGTTTTTTAAATTTAGTTCCTAACTTCTGACATTCTTTTAGCAGGACCTCCTCCCTTTTCTTCCCTACCTCATTGGTCCCAACATGGACCATGATAACTGGATCTTCCCCTTACCATGCTGACTTATGTGTCAGAGTGTCTCTAACTTGCACTCCAGCTCAAGGACTCTGAGCTAGAGTGACTCAAGGCAGAGACATTTCCTACAGTCGCGGCAATCCAGGACAGTCTCACTGTCCATGGACTCCCACATATCACAGTCCTAACACACAGCCTGCATGGTCATTTATTTATTTGTTAACATTAATTTAGTTCTAGAAATAGTAGAAATACTTAGGGTCTAGATAATGTTTAGTAGATTGATTTTAGCTTGATAGTAAATTAATTATTCTGAATATTTAATTATTTAACTATTTATTTATAGTTTATAGTTAAAAATATAGTGTCTACAGCAAATTAAAGACTTGTATAATTTCATAGAATCATAGAATGGCTATAGCACAGAAGGAGGTCATTCGGCCCAATGAGCCCGTGCAGCTCTCTGCACGAGCAATCCAGCTAGTCCCACTCCCCCGCTCTTTCCCCGTAGCCCTTCAATTCTTTTTTCCTTCAGGTACTTATCCAATTCCCTTTTGAAAGCCACAATTGAATCCGCCTTCACCACCCCCTCGGGCTGTACGTTCCAGATCATAACCACTCGCTGTGTAAAAAAGTTTATTCTCATGTTGCCTTTGGTTCTTTTTCCAATTATGTTAAATCTGTGTCCTCTGGTTCTTGATCCTTCTGCCAACGGGAACAGTTTCTCTCTATCTACTTTGTCTAGACCCTTCATGATTTTGAACACTTCTATCAAATCTCCTCTCAACCTTCTCTGCTCTGAGCAGAACAACCCCACCCTCTCCAGTCTATCCATGTGACTGAAGTCCCTCATCTCTGGAACCATTCTAGTAGATCTTTTCTGCACCCTCTCTAAGGCCTTCACATCCTTCCTGCAGTGCAGTGCCCAGAATTGGGCACAATACTCCAGTCGTGGCCAAACCGGTGTTTTATAAAGGTTCATCATAACTTCCTTGCTTTTGTACTCCATGCCTCTATTTATAAAGCCCAGGATCCCGTATGCTTTTTTAACCGCTTTCTCAACCTGCCCTGCCACCTTCAGCAATTTGTGCACATATACCCCCAGGTCTCTCTGTTCCTGCACCCACTTTAGAATTGTACCATTTAGTTTATATTGCCTCTCCTCGTTCTTCCTACCAATATGTATCACTTCGCACTTCTCTGCGTTAAATCTCATCTGCCACATGTACGCCCATTTCAACAGCCTGTCTATGTGCTCTTGAAGTTTATCACTATCCTCCTCACTGTTCACTACACTTCCAAGTTTTGTGTCATCTGCAAATTTTGAAATTGTGCCCTGTACACCCAAGTCCAAGTCATTAATATATATCAAGAAAAGCAGTGGTCCTAGTACCAACCACAGGGGAACACCACTGTACATCTCCCTCCAGTCTGAAAAACAACCATTCACCACTACTCTCTGTTTCCTGTTATTTAGTCAATTTCATATCCATGCTGCCACTGCCCCTTTTTTTCCATGGCCTATTATGTGGCACTTTATTAAACAACTTTTGGAAGTCCATATATACCACATCAACCGCATTGCCCTCATCGACCTTCTCTGTTACCTCATCAAAAAACTCAATCAAGTTAGTTAAATATGACTTGCCTTTAACAAATCCATGCTGGCTTTCCATAATAAATCCACATTTGTCCAAGTGACTGTTAATTTTGTCCGGATTATTGTTTCTAAAAGTTTCCCCACCACCGAGGTTAAACTGGCTGGCCTGTAGTTGCTGGGTTTATCCTTACACCCTTTTTTGAACAAGGGTGTAACATTTGCAATTCTCCAGTCCTCCAGCATCACCACCGTATCAATGATGTTTGGAAGATTACGGCCAAAACCTCCGCAATTTCCAACCTTACTTCCCTCAGCAACCTAGGATGCATTCCATCCGGACCTGGTGACTTATCTACTTTAAATAGTTTTCCTCAGTTCCCGCCGCTCCCCCCTCTGCACTGACTATGACGTCACCTTTTGATATTTTTCCCTGGGTTTGTTTAGTTGCTCCAGTTTCCTGCTTTTTTTTAAGCTGTTTGTTTAGCTTTAAGACTATTTAACTAACACGAAAAAAACCAATTTCTGAAGCAGAGTACTCCCCCGATCCGTCTTGGCATCTGAATCTCTGCGTCAACATGCCGGTGGGTACAATAGAGATGCCACAAACCAGGCCTACTCAGGATCGCCTTGGCTTTCCCTAGATGCCAACTTAGCACTTTTCTTTAGGGATCAAATAAAGCAGATTTCCTTAAAATAAAGGCTTCATGAATATTTTCTGGGTAACAGACATTGTAGTGGATGACTGCATATTGAGGGAGTGAATGCCATTTTCAGTTTATGAAGGCACTATTGCAGGGGCACATAGACTACATAGGTGAAATCAAGGATGTCCTGCAATTTGGAAAAAATACAGTGCCCTCTTATGTCGTTACCAAATGCCTATAAGAAAAGTAATGAAGTTGTTAGCTCTTGCATACAATGCATTGGTCAACTACATCTGGGCACTGCAGGTTGACTGTTGATATCCCTTGTGGCAGCTTGGATAAATCTGAGGCATAGAAGTTCAGAGCTGAATTGATGTCCACAACCACTAGCAGTACCTTGGCGTTTAATTGCAGGTCTGCTTGGGGCATCCCAGGTGGTTGTTAGCCTGCGTGTACACTATTTCTGTGACAAGTCCAGGAAAGTCCACTTTTTGTTCATATATGCATTTGGGAGGTTATCTGTGGGTCATTGCAGCCCTCCTCTGGTGTAATGTGGCATGTCTGGCATCCCTCCATTCTTTTTCTTCCTCTAAGTAGCATAAATAAAGAGGGAATGCCATCAGAACACCCATTGTCCCAATTGCTCGCAAATGTTTGGAGATCCAAAACCCATGACACTTACCCTCTTCCGCCAGATAGTAGAGACCAGAAAAAAGTGGGTACAAACGACAGCCACAATTGAAAGTAAAACTTGAAAATCATATAATACAATTGCAGGCTGTAATGTTAAGTTTGTACTTAAAGGCACAATCAAGAAGCCATGAATGCCCAATTTATATAGGCCAAATGAGTCTACTTCAATGTAAAGGCAGGAAAATAGCATTCATGGAATCATAGAATGGTTACAGCACGGAAGGAGGCCACTCGGCCCATTGAGTCCATTCCGAGCGTTGATGTGCTAATGGCATCACCTCTGCCGCATTAACTCTGGAAAGAATGTTCAATCATGTTTTACAAAGAAACCCATGCTCATTACGGCTGGAGTAGCATTTCTGCACGAAATTCCCTTTATTCGGTTCTCTGCATTCTCTGGCCGAGAAGGCAAGCTACTGACCTATTGGTAGCTGCAAGTGCTGGGTTCTGCATGGTACACCACCATTATGTGTGCAGTGCTTTGTAGCATCAATGTATTGTACCACATCAAAACCAATTTCTGAAGCAGATTACAATTTTTAGTTAACTACAATACTATTAATTAATAATTGTTCCTAGTCTCTGTAAACTTCTCCACAATTCAATTATAACAAATCCCCAAAATAATCAATTTTTCAATTATCCTTCAAAAGAATTAGTGTACATTTTGAATTAAAAGAAAGGTTGCCAGAGGACCTTTTCAATTTGTCGATATTATTATCTAATATTACTGGACCAGTACAGCGACTTACATTTGAGTAACCTGTAAGGATAAGAGTTTAAGGCTATTATCTGGTTTGACACTGTCACTTGGTACTGATGGCAAATTAAAATATATGTACCTGATTCGAATTGGGGACTTTACTATTCCAAGAGGACCTTATACCTCATATTTTATCGGTTGAAGGAGATTAATCCATCATAGGTAAGAGAAAGAGATTATAAATGGTAAATTAGATAAAATGGGAAGCTTTTCTGATGTGCAGCTTTTCATACAAAATATGAGTCCAACGTATACATCTATTAACCTGAGAAGATCTCCATATATCACTTTGCAAAAAAATAGCACGATATGATATGTTCATCACACATTCCCAGATGTTATACAGTCCCACAGCTAATCCCGTCACAGGTTTCCAAAGATACTAAAATATCTGGATATGGATTACTATTTCAACTACAAGTTTCTGAGATTTGATCAATAAAATATAGGCAGTCAAAATATAAGTAGCAGTTTATCCATTGGTAGCCTTTTTCTTCTATTGTTGACGTAGAACTTTCCAAAGCACATTTGGATTTTTTCTAAAGTATTGTTCTTTATATAATACCCTCCATAAACTTCAGCTGCTAGTATCCTAACTTGCACCAAGTTCCGTTCACCCATCACCCCTGTGCTCGTTGACCTACATTGGTTCCCAGTCTGGCAACGCCTTGAATTTAAAATTCTTATCTTTGTGTTCAAATCCCTCCATTGCCTCACCCCTCCCTATCTCTGTAACCTCCTCCAGCTCTTCAACATCTCTGCGCTTGTGCATCCCTGATTTCTATCGCTCCACCATTGACGGCGGTGCTTTCAGCTGCCTCAGCCTTAAGTTCAGGAATTCCCTTCCTGAACCTCTCTGCCTCTCCAGCTCTCTCTCCTCCTTTAAGATGCTACTTAAAACCTACCTCTTTGATCAAGCTCGTAGAGAGCCTTCAGCTCCAATTTTTAAAAAACTCTCCAGGGTGTTTCTGTTCCCTCTAAAGTTGGCTTCTTGTTCTGTCAATGCTGCGCGCCACTGCATTTTGCTCTCTAAGGGTGACTGGCTCCCTCTTTGTGGCAGAGACACCTCAGCAGTCCACCCTGTACCTTTAATGCGCCTCGATCCATGAAGATAAGCTAGGGTAACAGTGGGGTTGGGGCAGCAAGCCGAAGGAAATCCAGTGCCATTGCTCCAAACAGTGGCGCCAGTATTTTTAATTTTAATTCCAATGTGCAAGAGTTCTGTACATGCACAACCAGTACAAAAGCTTCAGTCGAGTTTGTAAACAATTGCCTGCAATGGTACCAAAAAAAAGTGTTCAACTATCCATACCAATGCTGTGAAGTAATTCTTTTCAGCCATATTTCCACTGACAAAGCAATTATTCTCCGTTCTTCAGATAAAACAACTTTTAGTTCTGCCACTTGTGCATTAAAATCAATACAGGTTTCCTAATTGAACTGAGCAAATGTGAAAAAAAAGAGTGATGGCAAGGCAGCACTCAAATTCCAAGAATAGAAGAGCTTGGCATTCAGATAGTCTGAACAAAAGATTTATTGGAAGGGTAAAGAAACCATAGAAACTGAGTTAAGTTTAATTTTTAATACTCCTGGTGCAGAGTTTTGCACACCAGAAGCATGCGCTTCTTATGAATTTCCATCCATTAAAATTCAATTCAATTTGCCCCAAACAGAGAAGTTTATAATATTCAAATTAGAAGTAGAGACAAATAATTACTAAACTGTTAAATGATACATGTATCTTAAAAGCAGCAAAGAAGCTTCAATATGGGAAGTGTTCCATGCTTTTTGAAAGTCAACTGATTTGAGCTCAAATGAAATTTGTTGTTGTTTAATTGAGCTTCACCCGAGTAGGAGAAACATTAGTAGATGGGTATCCTGGAAATCTGGTGATATGAGGAGAAGAGAGAAGCATTAATTGAATTCTCCAGAGTGTTATGACATCCTTCAGATATTAACCCCTGCGGTGCATCATTCAGCTTTTATCTCCACATCTGCATTCTCCATCTGCTTTCTTGGAAGTCAATGAAGTTTATAGATGCTCCATTTGCCTGGGATGCCTGCGTATTTTAAATGACTATTTGCTTTAATTAATGTCAAATAAGCTTTGTAAAACACTGCTTACAGCATAACAGTGACCCAACGTCATTCTGAGAATTAGTTTATATTATTTTATATTAGCATATTCTATGACAGATGTGAAAACTGCCATTGGCTAATTGTTTTTTAACTGATTCATATGGATGGCTAAAGGTTAAGGGTTCTGCTTTCAGCTAGGAAACAACAGGCAATTGCTAAATGCATTCATGTAAATAAATTTTGCCATCTATACAAGACCTAACACTGTTTTAACTATGCTATTACTTTGCATCTGAGTAATGCCTCTGTGCAAGAGCAAAGTCATTGTGCGTGCTCATTTTGTGTACTTCACAAATTAATTAGAGCTATTAAAAGACACTTTGCATGCCTTATGCAATTTTTCCCTTTGTTTTGTAGCTAAATTGCGAATGTAACTGCAACTGTGTAAATCAAATCTTCAGTGTACACCAAACATTGATTTACTGCTATACTGAACAGAAAAGAGTATAAGAAATAAACTGGGCAACTTGAGTCATTGGGGTAGATTTTTATCTTCACCACCTGGGTGGTGACCTGGCAGAGCAGATCACCTGCCCTTTATAGAACCCACCCGATTTTCAATGGAATTGCAATACCATTGATTTCTATTGCTCTATTTAAATCTATTTTATTGGTTAAAATAGTAAATTTTGACATAATAGCAATTATTGAAATGTGGTTAGGGAAGATCCACCCCCGATTTTCCAATTGACGTGATATTTTAACCAGGGTATGTCAACAACTTTGCAATAAACTTGCTCAATTTTGTACTTAGCTTCTTAAAAAATGACTGCGGCATGACATTATGTTGAGTTCCTGTATCTATTTAAAAATGAATATGCGTTATTCATCTTGAAGCCAACTATCCAGCAGCATCTCCTAAATGAATTGTATCTGTGATAAATCCTGCCTCGCTCTCACTCTCAGACTACTCTTCCACTCTGTTAACTTTCTTTTTTATTCTTTAGTTGTCTGACAAGGATGATCTTGCTTTTTCTTTACCAACTTTAGGAAAATGGTTTCTTTTTTACTCCTCATACACGTTTGGCCATATGGTGGACATTTTTTCTTCTCATGCAATCTAACATAACAATTACATTCTATAATCCGTTATTGATCAGCTAGGTGACATTTCTGCTCCACTCGCAGTAACATTACCAGTATTGCATAAGTGTTTTAGTTGAGTTTTGCTGCTTCTGATGCTCTGAAAATATTAACTGGTTCCTGTCAATCTAGAATTTTTTCTTGGTAGTTTGGCTTTAACTTGATCTTCTGTTAACCTGATCACAATCCTGTATTTAATGAGGCTATCTGTAATAGATCTGTACTCATACTATTTAGCCTTTTTTTTCAAATGTATTACATGTTGATCAGTGCTTTCTGCTTGAGTTTGAAACCTGGCATTAAATACATATCTTTCACGCATTATATTCTCCTGACGTGTGAACTATTCCTCAGACTGGTCCATTATTATCTTCAGATTCTATTTATGTAACTGCATTATACACCTCTATTGTTTCCTCTTTGTCGCATACAATAACGTATTGGCCTGCACTTTGTTTACCATCCAAAGCCCATTGCTTACTTTAAACAAACATAGGAACAAGAGTAGGCCATTCAGCTCCTCAAGCCTGGTCTGCCATTCAATTAGATCATGATTGATCTGTACCTTAACTCCATTTACCTGCCTTGGCTCCGTAACTCTTAGTATCCTTGCATAACAAAAATCTATCAATCTCAGTAATCAAGGCATTTTTTCTATTTTCTATAGAATATTTCCTTCCAATTTCAAATGATTTGGGCGCTTCAGACCTTCAATCTCTAATTGAGTTCTAAGATCATAGGGAGAGATTTTAACCCTACTCGCCCGGTGGAAAGCAGATAGGTGGGCACTTAGAATGCCTCAAGTTACTTACCTACCGGAAAATTGCCCGGATCCTGCCATTTCCAACTTTACTGGATGCTTCTGGAAGGTGGTTAAGCCACCCACCCAAAGCCGGAGGGGTCCTAATTCACATATGCTAATCAAGTTGAAGCAAATTTAACTTTGGCTTGAGCTAGGAAGCTTCTTCTGTTTTCCCGCCAGTTGAAGACCAGCATGAGGAGGATCGGGAAGCTGAAGAGCCCCCTCCAGGTAAGTTTTTTACTTTCCATCTGAGGCTAGAGGAGTAGGTGTGTTCCTCCAGGCTTCACAAAGCAAGTTTAAGCCTCCTCTGCCCCAGACATTTTCCACCCTCCCCCATCCTTACTCCTCCCTCTTCTTTAGCCCCCCCATCCCCCTCTCTTTCCCCCCTCTTTCTCCCCCCCCCCTCTTTCTTCCCCCTCCACCCCCTACCACGTGACCACCTGGAACCCCCTTCCCCACACTTACCTGAGTGCCAATGGGCAGTCAAAGACAAAAAGTGGACCAGTGACATGTTAAAGAGACCTGCCACTTAAAATTGCCATGACCTCATACTGGCAGGCAGGAAACCAGCTAAAACCAATGGTTTCCCTCTGGAAAACCACTAGCAGTTAAAATCCTCTTATAATGTTTTGCAGCTCTCAGAATCTGTCTGTAACAGGCCACAAGTTTATTTTAAATTTCTACTTCTCTGAGCATTTAGAGACCAAAAATCCACAAGGGTGGGGGGCGGTGAAATAGAAGGGTTGCATCCTGGTTTAAGTGCCAGGATGTGCCTGCCCAGTACCTCTGCCGCTGGCTCCACCAATGATTGTCGGCTCAGGAGGAAGTCGCTTTATTTGCATGGCAATGGCAGGTGCTTATTTCATTAGGGGCATATCTAAGGTGCCCGGGTACTCCCTCGGGTCACATTATTGTGGTGCAACTGGTGAGTTGCGAGTTCCCCTCCCCCTAGAAAGTACTGTGAAGTTCCCCTTTGGGCACTTTTGTGAGGAGTCCACGCCATCATCCAGGCCTGAGAACTGTCAATCGGCAGCCTTGTATTTCTGGCCTCACCAGCTGTACTACCATCATTGATACACTGGGTTCCTGTGAGGCCAGAGGCATGGAAACTCACAGTGTTGGGAATCGCAGCTCTGTCCCTGCACCTTCCTGCATCACTGGCCTTGTACAAGGCATGCAGAACCCCTCGAATGACAGCAGAAGTGCACCACAAGAGTCATGGAGTAAGCCCAACTTTGACCACAATATGGCTCTAAACAATTTTAACATGTTACATCTAACATGGACTCTACTTCATGTATCAAATCTCTTGAAGGAAGGTTCTGCATAATTTCTTCCTGATCCACAAAAGTAATCACAAGATCAAAAGTCAAACACAGATGAGGAAGGTTCTTTGCTCCATCTTAGGTCATCCATCCAGAGTAAAGAAAAATTTACATTGCCCCATCACATTATCAACTGCATCTTGAATGCCTCTCTAACTCTATCTTGAATGAAGTTAAGGTTGTCACCTTTACTACCAAGAAAATCATTCCACGTGTTTCTCACTCTTTGCATGAAGAAGTTATTCCTGACATTTGTCGTAAATTGTCCTTTCACCACTTTTAACCCATGCTCCTTGGTTCCAGTGTCCTGGTGTGCCCTGAAGTAGTGCTTTAGATTTAGTGGCAGGTCAGAAGATTGGACAGAATATTAAAAACAGCAAAGAATGAATAAAAGAATAATAAGGAGGGAGAAATTAGAGTACAAGAGAAAGCTACCTAGAAATATAAAAACAGATAGTAAGAGTTTCTAAAGATATTTAAAAAGGAAAAGAGTAAGCAAAGTGAGTGTTGGTCCTCTAGAGAGTGAGTCTGGGGAAGTAATAAAGGAGAATAAGGAAATGGCGGATGAACTGAACAGATAGTTTGCGTCTGTCATCACTGCAGAGGATACAAATAACATGTCAGAAATAATTGTGAATCAAGAGGTGAAAGGGAGGGAGGAACTCAAAACATTTACAATCACCAGGGAAAGGGTTCTGAAAAAAATATTAGAACTAAAAGCTGACATGTCCCCAGGTCCTGACAGACTTCATCCTAGGGTCTTAAAAGAAGTGGCTGCAGAGATAATAAAGGCATTGATAATAATTTTCCAAAATTCCCTAGATTCTGGAAGGGTCCCATCAGATTGGAAAATAGTGAATGTAACCTCTTCTATTCAAGAAAGGAGGGAGACAGAAAGCAGGAAACTACAGGCCAGTTAGCTTAACATCTGTCAAAGGGAAAATGCTAGAATCTATTATTAAGGAGCTTATAGCAGAGCACTTAGAAAATCTCAATGCAATCAGGCAGAGTCAACACAGCTTTGTGAAAAGGAAATCGTGTTTGACTCGTTTATTAGAGATCTTTGAGGAAGTAACAAGTAACGTGGATAAAGGGGATCCTGTTGATGTGGTGTACTTGGATTTCCAGAAGGCATTTGACAAGGTGCCACATCAAAGGCTACTACACAAAATAAGAGCTCATGGTGTAGGGGGTAACATATTAGCATGGATAAAGGATTGGTTAGCTAACAGGAAACAGATAGTAGGCATAAATGGGTCATTTTCAGGTTGGCAAGATGTAACAAGTGGAGTGCCACAGGGATCAGTGCTGGGGCCTGAACTATTTACAATCTATATCAATGACTTGGATGAAGGGACTGAATGTATGGTTGCTAAATTTTCTGATGACACAAAGGTAGGTAGGAAAGTAAGTTGTGAAGAGGACATAAAGGGCTCGAATTTAGCAGGCCTGCGGGTTCCCAGCGGGTGGTCCTCCGGGAGCGTCGAAAACGCGGACGGGTAATTGTGTGCGTCCCCCACGCGATCGCGGGATAATTGGACCCATTAAGGCCTGCTTCCGGGTTCTGCGCTCCCCAGCTGCGTGCCGGCCGGCTGCGCATGCGCAGTACCGTCGACGCGATGTAGGAGCTCCAGTTAAAGGGGCAGTCTCCCAAAGCCCCTCCTGCTGCAAGCAAGAGGTCTGGGAGAATGGCTCAACCAAGGGGAAAGGCTGCGCCCCGTTTTTCAGATCTGGCACTGCAGCTGACGCTGGAGGGCGTGAGGAGGAGGAGGGAAACACTCTTCCCTGAGGATGGGCGCAAGTTCCCTGCCGCCGCAACCAGGAAGGCATGGGCAGAGGTGGCGGCGGAGGTGAGCAGCAGGGGCAACACCCCAAGGACTTGGGAGCAGTGCCGCAAGCGCTTCAATGACCTGACTAGGTCTGGCAAGGTGAGTACACCAACGCACCCTCCCACATCCCGTCCCCACCATCACGCCAAGCAGATCACAACCCCCTCCTGCACAGCCACCACTGCGCTCCATCAGCAATCCTCACAGCCACTCATTCACCATCCTCGCCGTGCACGCAAGTACCCACCGTCCCTGACCCCACCCGAACACTACCACACACCCCAATCCCCATGCAATGGGATGGGCACGTGGCCCACACTTCCTCCCATCCGTTCCGCGCCACGCTCAACCCAACCACACCGATGCTCGATGCGTCTCACGATGCAAGACGCACCCACTCACACATCTGTGTTTTGCCTTCACAGGAGAAGAGGAGCAAGAACAACCGCGAAAGGGCACGCACCGGAGGTGGGCCGCCGCAAGTGGTGGAGCTCACCGACGCAGAGGTGGAGGCGCTCGACCTCGCCCGCACGCGACATTGCCTGTCGGTGGCCGATGGCGAGTGTGTCGCTGCCGAAACGGCCGGTAAGGGAAAGCTGACACTCAACACCCATGATCGCGAGTGACCGTATCATCACCTGCCATCAGGCGCACTGTCAAGTTGGTCCACATGCCTCAAAGTGCCCTCTGTTCTCTTGCAGTTGCGTCTTTGGATCAAGCGAGCATGGAGGGCGATTCCTCAGAGGACATGGCGGTCTCTGAGGGTGCATCGTCACATCAGAGCCAACCATCCACCAGCGCAGAGACACGCACCTCGGTGGGTCCCCCTCGCCAACTAGTTGGGGTAGCACTTGGTGAGTCACTGCGCACGAGTGAGCATGAGCAGACCCTGGTGGCAGGGGCAGCCGCGGAGGGTCCGCGACGAAGGGAGCACTCATCTCCAGGCTCTGCTCAGCCGGACCCAGATGCTGAACCCAGGGGGCCACCAGAGAAAAGGAGAGTCGTCGAGGGCCACCAGCTAATTGCTGAGGTGCTGGCAGAGGTGCCGCGCGCATTGTCCACAATAGCGCAGACGATGGAGGAGTCCACCTCCTGCATGTGGGCATTGGTGGCGCAGGCACAGGAGGGTACCGGCGACACAGTGTCGCGGGTAGGTGCGGGACTGTCTGCGGTGGAGGACAGGTTGGCCTCCCTCGAGCGTCACGCACAGCTCCACTTCGAGTCCTTGCAGGCCCTCACAACGTCTGTACGGATTCAGGGTGAGCAACATTCCGACGCCACCAACAGGCTGAGGGATACACTAGGGGTGGCCTTGCAAGGCCTCACACATGCCATCCAAACTGCCGTCCAGCAGGGTGGAAGGGGTGATGTGGGCCGAGGCCAAGAGAGGGATGATGGTGACCGGGGACATGGAAGCGGGGACGCCTCTCAAGGCGTCCCCACGTCCCACCCGTCGCCCACCTCTCAACCAGCACCCGCAATGGTGCCTCCTCTCCAGGTGGCCGAGTCTGCCCCTGCCCCGGTGCAGGAGGAGCAGTCTGTGGAGGTGCCCTCACGGGCACCGAAACCCAGGGGCCGTCCGCCAAAAGCATCTACCCGGTCAAGGCAAGAAGACGAGCAACCTGCCACTACCTCTGCTGGAGCCACAGGGGTAGCACCAGGTAGGGGTTCCCGGAGAAGAATTCCAAAGGCCTTATAATCACAAAGGGAATACACCAGGGTGTTTATTATTTTGTACTTTGTTTCTTAAATGATGTCACATTCCACATATTAAATAGTCTATTCTCACCACTCCTGCCACCTCTCGTCCATTCTTCCGCGGCTTGTGCAGTAGTTGCGTTCCGTGGAGGCCATCATGACGGCGAACACCTGCTGCCACCCATTGGGCACACTGCTGTGGGTGCAGGATTACTGGCAGCACTCTTCAGTGGAGGGGGCTGGTATGGCCGCTCGCATGTGCAGGTGAGGAGATGCGAGCACCTCGCAGTGTCTGACTCTAGGAGAACCGTTGACGTATGAGTGCGTCCCTGGCCCGGCGACCATCCCGGTGAGTCGCGGCTCGGCGCATGGGTCGTCCAACATCCTCGGGCGCGTCCTCCTCCTCCGCCTCCTCCGCCTCCGCCTCCTCCTCCTCCTCCTCCTCCTCCTCGCCCTCGCCTTCCTCAATGTGGGTGGCGGGTGTGGATGGGGCCTCCTCCAGCGGCACCCCTCTCTGTTGGGCCATGTTGTGCAGGGCACAGCAGACAACTATGATTCGTCCCACTCTGAATGGTGTGTATTGGAGCGCTCCCCCAGAACGATCAAGGCACCTGAAGCGCATCTTGAGAAGCCCTATGGTCTGCTCAATTGTAGACCTGGTAGCAGTGTGGCTGTCATTGTACCGACGCTCCGGCTCGGTGATGGGGTTCCTCAGAGGTGTCATGAGCCACGTGTGGAGGGGATACCCCTTGTCGCCGAGGAGCCAGCCGTTGCCGGCGTTGGGTGCCTGCAGGATGGGCGGGACGGCGGACTCCCTGAGGACAAAGGCATCGTGGCAGCTGCCGGGGTATCTGGCGCACACTTGTAGGAATCTCTGGCGGAGGTCACAGATGAGCTGGGCGTTCATGGAGTGATACCCCTTCCTGTTGATGAACAGCCCTGGCTCATGCGGAGGTGCCCGTATTGCGATGTGGGTGCAGTCGATTACACCCTGCACCCGTGGGAAGCCGGCCATGGCATGGAATCCAACCGCCCACTCCATCTGGCTGCGCTCGTCCATGGCGAAGTTGATGTAGTGGGAGGCCCTGCGGAACAACCCATCGGTGACCTGCCTTATGCACTTGTGTGCAGAGGACTGACAGACCCCGGTGATGTCCCCGGTGGCACCCTGGAAGGAACCGGATGCGAAGAAGTTGAGGGCAGTGGTGACTTTGACGGCGACAGGTAAGAAGATGCTGCTTGGTCCATCAGGGAGCAGCTCGTCGTTAAGGAGGCTGCAGATGTCGGCGACTACCTGGCGATTGACTCTGAGCCTCCGTATGCACTGCTCCTCGGAGAGGTCCATGAAGCTGAGCCTCGCTCTGTACACCCTGTGCGGAGGGTAGTGCCTCCTGCGACGCATCTCTCTCTGCGGTTGCCCTCCCACCTGCTGTGCAGGTGGGTGTGCCGCAGCACCGTGTTGGGGGGCCCCACGTCTCCGAGGCGGACGGCGTGGACTGCGAGGCTGCTGGGGCTGGTCATCCTGTTCGTCCTCCGACGATGTCAACGCACCACCCATCTGGCAGGTGTTGGTGTGAGGGGTTGTGCAGGGTAGGTGGGTGGGTCCTCGGACTGGGGCTGCGGTTTCGTGTCGGTCTGTCCTCTGGCTTGGCGGGGGTTGGTGGAGGGCAGGGGTTGCCCTATGTGACGCGGTGGCCTCCTGCGTGGGTGAGGGCGCTCCCCCGTGGAGCGCACCTTGGCACCTGGCACAGGCTGCTGGCTGCAACACGCCTGGTTTGAAGGGTCCTGTTTCCCCCAGTGTGGGAAACTGACTGCTTTGACCGTAAAATCCCACACTTCCTCTTTTGACAGCTGCTTCAGCTCATTAACTGACCACAACGAGCAAGTTAAGTACTCTCAAGTGGAACCCCGCTGGCTTTAATTGCCTGCGGGATTCCCACCAGCGGGGCTTGCGCGCGCAGCCCCGCACGTCAGCGCGGTACCCGGAAGTGGCCGGGATTTCGTCCGAATCCGGTCACGTGATCGGAGATCGGGATTTTCGGGGCCCCCCCGCTGGAAACCCGCAGGTAACCCGACCCTAAAATCGAGCCCAAAGAGTCTGCAAAGAGTCTGCCGCCTTCTTGCCCACTCACTTAACCTGTGTTTATCCCTTTGCAGATTCTTTGGAGGTGATTTTAAACCCCAAGAACGGGTGGGTTGGGGGCAGGAGGGAGTTGAAAATAATTGTTTTTTGGGTCGCGACTGCGACCCGGCTTTATTTCTGGGTTTAACTTCGGCGCATAAAAGTACAGGCTTCCCACTGGGAATGCAAAGTCCAAAATGTTGCAGTTGCGACCCAAGGGTTGTTGGGGTTTAAAATTACCCCCTTTGTGTCCTCCTCACAGCTTACTTTCCCACCTAGCTTTGTATCGTCAGAAAGGACATAATTGCTTTAGAGGCGGTTCAGAGAAGGTTCACTTGCCTGATTCCTGGGTTGAGGGGGTTATCTTATGAGAGTATTCCATCACACTCCTGACTTGTGCCGTGTAAATGGTGGAAAGGCTTTGGGGAGTCAGGAGGTGAGTCACTCGCTGCAGAATACCCAGCCTCTGACCTCCTCTTTATATGGCTGGTCCAGTTTATTTTCTGGTCAATGATGATACTAGGAATCAGTCTTGTGGCTCTTCTCTGCACTCCCTCCATGTCTTGAATCTTTTTCCTGTGTCTTGGTGACCAAAAATGAACAAAGTACTCCAAATGTGGTCTAAGTGTTACAAATTTTGGGTCTGCAGTAAACATTCTCTTAAATTCAGCATCACCAGTCACTCCCATAAACATATTGTGTGTCTTCTAAAATCAGGAGTTTACCTTTACTATTCAATATCCAGTCATATGATTGGTTGATCCGGCAGCCAGAACAATAAGAAACCTTGTGGTAGGTACTGGATACTGTGATTTGCATGTGGTCCACGTGCACTTCTCCTGTCTTCCAGAAGGCAAACTGATAACCACTCCAGTGAGATAAGGCCAATTGTAAACTGAGAAACTGGTTTATTTCACACAAAGTACACAAATGAATAAAGTACAATTTCAGTGAAATTCAGTCGACTTCATTTCACTCCTCATGACGTAGAAAACAACAAAGGACACTGCTCTACCCCGGTTAATGGGCTAAATGGACTTTACAGACTAGCAGCTCCTGAAACTTATTGGCACTAACTGTCTCTTACAAGACATACATGTTCATATCTCAGCCTTGAGAATCTCCATCTCTCACAAGCTCATTAGACAACGAGATCTCTCTACTTCCCTGACTGTTTTCAGACTGCCTTCCAGTCCAGCTGGACAGCAAGCTAATAACTTGACCTCTGACCCTCCTCCAGCACTCTATATTGGGAATTAGTTCAATGGGTTATCAAACAAAACTGCTGCCTCATATCAGAAACCTTTCCCTCTCTCGTGGCATCTACATGGACTGTTCAGTTAAGATTCCAGCCAGAAATAACTGGAATTTATTCTAACATTACATCCAATTTCCTCTCTGAAACTCCATTGTCTTAAGCTGTTATAGTATTCAAGAAACCAGGAAACAGGTTATGTTAGATCTTGCATTGTGTAATGAGTTAGGGTTAATGAGTAATCTCATAGTAAAAGAACCTCTGGGGAAGAGCGATCATAATATGATAGAATTTTACATTGAGTTTGAAAGTAACATACTTAAGTCAGAAACTAGAGTTGTAAACTTAAATGAAGCCATTTACATAGGTATGAGGGGCGAGTTGTCAAAGGTAGATTGGAAAATTAAATTAAAGGGTTTGACAGTTGAAAAGCAATGGCAAACATTTTTTAAAAATGTCAATATTCTCAAACAAATATACATTCCATTGAGAAAGAAACACTCCATGGGAAGAGTGATCCACCCATGGCTAGCTAAAGAAGTTAAGGAGAATATTAGAATGAAAGGAGAGGCCTATAATGTTGCCAAGAAGAGTAATAAGCGTGAGGATTAGGAGAGTTTTGGAAACCAACAAAGGATGACTAAAAAATTGATAAAAAGGGAGAAAATAGAATATGAAAGTAAACTAGCAAGAAATATAAATACGGACTGTAAGAGCTTCTACAAGTATGTAAAAAGGAAGAGAGCAGCAAAAGTAAAGGCTGAGACAGGAGAAATTATAATGGGGAATCAAGAAATGGTAGATGCGTTAAACAAATATTTTGTATCTGTCTTCACAGTAGAAGACACAAAAGCATACAAAAATAATGGGGAACCAAGGGGTAAATGAGAGTGAGGAACTTAAAACAATTAATATCACCAGAGAAAAAGTACTGGACAAACTAATGGGACTAAAAGCCAGCAAATCCCCTGAATCTGATGGCCTACATTCAAGGGTTTTAAAAGAGGTGGCTGCAGAAATAGTGGATGCATTGGTTATGATCTTCCAAAATGTTCTAGATTCTGGAACGGTCCCATGGACCGGAAGGTAGCAAATGTTACCCCGCTATTCAAGAAGGGAGGGAGAGAGAAAACACAGGCCAATTAGCCTGATATTGGTCACCGAGAAAATGCTGGAATCCATTATTAAGGAAGTGGTAACAGGGCACTTATAAAATCATAATATGATTAGGCAGAGTCAACATGGTTTTATGAAAGGGAAGTCGTGTTTGACAAATTTATTAGAGTTTTTTGAGGATGTAATTAAAGTGTAGATAAAGGGGAACTAGTGGCTGTGGTATATGTGGATTTTCAAAAGGCATTCGATAAGGTGCCACACACTCACCTGATGAAGGAGAAAGCCTCCGAAAGCTTGTGATTTTCAAATAAAACAGTTGGACTATAACCTGGTGTTGTAAGATTCCTTACATAAAAGGTTGTTACACAAGATAAGGGCTCATCAGGTTGGGGGTAATATATTAGCATGGATTGAGGATTGGTTAACAGACAGAAAACAGAGAGTAAGGATAAACGGGTCATTTTCAGGTTGGCAGGCTGTAACTAGTGGGGTGCTGCCAGGGTCAGTGCTTCGGCCTCAGCTATTTACAATATATATTGATGACTTAGATGAAAGGACCGAGTGTAATGTATCCAAGTTTGCTGATGATACAAAGCTAGGTGGGAAAGTAAGCTGTGAGGAGGACACAAAGGGGGTAATTTTAAACCCCAACAACCCTTGGGTCGCAACTGCAACATTTTGGACTTTGCTTTCCCAGTGGGAAACCTGTACTTTTATGCGCCGAAATTAAACCCAGAAATAAAGCCGGGTCGCAGTTGCAACCCAAAAAACAATTATTTTCAACTCCCTCCTGCCCCCAACCCACCCCTTCCTGGGGTTTAAAATCACCTCCAAAGAATCTGCAAAGGGATAAACACACGTTAAGTGAGTGGGCAAGAAGGCGGCAGATGGAGTATAATGTGGGGAAAAGTGAGGTTATTCACTTTGGTAAGGAGAATAGAAAAACAGAATATTTTTCAAATGGTGAGAAACTGTTAAATGTTGGTGTTCAGAGAGGCTGGGGTGTCCCCATACAAGAAACACAAAAAGTTAGCATGCAGATTCAGCAAGCAATTAGGAAGGCAAATGGCATGTTGGCCTTTATTGCAAGGGGGTTGGAGTACATGATTAAGGAAGTCTTACTACAGATGTACAGGGCATTGGTGAGACCTCACCTGGAATACTGCATACAGTTTTGTTCTCCTTATCTAAGGAAGGATATACTTGCCTTAAAGGCAGTGGAACGAAGGTTCACTAGATTAATTCCTGGGATGAGAAGGTTGTCCTATGAAGAGAGGTTGAGTAGAATGGGCCTATACTCTCTGCAGTTTAGAAGAATGAGAGGTGATCTTATTGAAACATATAAGATTATGAGGGGATTTGACAGGGTAGATGCTGAGAGATCGTTTCCTCTGGCTAGAGAGTCTAGAACTAGGGGGCATAATCGCAGTGTACAGGGTCGGCCATTTAAGACTGAGATGAGGAGGAATTTCTTCACTCAAAGCGTTGTGAATCTTTGGAATTCTGTAGAGGGCTGTGGATGCTGAGTCATTGAATATATTGAATCATAGAATCATAGAAAGGTTACAGCACGTAAGGAGGCCATTCAGCCCATCAAGTCTGCGCCGGCTCTATGCAAGAGCAATGCAGCTAGTCCCACTCCCCCGCCCTATCCCCGTAGCCCTGCAAATTCTTTACTTCCAAGTGCTTACCCAGTTCCCTTTTGAAGGCCATGATTGAATCTTTCTCCACCATCCCCTCAGGCAGTCCATTCCAGATCCTAACCACTCGTTGTGTAAAAACGTTTTTCCTCATGTCACCTTTGGTTCTTTTGCCAATCACCTTAAATCTATACCCTCTGGTTCTTGACCCTTCCGCCAATGGGAACAGTTTCTCTCTATCTACTCTGTCTAGACCCTTCATAAATCTTCTCTGTTCCAAGGAGAACAACCCCACCTTCTCCAGTCTATCCACGTAACTAAAGTCTCTCATCCCTGGAATCATACTAGTATATCTCTTCTGCACCCTCTCTAATGCCTTCGCATCTTTCCTAAAGTGCGGTGCCCAGAACTGGACACAATACTCCAGTTGTGGCCAAACCAGTGATTTATGAAGACTTCATAAAGTAAGGAAGTCATGACTTCATCATGACTTCCTTACTTTTGTACTCTATGTCTCTATTTATAAAGCCCAGCATCCCGTATGCTTTTTTAACCACTTTCTCAAGCTGCCCTGCCACCTTCAACGATTTGTACACATATACCCCCAGATCTTTCTGTTCCTGTATCCCTTTTAGAATTGTGACTTCTAGTTTATATTGCCTCTCCTCGTTCTTCCCACCAAAATGTATCACTTCGCATTTTTCTGTGTTAAATTTCATCTGCCACGTGTCCGCCCATGCCACCAGCCTGTCCATATCCTCTTGAAGTCTATCATTATCCTTCTTACCGTTCACTACCCTTCCAAGTTTTGTGTCATCTGCAAATTTGGAAATTGTGCCCTGTACACCCATGTCCAAGTCATTAATATATATCAAGAAAAGCAGTGGTCCCAGCACCGACCCCTGGTGAACACCACTGTACACTCCCTCCAGTCTGAAAAACAACTGTTCACCTACTCTCTGTTTCCTGTCACTTAGCCAATTCTGTATCCATGTTGCTACTGCCCCCTTTATTCCATGGGTCGCAATCTTGATGACAATCCTGCCATGCGGTACTTTATCAAACTCCTTTTGAAAGTCCATGTACACCACATCAACTGCATTGCCCTCATCTACGCTATTCAAGGCTGAGATGGATAAATTTTTGGACTCCAGGGGAATCAAGGGATATGGGGATCTGTTAGGGTGTAACAGAATTATATTTAAGATTTAACAGAATCTTAAACATAATCCTGTCAGACACTTCTAGTCCTGGCTACTGAATTTAATCTGTGTTCCTGGATAGCTTGTATGTTGCATAGAATTAACCACTTGTAGAATGAATTTCTCTTAACAGCAATATCTTAATATAAATCAACCTAAAATTCCTTCAAAGCAAGAATCTCAATATGTGACACTAAGGTACTGTATAGTTTTAATGTAATGCCCTCTGATGTACATTCACCTGATCCAGCAACAGAATTATGCATTCTGTTCACCATGTTAATGACGCAAAACTCCAGAAAATCTTTCTATCCTGACATCTCCGACCTGGCAGTTTCCCTCCCACCTCCCACAAAGGCTATTTCTTTGGTGTCAATTTCACAGGAACCATTGTGCTCTATTTGTTTTCTCTGCGTTGATCCTTATACAGCAGGAAACTGATGACATGGTTTGCACAACCATAGTGCATATATGAAGAAACACTAGGACAATGAGAGGCAAGGTATAGGGGATATTCAAAGGATGTTTCTGCAGGTACCGGGTGCTGGCTCCCCGTCAGAGTCTCCCCAATGTCGTCATCGGATAAAGAGGTCAGATGGCAATCAGGGAGTATCAATTTTAGTTCCGATAAGGCCGGTGGAATATCTCTGCACTCAGGGAAAGAACCTTCTTTGCCAACGAGCTCAGAGTGGGTACATTAGAAAAGAAAACATTTTTCGTCCATTTTGTCATCATCGTTAACAATATGTCAGAATAAGAGCAATGCAAAGCAGGGGACTTTGTGCCAAGTATATAGCCAGGAATCCTGTCATGTTCCAATGGTTGGTCACCACTTGCAAGTACCAAAAGCTGAGACTTACACTGGCCATTGGCTGTGCCACTTCTGGTTCGTCGCTATGCTCGCTGCAGTGTATTCTAATTAGAAATGCAGGAAAATATGGAGGAAGTTATTAATGGCAGGATCTCGCTAGATGTCGAGATTTATGGTGTCCATCACCGATCTCACCATTTCAGGAAAATCTGGACCTTCAATTGTTCAAGTAAATAGAAAGTTTTAGCATATACTATTACCAGGCTGAAACCACTTTTACAACAGGGGTACACATTTCAATAAGGAAAGTATTTATTTTTTGTTCTTGTACCACTTAACTTATGATACTATTTGAACACCCCAGCAGCAAAAATACAAGCAACCCACATTTCATTTTGTGTTTTATCATATCGTAGTAGGTGCAGCACAGGAGGAGGCCATTCGGCCCATTGTGCCTGTGCCGGCTCTTTGAAAGAGCTTTCCAATTATTCGCATTCCCCAGCTTTTTCCCCATAGTCCTGTAAATTGTTTCCCTTCAAGCATTTTTCAAATTCCCTTTTGAAAGTTACGATTGAATCTGCTTCCACCACCCTTTCAGGCAGTGCACTCCAGATCATTTTTTAAAAATTCGTTCATGGGGTGTGGGCGTCACTGGCGAGGCCGGCATTTATTGCTCATCCCTAATTGCCCTTCAGAAGGTGGTGGTGAGCCGCCTTCTTGAACCGCTGCAGTCCGTGTGGTGAAGGTTCTCCCACAGTGCTGTTAGGAAGGGAGTTCCAGGATTTTGACGCAGCGACGATGAAGGAACGGCGATATATTTCCAAGTCGGGATGGTGTGTGACTTGGAGGGGAACATGCAGGTGGTGTTGTTCCGATGATCCTGCTGCTCTTGTTGTTCTAGGTGGTAGAGGTCGCGGGTTTGGGAGGTGCTGTCAAAGAAGCCTTGGCGAGTTGCTGCAGTACATCCTGTGGATGGTACACACTGCAGCCACTGTGCACCGGTGGTGAAGGGAGTGAATGTTTAGGGTGTGGATGGGGTGCCAATCAAGCAGGCTGCTTTGTCCTGGATAGTGTCGAGCTTCTTGAGTGTTGTTGGAGCTGCACTCATCCAGGCAAGTGGAGAGTATTCCATCACACTCCTGACTTGTGCCTTGTTGATGGTGGAAAGGTTTTGGGGAGTCAGGACGTGAGTCACTCGCCGCAGAATACCCAGCCTCTGACCTGCTCTTGTAGCCACAGTATTTATATGGCTGGTCCAGTTAAGTTTCTGGTCAATGGTGACCCCCAGGATGTTGATGGTGGGGCATTCGGCGATGGTAATGCCGTTGAATGTCAAGGGGAGGTGGTTAGACTCTCTCTTGTTGGAGATAGTCATTGCCTGGCACTTGTCCGTCGCGAATGTTACTTGCTACTTATGAGCCCAAGCCTGGATGTTGTCCAGGTCTTGCTGCATGCGGACTCGGACTGCTTCATTATTTGAGGGGTTGTGAATGGAACTGAACACTGCAATCATCAGCGAGCATCGCCATTTCTGACCTTATGATGGAGGGAAGGTCATTGATGAAGCAGCTGAAGATGGTTGGGCCTTGGACACTGCCTTGAGGAACTCCTGCAGCAATGTCCTGGGGCTGAAATGATTGGCCTCCAACAACCACTACCATCTTCCTTTTTGCTAGGTATGACTCCAGCCACTGGAGAGTTTTCCTCCTGATTCCCATTGACTTCAATTTTACTCAGGCTCCTTGGTGCCACACACAGTCAAATGCTGCCTTGATGTCAAGGGCAGTCACTCTCCTTACCTCTGGAATTCAGCTCTTTTGTCCATGTTTAGACTAAGGCAGTAATGAGGTCTGGAGCCGAGTGGTCCTGGCGGAACCCAAACTGAGCATCGGTGAGCAGGTTATTGGTGAGTAAGTGCCGCTTGATGGCACTGTCGACGACACCTTCCATTACTTTGCTGATGATTGAGAGTAGACTGATGGGGCGGTAATTGGCCGGATTGGATTTGTCTTGCTTTTTGTGGACAGGACACATCTGGGCAATTTTCCACATTGTTGGGTAGATGCCAGTGTTGTAGCTGTACTGGAACAGCTTGGCTAGAGGCGCAGCTAGTTCTGGAGCACAAGTCTTCAGCACTACAGCCGGGATGTTGTCGGGGCCCATAGCCTTTGCTGTATCATTATAACTCACTGCGTAAAAAAATGTTTCCTCATGTCGCCTCTGGCTCTTTGCTGATCACCTTAAATCTGTGTCCTCTGGTTACCGACCCTTCTGCCACTGGAAACAGTTTCTCCTTATTTACTCTGTCAAAACCATTCTAATGATTTTGAACACCTCTATCAAATCTCCTCTTAACCTTCTCTGTTCGAAAGAGAACAACCCCAGCTTCTCCAGTCTTTCCACATAACTGAAGACCCTCATCCCTGGCACCATTCTAGTAAATCCCTTATGCACCCGCTCTAAGGCCTTGACATCCTTCCAAAAGTTTGGTGCCCAGAATTGAACACAATACTCCAGCTGAGGCCTAACCAGTGTTTTATAAAGATTTAGCATAACTTCCTTGTTTTGGGCTATAAATTTGGCCATGTTGCGCCCGTTTGTAGGCGCTACGCGGCCTCCTAAGGTCCCAAAATGGCATCCATAATGCGCATGCACGCTTGACGTGCGCCAGACGCTATCTTGGTAAAGGTGTTCACGTGCAGATAACTAACTCCTGCAGCATGTAAAGTAAGGGGAATATGTATTAGATCAGTGCGCAATGCTGAGTTAAAGGGACAGATACGATTTTGGACCTCAACGCTCCAGCCAATGCACTTTCTTAACCACACATAGCTGAATAGGTCGTAGATGGCCTGGAGGACCCCCCACCAATGCTATTTAAAGGGAGCATGCAGGTGTTGCAGGTTAGTTGCTGGGTTACTGCTTTTGGCTGCTGGTATAATTGGACATGTTTGTTGAAACTTCCTATACTTGGAGAGAGTTGCTACAGTATATAGAGAGTGGTCTGGCAGGTCCTGCATTATTGTTGGTGGCATTTACAACAGTGTGCTGTACAAGATTTCAGGCAACCATGGGTGGCCTGCTAGGGCTCCGACTGGGCATTGAACACAATTGGAAGCATGCAGAGAGGCCACGCCGAGCAAGTCAAACTGTGAGGAGAGGGAGGAGGAGGAGGCGCAGAGCACTGAGCAGGAGGCCATATCCAATAAGGGCCTTCAGGGACCAATTCTCTTACCTCAACCTGAGCGAAGATCAGTGCATCCGACGGCTGTGGTTCACAAAAGAGGTCGTGATGGAGATATGTCAAATGCAGCAGCCACAACTGTAGCCTCAGATCAGAGCATGGACAGCATTGCCTGTGGCTGTGAAGGTAATCGTGGCATTGAACTTCTACGGTGTGGGGTTCGAAACCTCTTTAACAAAAGATATTTGAAGGAAAGGGTTAACCGCACCCCTTTTAAACAAAGACATTTGAAAACCTGCAAACACAGTAATGTAGTAAATTGTGTTCTCGCAAATCCTGTTTATCCCTCACTGACACTAATGGCATTGGAGAAGTATGAGTTTCGGGATCGAAGACATTGTGCTGTGGATAGATATCTAGATTATCAAATAAATAAACTAGATGGATAATATTGAGCTTAAAGCGTTGTCAGGCTTTTAAAATACACAGGCGTTTGGAAGCACAAGCTTTTCAACACAGCAGGGAATAATGTAAGAAAAGGCAACACAGACATACATCAAAGGCTTCGGATCAGAAAAGCAATGATAGGTGTGAAAAAAGCATAGGCCTCTCATTCCTATCTGGTAATCTGTTCAAAAGAACTGGGATTTGTAAAACATCAAATGGTATTGCACCCAGCATATGGTCAAATGGTATAAGGAATGGATTTGAAGCCATTGAAGCAATCAAAATTGGAGCCGCAAGGACCATTAAGACTGTCTGGGCATAGAAATGTAAGGGCCATTTTACAACCAATGGTTTGAACACATTTGGGGTGATTTTAAACCCCAAGAACGGGTGGGTGGGAGTTGAAAATAGTTGTTTTTTGGGCTGCGACCGCAACCCGGCTTTATTTCTGGATTTAACGTTGGCGCGTAAAATTACAGGCTTCCCACTGGGAATGCAAAGTCCGAAAATTTTGCGGTTGCGACCCAAAAAAACAACTATTTTCAACTCCCGCTAGCCCCCAACCCACCCGTACTTGGGGTTTAAAAGTACCCCCTGTGGTCTTTTCTACATCAAAGGGTCTCCAGCCACATGATCAAAGCCTAACCTGTCAATCATTGAAGTGTGTTAATGATTGAGGCATAGCGACAGGGAGCGATTGGACAAAAAGAATGACCCCCCCCCTCATCCTACATCCTATTGGTAAAAAACAATATAAAAAGAAGACTTTGAGAGAAAACAGTCTCTTCTCTTCACCACCCGGTAGTCACAAGGAACGCACACTGCAGTTGAACATCATGCAAGAAGAAGAGGAGGACCTCGAGTTCTGAAGAGCTGATCAAACTTCAGGCCTGATGAGCAAAATCCTTGGTTTAAAGGTTGTATATGTATTAATGGTTTGCCGATGTGTGTATGATTTGTTAAGTCATTACATAATAATATTGCGAATTATTAAGCGTATAACAGGATTTTAGAGGAAAGTCATATGTATGGTTTGATTTTGCTTCATGAATGCTCGTATGAATGATAAAATCATTAAATAAATACTTTTGATTAATGAAACTACCGGTAATTAGGGTAACTTTCTTTGCTTGACTATTGGTCCAGTGTCCAAGAATCACACAAAATAAGGAATTTCCTACAACGGCTCTGGATCCTTTCAGATCACCGCTGGTGACATGTCCAACATCTCGCAGTTTGCAGTGCACTGCTGTATAAGGGGAGAGGTCACTGAGGCACTCTACGAGCTGTGCAACTGATACATCACATTCCCGCTTGTTAGAGAGAAGCAGAATGAGCGAGCACGAGGGTTCGTTCGCATTGCAGGCTTCCCCATGGTACAGGGTGCCATTGACTGCGCGCATATTGCCTTGCGTGCTCCTCAAGTCGGCCACCTTCATGAACAGAAAGGGATTCCACTCCCTCAATGTGCAGCTGGTGTGCGGCCACACGCAGCACATCATGCATGTCAATACCCACTACCCTGGCAGCAGTCATGATGCCTTCCTTATGCGGCAGTCCAACATCCCATGTATCTCAACCAGCATGGCAAATCAAAGACTGGCTACTGGGCGACAAGGGCTATCCCCTTATGAGGTGGCTCATGACTCCGGTCAGGAACGCACGCACATGTGCAGAGCAGGCCTACAGTGAGAGCCATGTGGCCACACAAAACCTCATCGAGCACAACATGGACATCCTCAAGCAACGCTTTCACTGCCTGGACCGTTCTGGTGGAGCCCTGTAATACTCCACTGAGTGGGTGTCAAAATTCGTCATTGTATGCTACATGCTGCACAACCTTGCCCTTATGAAGGAACAGCCCTTGCCACCACCTATCCTGAATCAGAGGAAGAGGAAGAAGAGGAGAAAGGAAGTGGAGGAAGAGGTAAGAAGGCAACAAGATGCACAGGCCCTGTCTGCCAGGGCTCTGTGTGCTCATCTGATTAATGAGTGATATCAGTAACCTCAATGACACCTCCCAAGTCACCAACAGTCCTACGCCCTTCACCTTTCCTCTCCGACATGACCATCAAATAATCCTCCTTATGATTACACATTGCTTCCTCCCGCAGCTCATCGCATAAATAAAAACCACCACCAAATGCAACCTCAAATACAA
The DNA here is from genome assembly GCF_035084215.1 of Heptranchias perlo. Lineage (NCBI taxonomy): Eukaryota > Metazoa > Chordata > Chondrichthyes > Hexanchiformes > Hexanchidae > Heptranchias > Heptranchias perlo. The sequence continues at coordinate 44,919,258 of NC_090329.1, read as the reverse complement.
ATTTATAAATGAAATGATGTATACAACATTACACTATTCACCCTTGTGCATTCCCTCAGTGCCTGTCATTCATGTGCCTTTACCCATTCCTAGTGCTCCTACGAGGTTCATCCCCAGTGGTTGGAGCATGGGTGGTGGAAGGCTGCTGACCTTCAATTGAGGAGTGTGCAGATGGCCTCGAACAACGAACTCGAGCAGCTCTGAGCCAGGACGGCCCGGCTTCAGACTGCACCATCTGCAGCAGTCTGGCTTGGCTGGCTGACAGCCAACAGCAAGGGCACTGGCAGAGTGGCAGGGGTGGGAGCAGAAATGCTGTCATCCCAAGAAAGGTCAGCGGGTTCCGTTGCCATGGCGCCATTGCCACTCTCCGGGACGGTGCCTCAGCAATCCTGGTTATCTGCTGGAGAACAGATTGCTGGAGTGCTGTGATACCCGGGAAGCCCTGTTCCACAGTGATACCCACAGCCACGATCGCAGCAGTCTTAGCCTGTAACGCAGCAGTCTGAGCTTCCAAAGCAGCAGTCAGAACTTTGATGGCATCAGTTTGTGCTGCAATGGAAGCTGAGACATCAGTCATCAGACGTTGCATCATGGTGGGTTCCACAGGTGTGCTGATGGAGGTGACCATCCATTCCACATGGGAAAGGATGGGCTCCAAGCTCTGCGCAAAGTCCTGTGCCAAGTTGGAGCTGGACTCCTCCATGCCACTTGACATTGTGCGCAGGCTTTCTGGCAGGCTTTTCAGTGCACCAAGCATTCGGTTGTGTACACCCATCAACCTTCTTCTGTAGCCTGGTCCATCGAAGTCATCATCTGACTCCTCGGCAGCAGAACTATTGTGCGACCTCGCCCTCTGGTGAGCTGGCACCTGTGGTATCCATTCCCCCCGCCCCGGCTCCTGCACACTTGTGCCCGGTGTCTCACCATGTGCACGTCCCTCCTCTAACCTAGCCTCTAAACGATGCGCAGTGTCAGTCTCTGAGCTGGTGGATGCGAGTGTAAGAGTGAGTGACGGTGTGGCTTTGTTATCAGTGTCGTCCTCCTCCTCCACCTCGGATGGTGTCGGCTCCAGTTCTTGGGTATCTGCAATGACAAAGGGAGACGGGTTGAGTTGTAGAGCGGGGAGAGGAGTGAATAAGATGTGCGTGCTGACATCATCCCAAAGACTATGGGATGAGGGAGATGTGGGAAATGAGAAGGAGGATTAGGTATGCAGAGACCCTCGTCTTTGATACCTCCAGCACTGCCAGTGGCTACGGCTGCAGCGATGGCGCGCCCAATGATCCCCAGCATGGTCTCCTCCATGGGGGTGAGGATGTGTAGGCGTGCCTGACCTCCCCCAGGTCTTTCCTGCTGCCGGCTGTTATGCACCACCTTCTCCTGCAAGACAGAGGGAAGTGTGTCAGTGAGTGTCCTGCAAGATGTTTGGGTGATGTGCCTGTCATGGTCGAATAGCTGCCAGTATGTGTGACCTGTGAGTTGTGGGTGTGTAGATAGCAAGCGTGGTACTATTTGAGGGTGAGTTGCAGCATCTGAAGTGCAGCGTTGCGTACGGATGGGCAGTTTTTGTTGGTGGGTGGGTGACAGGGGGTGTCGTGCGTGGAGCAATGGTGCAGTTGGTAGGATGTACCACTTGATACTTGCATTCACTCACCTTGACCACTCATGTCAAATCATTGAACTTTATCCTGCACTGCATCCACGTGCATGGTGCTATGCTCCTGGCATTCACCTCCATGGCCACTTCCTCCCACTGCCTCCGCAGTTGGTGTGTGGAGGGTCTCCTGCCACCCTGTGAGTAAGGATGGCCCTCTGTGCGTCCACTTGGTCCACCAAGGCCTCCAGTGCGTCGTCGGAGAACCACGGTGCAAGCTCTGTTGCAGGTCCAGCCATTCCACTCGTCCTCCTCCACCGATTGCATTGACAGTGCACCTCCCCTTTAAGAGGTACAGGTTGCCTTTGAGTAGTGCTGGCCACAAACCATATTGGGCTCCCTGGTGGTGTGTGCAGCCACTCAGCAGCGCTGGTAGCACTGGCAGCACGCAGGAATCAGGTAAATGACCAGGCAGCAAAATCTCACACGCTGCCTACTTCGCAACAACTGGGCGCAGGTTAATCGCACACCATGACCCCCGTGCTCAGATACGGGGGTTATCGAATTTAACCTCCAGAGCCTCTATTAATAAAGCCCAGGATCCCATTTACTTTTTTAACAACCTTCTCAACTTGTCTTGCCACCTTCAAAGATTTGTGTATGTATACCCCTAGGTCTCTCTGTTCCTGCACTCCCTTTGAAATTGCACCATTTAGTTTATATTGCCTCTTCTCATTCTTCCTACCAAAATGCATCACTTCACACTTCTCTGAGTTAAATTTCATCTGCCCATTTCACCAGTTGGTCTATGTCTTCCTGAAGTCTGTTACTATTCTCCACATTGTTTACTACATTTCCGAGTTTTGTGTCATCTGCAAATTTTGAAATTATATCCTCTATACCCAAGTCTGAGTTATTAATATTTATCAAAAAGAGCAGTGATCCTGGGGAACACCACTGTATACTTCCCTCCAGTCTGAAAAACAACCGTTCACCACTACTCTCTGCTTTCTGTCCCTTAGCCAATTTTGTATTCACGCTGCTACTGTCCCTGTAATGCCATGGCTTTAATTTTGCTAACAATTCTATTATGTGGTACTTTCTCAAATGCCTATTGAAAGTCCATATACACAACATCAACCACACTACCCCTATCAACCCTTTTGTTCCCCAGTTTCTAGCCTGCATCCCACATTACTAAGTCTGGTGTTACTTAGTACGATTTTCACAGCAGCACGATCAGTACTAATGGGGACATGGATTAAAGTATAATTTTATGTGTAAAAATAATTATAATTGATTACATTGTGATTTTGGGAAGGGACAAGTCTCCATTGAAGATTTTGACAATTATAGATGACTCCTGATTAATCTTTTGTCTTTCTTTTTTATTTACAAATGGAGCTTGTTTGTGTGACTTAATGATGCACACTTCACAATCTTCTATCAGAATTGAAAGTACGTTCTAATTAACTATGGAATGGATATATTTATTGTAATAACTGGACTCCATTCACAGCCTTAGAACTGACATTTCAGAAACTGGAGGCAGGAAATTTTTCCCATTCTGCAATGTTACTAATCACTCTTTGTGCCACATTATGATGCAGTTCCTGTTTGGTATCAATGTTAGCACCGAGTAGCATTTTGTTAATTTATGATAATGAGTCTTTGTGGTGCAGTAAATCCCACAGTTACTATTTTATTAACTAATTTAAATGTGCTAGCAGCCTGACTGTGTGACAGAATTAAGGCTGCATTTTTTGTGGTGATAATCAGTGATGTGGCATTTTGAAACTATTGCCAATTGAAAGCTCAAAATGGCAGAATTCTTTCTGCTTGTGATACAGAAAAGGCAGTGAAGCATAGTCCCTAAGATTCCACAGGCAGAAAAATGTTTCATAGACTGGTTAGAAATTCACTATAATCATAGATTTAAGTTTGCCAGTTAGAATCTGTAAGACGTGTACTAAGAATTTCAAAAGTATCCACATACCCTTGTCATGGGTATGGTAGCCTAGTGATTATGTTACTAGACTTGGAATTGAGTTAGACCTAGACTAACAATCCAAAGATTTGAGTTCAAATCCCACCATGGCAGTTTGTGAATTTGAATTCAGTTTTCTAAAAAAAAACTAAACAAATCTGGATATAAAAAGCTGGTAGCAGTAAAAGTGACCATGAAGCTGTCGTATTATTGTAAAAACACATTGGTTCACTAATGTCCTTTAGGTAAGGAATCCTGCCATTCTTACCTGTATGTGAGTCCTGTCCAACACCAATGTGGTTGACTCTTAACTGCCCTCTGAAATGGCCTAGCAAGCCAACTCAGTTGTATCAAACCACTACAAAGAATGTTAATAAGAATAAAACCAGACGGACCACTCGGCCTCAACCTCAGATTTGGACACGACGAAGGCACACCCAACCCTGTCTACCCTTCAAAGTCCTCCTCACTAACAGCTGGGAACTGGTGCCAAAGTTGGGAGAGCTGCCCCACAGATTAGTCAAGCAACAGCCTGACAGAGTCATACTGACAGAATTACATCTATCAGCCAACTCATCCCAGACTCCTCCATTTTCAACCTGTAGAGGAGGGGGCATAATGGTATACAGTTGGGTGGGAGTGGCCCTGGGAGTCCTCAATATTGACTCCAGACCCTATGAAGTCTCATGGCTTCAGGTCAAACATGGGCAAGGAAGCCTGCTGCTGATTATAGGAACATAGGAGTAGGCCATTCAGCCCCTTGTGCCTGCTCCACCATTTGATAAGATCATGGCTGATCTGTGATCTAACTTCTTATACCCGCCTTTGGCCCATATCCCTTAATACCTTTGGTTGCCAAAAAGCTATCTATCTCAGATTTAAATTTAGCAATTGAGCTAGTATCACTTATCACCCTCCCATAGCTGATGAATCAGTCCTCCTCCATGTTGAAACCACTTGTAGGAAGCACTGAGGGTAGCAAGGGCACAGAATATACTCTGGATGGGGGACTTCCATGTCCATCACCAAGAGTAGCTCGGTAGTACTACCACGGAACGAGCTGGCCAAGTCCTGAAGGACATGACTGCCAGTCTGGGCTTATGGCAGGTGGGGAGAGAACCAGCAAGAGGATTTTTTTTATTTCAAAATATACTTTATTCATACAATTTGTGAAAGTACATACAATACAATTCAAGTCACAATTCAAACAATACAATACAGGTCATACAATTTGCAACGGTGTATACAATACATCAAAGGTCGCGGTACAATCAATACAATTATGTCCCATACATTGTACATACGGTTCATGGCACCCTAAGGTGCCTCATTGCATTACAGTCATTACAGGTTACAGATACAGTACATTGCGTTACATTCATTTGTCATTGTACATTCTGCCTTAGGGGTTTTTTTCCTGATTCCAGCCCCTTGGTATACAATGGCAGGAGGGCTCTAAACGGTTGCCTTTACCCATAGAGCCTTTGCGGCGGCCACACCTAGCTTCAGTGCGTCCCTCAGCATGTAGTCCTAGACCTTGGAATGTGCCAGTCTGCAACACTTGGTCAAGGACAGCTCTTTCACTGGAAGACCAGCGAGTTGATGATCTTCCAGCAGCAATTGATGTCTGTCTCGCCGTGCGTCCCCGGGAACAGCCCGTACAGCACAGAGTCCTGTGTTATGGAGCTGCTCGGGACGAAACTGGACAGACACCACTGCATCTCTTTCCAGACCTTCTTTGCAAAGGCCCATTCTAGAAGGTGATGGGTGACGGACTCATCCCCACTGCAGCCTCCTCGAGGACAGCGCACGGTGGCAGAGACACCGGGTGTGCATGAAGGATCTGATGGGAAGGGCCGTCCTCACCACCAGCCAAGCTACATCTTGGTGCTTGATTGAAAGCTCTGGGGATGAGGCATTCTGCCAAATGACTTTGACAGTCTGCTTGGGGAACCAACTGACGGGATCCATCATTTCCTTTTACCGCATGGTCTTGAGGACGTTACGTGCGGACCACTTCATGATTGACTTGTGGTCAGAGGTATTTTGCTGCACAAACTTTTCTACGAAGGACAGGTGGGGTGGATTGGTCCAACTGGATGGAGTGTTCCGTGGCAGTGTGGCCAGGCCCATCCTTCGCAACGCCGGGGACAGATAGCACCTCAGCACGTAGTGACACTTTGTATTTGCGTACCGAGAGTCTATGCACAGCTTGATGCAGCCGCACACAAAGGTGGCCACCAGGATGAGGGCGGCGTTGGATACATTTCTCCCCCCTTTCTCTGGAGATTTGTACATCGTGTCCCTGCAGACATGGTCCATTTTTGATTGCCAGAAAAAGTGGAAACTGGCTCGGGTGACTGTCATGGCGCAGGAGCGAGGTATGGGCCAGACCTGCGCCACGTACAGCAACACTGAGAACACCTCGCACCTGATGACCAGGTTCTTGCCCACAATCGAGAGGGATCGTCGATCCCACAGTCCCAGTTTCTGCTTCACTTTAGCAATTCGCTCCTCCGAGTTCTTGGTGCACACCTCAGCCACCCACCCCCCACCGCCCCGAACCAGATCCCCAGCACCTTCAGGTAATCTGATCTGAGGGTGGAGGCGTCAAAGGATCAGTCGGTCCAGTTCCCAAAGAACATGGCCTCGCACTTGCTGCGACTTACTCTGGCCCCCGAGGCCAGTTCGCACTGGTCATCAATCCGCGGACTGACAGCTGATCCGAGCAGAAGACGGTGACGTCGTCCATGTACAAGGAGGCCTTGACCTGAGTGCCTCCGCTGCCCGGGATCTTCACTCCTCCTATGCCCGCAACCCTCTGCAAAGGGTTAGATGCAACACACGAGCAAAGCGGAGAAGAAAGGACAGCCCTGCTTAACTCCAACTTTGATCAGAAAGCTTTCCTAGTCCCACCCGTTGATTGAAACTGAGCTACTGATGTCTGTGTCGAGCAGTTGGGTCCAATTGCGGATTTGCCATATCACATTTCAAACGTAGACAATACAGATTATACAATTTGCAAGATACATAAAGTACAGTTCAAATATGGTTCAAACAATACAGTTACACATTGTACATGATAATTACAGTTCATGACACTCTCGAGTGCCTCATTGCATTACAATCAATACAGTTTATTGATTATAGATGTATTACAGGTACATTACATTTCATTACATTCATTTATATTTTACATTCTGCCCGAAGGGGTTTTTGCCCGATTCCAGCCCTTCTGTATACAATGGCGGGAGGGCTCTAAATGGTAGCCTTTCCCCACAGAGCATTTGCGGTGGCCGCACCCAGCTTCAGTGCATCCCTGAGCACGAAGTCCTGGACCTTGGAATGTGCCAGTCTGCAACACTCGGTTGAGGACAGCTCCTTGCACTGGAAGACCAGCAAGTTTCGGACAGACCAAAGGGCATCTTTCACCGAGTTGATGGTCTTCCAGCAACAGTTGATGTCTGCCTCGGCATGCATCCCTGGGAACAATCCGTAAAGCACAGAGTCCTGTGTTATGGAACTGCTTGGGATGAACCTGGACAGATACCACTGCATCTCTCTGCAGACCTTCTTTGCAAAGGCCCATTCTAGAATGATGGGTGATGGTCTCATCCCCACCGCAGCCTCCTCGAGGACAGCGCACAGTGGCATTGAGACTCCGAGAGTGCATGAAGGATCTGACAGGAAGGGCCCTTCTCACCACCAGCCAAGATATGTCTTGGTGCTTGTTTGAAAGCTCTGGGGATGAGGCATTCTGTCAAATGACTTTGACAGTCTGCTCGGGGAACCAACCGAGAGGATTGATCATCTCCTTTTCCCATAGGCTCTCGAGGACGTTACGTTCAGACCATTTTCTGATCGACTTGTGGTCAAAGGTGTTTTTCTGCACAAACTTTTCTATGAAGGACAGGTGAAGCGGAACGGTCCAACTGGATGGAGCGTTCCATGGCAACGTGGCCAGACCCATCCTTCGCAACACCGAGGACAGATAAAACCATTTTGTGTTTGCATACTGAGGGTCTGTGCACAGCTTGATGCAGCCGCACACAAAGGTGGCCATCAGGATGAGGGAGACATTGGGTATGTTTTTCCCTCCTTTCTCTGGAGATTTGTACATCATGTCCCTGCGGACATGGTCCATTTTTGATCTCCAGACAAAATGGAAAATGGTTCGGGTGACTGTCACGGTTCAGGAGTGCGGTATGGGCCAGACCTGTGCCACGTACAGCAACACCGAGAGCAGCTCGCACATGATGACCCGGTTCTTACCCACCATCAAGAGGGATCGACGATCCCACAGTCCCAATTTCTGCTTCACTTTAGCAATACGCTCCTCCCAGTTCTTGGTGCACGCCCCGGTCCTCCCAAACCAGATCCCCAGCATCTTCAGGTAATCTGACCTGACGGTGAAGGGGACAAAGGATCGGTCGATCCAGTTCCCAAAGCAGGAGGAAATAACCTAATTGACCTCATCCTCACCAATCTACCTGTCACTGAAGCATCTGTCCATGACGGTATTGGTAGGAGTGACCACCGCACAGTCCTTGAGGAGACCAAGTCTCATCTTCGCACTGAAGACACCCTCCATCATGTTGTGTGGCACTACCACCGTGTTAAATGGGATAGATTCAGAACAGAGCTAGCACTTTCAACACATGTCCAGATCCTCCTTCTCGTTGCCAGATATGGATAGAATAGACATGGCTGAATAGAACAAGAACGGTGCATAGCCACTTTCACACTGTGCCCGTTCGGGTTGCATTCGGGAGGCCAGCGTCTGAGCTGTCTCCCAGTGTTTCTGCCAAGTTCAGCTCCCTTATCAGGGCAGTAGAATTAGAGACCTATGTAGATCAGTTCAAGAAGACATCCAATAAGGTGGCAAGAATAATTTTAACGATCAAGTACAATTTGTTACACACAGTAACAAGGCAGTAAGTACAAAAGGTGGATATTACTCCAATCCTTTGACGAACAGGCAATCATATCTTGAAACTGTCAATCCCTTCATTCTTTGCTCCTGTTCTGAGCTTCCCCCTTAAGGTGGTTCTTTATATACGCCCAACTCCATGTGGCATCCACGTGACCATGACCTCATCCACCATCTGCTAATCTGTGACACTAGCTCATTTAACCCATATATGGACATGATTCCATTCTGTTTCTCCCTAACTCTTACCAGCAGACACAACTTGAAACAAACTGTGTTAAGACAGTTTAGGATTACACCCATGAAAAACCGCAGAGGTGAATTTGCATGGAGGTTTACGCCATTCTTCCCGTTACAGCGGACAAGCAGGAGAACTCCCACAGAAATTAAACCCCTGGTACTATGATTCTGTGCCTTGAATAAGGCAACTGGATTTAATGCTGGGAGCTGGCTCAAGGATACCAATCTCCTGGATCCGAATTAAATGGGTGTCAATCTTGGCTTGAATGCAGCTGTGAAATATTAATCATCTTGTAAATATGTAAATTTCCTAAATAAGGAAATTTTCAAAAATAATTGCACTTTGTTCACTGCCATGATCGACATTTTAACTTTTGAAATATATAAAAAAAAGCAATCTGTCTTTACTTTAAGCTTTCAGCCAGTGACAATGAGCTAAAAGCACTGTTCAAATACTAACAAAACCGAGCAGCATCTTAGAACCTCACAATGATACAGGTTAACAGACAATGCAATAAGGATTCACTTTTTATACTGCAGAGCAAGGCTTATATCAATTAAAATGACTGAAGTTAGACATGTACTAATTTTCACACACAACTGTCGTTTCTTTGCAAGTTAGATCATTTATTCATGTCTTTTGCAAACAAACAAAATAAGTCTTTTAACCAGAAGTCTACTTTGGTTTGATTCTTTTTATTCAACTGAACTTTTAAAAAATTATTTTAATTTTGAAATATACCAGAAAAAATCCCCTCTGGTGTTGCTCACAGGTAATTCAGAACACTGGTCAATGATTGGAACAGTTAGGTAAGGAATGCAACACACAGCTAGAGAGCAAAGTAGTCGGTGAAATTGCAACTAGAGAAGGATGCAAAGTCTGAGTCGAAGCAGGGGTGGAGTGGGGTCAGTTACTCATGATTTGACAAAGAGGGGCATCAAAGTCTGGGGAGAGGTATTTCTACAGTTTAAACTGAGAATTGAGGCATTGTGGTGAGATCAAGGGGCTAAATTTCTGCGGGGGTTCTCTCAAAGAATTTCACCCCCGAATTGAGGAGGAACTCTTGGGGGTGAAACCAAGAGTAGAGTGTGGGAAGCCCCATGATCTCAAATCTCAGGTACCTGAAAACGGGGGTGGCCTCTGGAGGGAAACATAATTGGAGAGATTTCAAACACAGAAAAGGCAACAGGATGGGTAAGCTTCATGATTTTGTTGTGAACTATGTAAAATTTTTAATGGTCTTATTCTGTGAGAAACTTTGGGTTAGGAATAACGTGGTCCCTTTTGAGGAGGCAGACATTTGGCAAGTTGGGACTTTTGCCCGCCACTTTGCCCTCATCCAAAATCCTGAGGATTGGGTTATTTAAATATTTGGGACTGATGTTTGCACTTGTACTCATGCAAAAATGCAGCCACTTTCCTATGGAGGCAGAAGACACTCTGAAGACCACCTGGATTCGAATCAGAATGAAGAAGATGCAGCAAGAATTTGTAAATCCTCCAGACAAGAGGCAAAAGGGCAACTCAAAAATGGCAACTGATCCTCCTGGGATTGATTACCAAATACCTTCTTCACCTTAGGCCCCACTTCAGGCCCACTCAACAGGTGTAGGACCTGTTGGCCAGAGGCTGCAGAAGACTGCTGAGCTGAATTCGAAGTGCTAACAAAGACACTGACCTTTTGAACTGAGGTGACCTGGAGTTCAGTCACTAGTCTGAACTGGCCAGAACCGGTTTGAATTCGTTCCGCTTCTTAGAGACAAAGGGACGGTGTGCTACCTGAGCCCTTGGAACAGAGCCAATCAGGGGATGACATCGGTCACTCCAGCAACTTTGAGCCAACCGGAGAAGACAGCATCGTTCGAAAAGACAGACTTGGGGAATAAAAACTGAGGAATTGCTGGTTTGGTCTCAGTGTGTGTGTCTTTGTTTGTTTGTGAGCAAGAGAGAGAGAGAGTGTGTGTGTGTTTTTGTTGGTGTGTCTTTGTTTGTGAAGGAGACTCTGGGAGACTCTGGAGACTAACCCTCGTGGAAGTGAATACCTTACGTCAGGGACGTAAAGACTGCATCAAGGACGTGGAGACAACGTCGGGAGTAAGAGGGTGAATTGCCTGGCCAGCAGCGTCTCTCCTTTCCGGGTAATATAATATCCTTTCTATTCTGGGACCACTCTGAGAGTGTTGTCAGGAAAACCTAGTGGGTTTGCGTTTAAAGCCTAATACTCGGGGAGTATTAATAGAGAAACCTAGTGGGTGTGCGTTTAAATCCTAGTTTGAGTATAAACCTGTATAACCTGCTGTAAACTACATGCCTATATCTAACTAGACGTATAAGCGGTATGTACATGATCTGATAACGTTAATAAAGTGAATTGAGAATTATGAGAGAATTGACTCTTCCTCTGTGTACTAAGCTAAAACCGTTAACCGGTGACTTACGGTCAACAGACCCGCTGAACCTATCAAGGGCAAGGTGAGTGGAATTGCACAGGTAGCCTAGGAATGCCCCCAAAGTTGCTGTTTGATGATAGGTCGGCCGAAGAAGTCTTGCCCCGTCACCACCAGCCCCCCTCCCCTCCCCGAGTGAAATTTTCAATCTTCAAATTGTGCTCCCTTACCAGAATTTTGCCCTCGTTCCACCTTCCCCCTCCCCATTGTGCAATTTTTAGGCATTTAAGACAATCAGGAGCAAGTATGACATACAATTTCAAGTGATGCTATCAAGTGTGATGCTTTTCAAGTGTAATACATTGAGGTGTGACTGATGCATGCTGTGTTGAAGACTTTTGTAGTAGATAGATAAAAATGTATATTTTCTAACCCACCAAATCCTCCCCCAAGGATGTGCGCTACTGCCTTTCTCCACTGCTTCACCCAAACAAGCATTCCTCATATGTGAGTCTAGCTAATGTATGTCAGCAGGTGTTTCAGTCATGGGGGCATTACAGCCGAGCCTGATTATCCTTATCTGACCTCCACACATGCAGCCGGTATCACTGGATGAGGAGTGGTAATACTGGCTTTTTTTGTCCCTGGACTCATAGTGCTGATGCCAATTGTTGTGTTGTTGCTACTGCCCTGTTTGAGATCGGCTAACTCAGCACAGACCAAAGATCAAACCTGGGACCTTCCTGATATGTATGGTTCAATTTCACACTGAGCAATGTATTTACCAACTGTGCCATCAAGAAACCCCAAAATATATTTTAACCTATGATGGTCTAGTGGAAGCATCTGACCTGATGGTCTACATCTGCCCAGCTTGGTGGTACAGCTGGGAGCATCCACTGGAAATCTAAAAGTGAGTACGTCTGCATGTTCTATAGAGATCTCAGCAATCGTTAGGGGACTTGAGAGGTAGCTCTTTCCATAGATGTCTGATATCTAGTGATAGATGGGAGGGTGTTGTTCCCTGATACTCTAGTGGTGAATAGATGTCTATTTCATCATAGTCTTCTGGGGAGAATACATTATGTCCTTTGGTGGACCGGTGAGATTCTTATGGCAGAGCACCGGTATCAAGATTATAATTTGTCTTCAACTTTACAAATACTTGGATTTAAAGGCCAGAAGAACTCACCCCAAGTATAAACTTGTATCCTAGCTCAGGCATGAGTGCTCCATTGTCGGGTTGTAAATCAAATTTCCAATTGGTATTAATTTCCATCTCTTTGCTTTCAGCAGTTGAGCTTAAAGTACCAAAATAGTTTTTCTTTTATTATTGTTAAAGCTCAGATGTGTATTTCTGTGACAAGTTAAGTATGGTTTGAAATGCTTGAAATTTTAAAACTTGACATGAGTTTGAACAGCTCTTATTAATCACTCCTACTCAAATACAATAATAAATGAAGACCGTGGCTCCCAAGCATATATCTGATACCACTAATAAATAATAGCTCAATAAATCTTGACTTTTTCAATCTTTGTCGGAATGGAACAGTGAAATATTAATCAGCTTGTTAAAATTTGATTTTCCTAAATAAGGAAATGTCCAATATAATTTTGAGAAATGGCACTTTTTCACTGCATAACAAAAGAATAATCTGTCTTTAAATTAATCTTTAGCCATTCATGATGAGCTAAAGGCAATATCCAAATACTGCAAATGAAAGGAATGTATGTGTCTGTCTTTTGAACTGTCACATGTGGAGCTTTTAATTGTCATTTGATTGAGGGATTGTGGCAGTTATCATGGATTCTATTTATGTAATAAAACTTTTAAAGAACAGCAAGTAAAGCAGTAGAAAATAGTTATTCTAAAGTGCATTTAGATATAATAGAATCTAAAGCTAATTAATGCACTGGCTGCCATTCTGTGCAGTGATAGGGTTGAATCCTACTTTATTTGTAGCTAGAAAATCTGCTGAATCCTGTTGGATCAGGGTCCAGTGCGTTCTAAATCCCGTGATGAATCCCCTTTCACATTGCATATCTAACACCTCCTGATCCTCAAAGTAGGCAAAGACTCCATTCCTGAGAACCAAAATAAAATGGATCACAATATTCCATTCCAAAGTGCACCCACGGTCAGTTAAAATTGCAACAGGCTGCACCAACTACAGTGTTTGTTTTTACTGACAACAGCACTCCTTCTTCCAGAAATGCAAGGGAAACAACAACAACTGCTTGCATTTTGTATTGTGCGTTTTATGTCATAAAAAAAGTCTAAGATGCTTCACAAAACAGTGTAGAAGTGGAATTGATGCTGTACCATGGAGGGAGAAATCAGCAGCAGTGACTGAAAGCTTGGTTGAGAATGCAGATTTTGCGAAGGTTTTTAAAGGAGAAGAGAGAAGTGGAAGGGTTTATGACAGAAGTTCCAAAGAGTTGGACTGAAGCAGCTGAAGGTTCAGCCATGAATGGTGGGGTTGTTGGAGGAAGGATGCACAAAAGGCCAGAGTCGGAGGATGGAAGGGTACAGGAAGGGATACAAGGCTGGAGGAAGTAGTAGAGATAGGGTGAGGCAAGACCATGGAGGGGTTTGAAGGTGAGGATTAGAGTTTTGAATTCAATGTGTTGGGGGACAGGGAGCCAATGCAAATCAGCAAGGACTGGGGTGATGGACTTAGTGTGGATCAGGAAAGAGGAGGGCTGAGTTTTGAACAGGTTGAAATTTATGCTGGGTGGAAGTTGGGAGGCTGACAAGGAATGATTAAGTCTAGAGGTGATAAAAGCTTAAATAGGGTTTCAGCAGTGGAGGGCCTGAGTTAGGCAGACAGCATTACGAAGACAGCGGGATGCCAGGGTTTTGCATGGTCTGTTTCAGCCTGAATGAGTGGTTGGGGAGGGGAATGGAACTGTTCTTAATGATTCTGACAACTCTGAAGGCATCAGCAGTGTAGCATTTTACTTACAGTGCTGGCTCTAAATTTGCGGTCATTAATTAGATCCATAAAACTGATTTTATCATAGAATCATAGAATGATATAGCATAGAAGGTGGCCATTAGGCCCATCGTGCCTGTGCTGGCTCTTTGAAAGAGCTATCCAATTAGTCCCATTCCTCTGCTCTTTCCCCGTGGCCCTGTCAATTTTTTCCCTTCAAGTATTTATCCAAATCCCTTTTGAAAGTTACTATTGAATCTGCTTCGACCACCTTTTCAGGCTGTGCACTCCAGATCACTACAACTCGATGCTTAAAAAAAAATTCCTCATGTCACCTCTGGTACTTTTACTAATCACTGTGTCCTCTGGTTACCGACCATTCTGCCACTGGAAATAGTTTCTCCTTATTTACTCTGTCAAAACCGTTCATGATTTTGAATACCTCTATCAAATCTCTTCTTAAACATCTCTGCTCTAAGGAGAATAACCCAGCTTCTCCAGTCTCTCCGCATAACTAAAGTCCCTCAACCCTAATACCATTCTAGTAAATCTCTTCTGCACCCTCTCTAAGGCCTTGACATCCTTCCTAAAGTGTGGTGCCCAGAATTGAACACAATACTCCAGCTGAGGCCTAATCAGTGTTTTATAAAGGTTGAGCAAAACTTCCTTGCTTTTGTACTCTATGCCTCTATTAATAAAGCCAAGGATCCCATATGCTTTTTTAACAGTCTTCTCAGCTTGCCCTGCCACCTTCAAAGATTTGTGTACATACACCCCCAGGTCTCTCTGTTCCTCCACCTGCTTTAAAATTGTATCATTTAGTTTATATTGCCTCTCTTCATTCTTACTACCAAAATGTATCACTTCACACTTCCCTGAATTAAATTTCATCTACCATGTGTCTGCCCCATTTCACCAGTTTGTCTATGTCCTCCTGAAGTCTGTTACTATCCTCCACATTGTTTACTGCATTTCTGAGTTTCGTGTCTTCTGCAAACTTTGAAATTATGCCCTACATACCCAAGTCCAGGTCATTAATATATATCAAAAAGAACAGTGGTCCTAATACCGACCCCTGGGGAACACCACTGCATACTTCCCTCCAGTCTGAAAAACAACTGTTCACCACTACTCTTTGCTTTCTGTCCCTTAGCCAATTCCATATCCACACTGCCACTGTCCGTTTAATCCCATGGGTTTTAATTTTGCTTTCAAGTTAATTATGTGGTACTTTGTCAAACGCCTTTTGAAAGTTCATATACACAAGTTTAATCACACTACCCTCATCAGCCCTCTCCGTTAATTCATCATAGAACTCAATTAAGTTAGTCAAACATGATTTGCCTTTGACAAATCCATGCTGACTTTCACTTATTAGCCCATAATTTTCCACATGCCAATTAATTTTGTCCCAGATTATTGTCTCTAAAAATTTTCCCCACCACCGATGTTAGGCTGACTGGCCTGTAATTGAAGGGTTTATCCCTCTCAACCTTTTTGAACAGGAGAGTAACATTTGCAATCCTCCAGTCCTCTGGCATCACCCCCAAATCTAAGGATATATTTATGGCCCTTAACTTCCTGGTTTGGCATAAATCGAAAGATACGCCAGTTTCTATGCCGTTCATGCCAACTGATACTTGCAACAAAATCTCCTGCCAATATCATTAACATTAGCATATGCCGAAATGGAAAAACTGGCATAAACAAATGGAAATCATCATAAAGAGTTGAGGCCTGAGGAAAGCGTAGAACATATGCCATATGTCCCTTTTTATCTAAGAAAATTTAAGTTTGAAGCCATCAAACCATCAGTTTGCACACCAGGCAAAGCATGTTCAAGAAAATGCAATCACGGAAGCTTTTCAATTTTTAATGTAACACTTTCTGATGCCATAAAAGGCATTCAAAGAAATAGTAAATTATTCTACAGACACCAGCCCATGAATAACAAAAGAAAAATCAGGATATGGATAGGGCCACTAAGGGATACACACACTATACTCACAGGTAATGACAGTGAATTGGCAGAAATATTAAATAATTTCTTTGCCTCAGTATTTACTGGGGAAACTAACATGGTGGGCATGACACTAGAAGAAGAGATCAAAAATGATATAAAGACATGTAAGATAGAAAGCAGGGAGATAATTGATAAACTAATCAAACTTAGAAAGGATAAAACCCTTGGTCTGGATGGATTGCATCCACGCACATTAAAAAATGTTAGGGAAGAGATAGCAGAGGCACCATTACAAATATATAACAATTCATTAGAAAAAGGAAAAGTGCCAGAATACTGGTGGACAGCTAATGTAATTCCTATATTTAAAAAGGGAGATAGAACCATTCCAGGGAACTATAGACCAGTTAGCTTAATGTCAGTGTTAGGAAAGATAATGGAATCCTTACTCAAAGATATAATAGAAAAACATCTAGAAACCAAAAATATAATAAAGCATAGTTAGCATGGACTTCAAAAGGGAAAGTCATGCTTGACCAACCTTATTGAATTCTTTGAAGAAGTAACAGACAGGGTAGTCAAAGGTAATGCAGTAGATGTAATATATTTGGATTTTCAAAAGGCCTTCGATAAGGTACCTCATAGTAGACTCATGACTAAGGTCAGAGCATGTAGAGTCAGGGGACAGGTAGCAGAATGGATAGCAAGTTGGTTACAAAACAGAACAGAGAGTAGAGGTTAAAGGTAGTTATTCAGACTAGCAAAAGGTGGGAAATGGTGTTCGTCAAGGATCGGTGCTGGGACCACTGTTCACCATTTACATAAACGATTTGGGCTCGGGAATCGGAAATACAATTTCAAAATTTGCGCACAACACGAAATTGGGGGATATAGTTAATACAGAGGACTGCGACAAAATACGGGAAGACATTAATAAACTTAAAGAATGGACATGTAATTGGCAATTGAATTTCAATATAGATAAGTGTGAGGTGGTACATTTTGATAGGAACAATAAGGAGGCCACATACACCTTGAAAAATAAGAGTCTAAATGGGGTAGAAGAGCAGAGGGATCTGGAGGTACAGATACACAAATCAGTAAAAGTAGGTTAATAAGACAATAAAAAAAAGCAAACCAAGCACTGGAGTTCATTTCTAGAGGGATAGAATTGAAAAGCAGAGAAGTTATGTTAAACTTGTAGAGAACTTTGGTAGGACCACACTTGGAGTACTGTGAACAGTTCTGGTCTCCATATTATAAAAAAGATATAGGTGCAAAAAAAGATTTATTGGGATGATACCCGAACTGAGAGGTTATGCCTATCAGGAAAGATTGAGCAGGGTCTTTTCTCTAGACAAGATAAAACTGAGGGGTGACCTGATAGAGGTCTTTAAGATTATGAAAGGGTTTGATAGGGTAGACGTAGAGAAGATGTTTCCACTTGTGGAGGAGACCAGAACTAGGAGCCATAAATATAAGATAGTCACTAATAAATCCAATAGGGAATTCAGGAGAAACTTCTTTACCCAGAGAGTGGTTAGAATGTGGAACTCGCTACACGAAGAGTAGTTGAGGCGAATGGCATAGATGCATTTAAGGGGAAGCTAGATGAGGGACAAAGAAATAGGAGGATATGCTGATAGGATTAGATGAAATAGGGAGGGAGGAGGCTTGTATGGAGCATAAATACCAGCATAAACCTATTGGCTAAATGACCTGTTTCTGTGCTGTACATTCTATGTAATTCTATCTAGAAAATACAGTATAGGTCTCAGTAAAAAAAATTGCTAAAAAATCACTGTAAAACCCAAATAAATAATAACTTTGGTCCCTGCTGCACCTAAATTTTTATTTCTTAAATCTACGGCCACAAAAAACTAGCACAAATGCAGGAAATTCACATGAGCTGCTTTTTTGCATGGGGATGGAGCTACGTTAATGAGTAGCAGAGAGTTTCGATGGAGTTTTCACAGAATTGGTGCGAAAGACCAAGGAAACTTGGGGCACAACATAAAAACTGGAGTAAGTCACTTAAGCTTCAATTTCCTCGATCTGTTGCGCTTAAAATTGGCATTATGCTGTTGGTTCAGCATACTTTTCCAGGAAATTCCAGGATTGTGATTCAATGGAAGACAAAATTGTTGCATGCAATGAGGCTAATGATTAAAATGACCTTGTTAAGACTTATCACTTTGAAGAATGTGCCATGAAAATCATCATCAGAAAAGACACTATTTAATGATCAATCAAATTTAAACTCATTAAAAAATCTAGGACAAATGCTTGATGTTTTCAGTCAGAAAGCTATTTATTTATATCATTTCCTACAGTTGTTATTCTTTTACCTGAGTATTAAGAGAGCTGGAGGAATCCCACTGCGTGCATTGACAGCTTGATTGTCAGATGAAATTATTTCAGTGTGCTTAAAGCACTGAGAAACTGGGAACAGTTCAGCAGGATGTGCACAGTGTCTTTCCTACATCCAGGCTATAATTCTATTTTGTTTTGCACCACAGGAAAAAAAAGCACAAAAAGTCCCTGTGTAGTAAGCCTATATTGTCTCTGCATGAGTGTAATAGCTTGGCTCTGCTTTTATTATATGCCACAGTGTCAGACTTTAAGACAAACCTTGTGCATATGCAGTTAATGCAAAGTTGCATTTGAAACTTTGCTAGTCTGGCTGAGACTTCCCCAGTGCCAGGCCTGTATATACAGACTGACATCTCACCCCATTCTTGGAAAGACACCATGCAAAAGGACTAAAGACGCTTTTACATTACCCATTTCCAACCACTCTGAAAAACTGTCCTTAACTCCTCTATTTTCTCTCTTCTAATCAATGTTTAATCCAGCTTGCTATACTCCCCAATTCCATACTCCATAATCTTCTCTAATGACCTCCCATTTGGTACCTTGTTAAATAATGAAGCAGTCCGAGCCTGCATGCAGCAAGACCTGGACAACATCCAGGCTTGGGCTCATAAGTGGCAAGTAACATTCGCGCCAGATAAGTGCCAGGCAACGACCATCTCCAACAAGAGAGAGTCCAACCACCTCCCCTTGACATTCAACTTCATTATCATCGCTGAATCCCCCACCATCAACATCCTGGGGGTCACCATTGACCAGAAACTTAACTGGACCAATATAAGGAGTCGCACAACACCAGGTTATGGTCCAACAGCTTTATTTGAAATCACAAGCTTTCGGAGCTTTGCTCCTTCGTCAGGTGAGTGAAGGGTTCCATATATAGTCAGAGAACAATGCCTGGTGATTACAGATAATCTTTCTAACTGCCCTTTATCACACCTCGGCAGAGAGATAATCACAGCAATCAAAGGAGTGGATGGTGTTCAGACAGGTTAGTCAGGGAAACATTGCATCCCACGTACTCCCCGCGTAGGAGACTTCTACTGCCTCCCAAAGATACACAAAGCCAACACACCCGGACGTCCTATCATATCAGGCAACGGAACCCTGTGTGAGAACCTCTCTGGATACGTCGAGGGCATCCTGAAACGCATCGTACAGGGAACCCCCAGCTTCTGTCGCGACACTACAGACTTCCTACAAAAACTCAGCACCCACGGACCAATTGAACCAGGAACACTTCTCACCACGATGGACGTCTCTGCACTCTACACCAGTATCCCCCACGATGACGGCATCGCTGCGACAGCATCAATACTCAACACCAACAACAGCCAATCTCCAGACGCCATCCTACAACTCACCTTCGACAACCAGTTCTTTACCCAACACACGGAACAGCCATGGGGACCAAATTCGTACCCCAATACGCCAACATTTTCATGCACAAGTTCGAGCACGACTTCTTCACTGCACAGGACCTCCAACCAACGCTATACACCAGATATATCGACAACATTTTCTTCCTATGGACCCACGGTGAAGAATCACTGAAGAGACTACACGATAACATCAACAAGTTCCATCCCACCATCAAATTCACCATGGACTACTCCTCAGAATCGTTTTCTTTCTTGGACACACGAATCTCCATCAAAGACGGGCACCTTAGCACCTCACTACCGCAAGCCCACGGACATCCTCACGATGCTCCACTTCTCCAGCTTCCACTCTAACCACGTCAAAGAGGCCATCTCCTATGGACAGGCCCTGCGAATACACAGGATCTGTTCAGACGAGGAGGAACGCGATGGACACCTACAGACGCTGAAAGACGCCCTCGTAAGAACGGGATATGACGCTCGACTCGTCAATCGACAGTTCCGACGGGCCACAGCGAAAAATCGCATAGACCTCCTCAGAAGACAAACACGGGACACAACCAACAGAGTACCCTTCGTCGTCCAGTACTTCCCCAGAGAGGAGAAACTACGCCATGTTCTTCGCAGCCTTCGGCATGTCATTGATGACGATGAACACCTCGCTAAGGCCATCCCCACGCCTCCACTACTCGCCTTCAAACAGCCACCTAACCTCAAACAGACCATCGTTCGCAGCAAATTACCCGGCTTTCAGGAGAACAGCATCCACGACACCACACAACCCTGCCACGGCAACCTCTGCAAGACATGCCAGATCATCGACACGGATACCACCATCACATGAGAGGACACCACCCACCAGGTACATGGTTCATTCTCCTGTGACTCGGCCAACATTGTCTACCTCATACGTTGCAGGAAAGGGTGCCCCGGAGCATGGTACATCGGCGAGACCATGCAGACACTGCGACGACGGATGAACGGACACCGCACAACAATCGCCAGACAGGAGGGTTCCCTCCCAGTCAGGGAACACTTCAGCAGTCAAGGACATTCAGCCTCCGATCTTCGGGTAAGCGTTCTCCAAGGCGGCCTTCGAGACACACGACAACGCAAAATCGTCGAGCAGAAATTGATAGCCAAGTTCCGCACCCATGAGGACGGCCTCAACCGGGATCTTGGGTTCATGTCACGCTACATGTAACCTCACCAGTGAAAAAAAGTTATCTGTTTTTAATACAACTGGTCATTCTCTCTCTCTCTCTGAAGGCGAGTAGTGGAGGCGTGGGGATGGCCTTAGCGAGGTGTTCGTCGTCATCGATGACATGTTGAAGGCTGCGAAGAACATGGCGTAGTTTCTCCTCTCTGGGGAAGAACTGGACGACGAAGGGTACTCTGTTGGTTGTGTCCCGTGTTTGTCTTCTGAGGAGGTCTATGCGATTTTTGTCTCTCTCTCTCTCTGTCTTTGTGATTTGACCCCTTGTGTATTCAGTATTCTTGGATGTAATGTTTCCCTGACTAACCTGTCTGAACACCATCCACTCCTTTGATTGCTGTGATTTTCTCTCTGCTGAGGTGTGATAATGGGCAGTTAGAAAGATTATCTGTAATCACCAGGCATTGTTCTCTGACTATATATGCTGTGCCTTTATGGAACCCGACACTCACCTGACGAAGGAGCAAAGCTCCGAAAGCTTGTGATTTCAAATAAAGCTGTTGGACTATAACCTGGTGTTGTGCGCCTCCTTACATTTGTCCACCCCAGTCCATCATCGGCATCTCTACATCTTAACTGGACCAACCATATAAATACTGTGGCTACGAGAGCAAGTCAGAGGCTGAGTATTCCGCGGCGAGTGACTCACCTCCTGACTCCCCAAAGCCTTTCCACCATTTACAAGGCACAAGTCAGGAGTGTGATGGAATACTCTCCACTTGCTTGGATGAGTGCAGCTCCAACAACATTCAAGAAGCTCAACACCATGCAGGACAAAGCAGCCCGCTTGATTGGCACCCCATCCACCACCCTAAACGTTCACTCCCTTCACCACCGGCGCACAGTGGCTGCAGTTTGTACCATCCACAGGATGCACTGCAGCAACTCGCCAAGGCTTCTTCGACAGCACCTCCCAAACCCGTGACCTCTGCCACCTAGAAGGACAAGAGCATCAGGCACATGGGAACAACACCACCTGCACGTTCACCTCCAAGTCACACACCATCCCGACTTGGAAATATATCGCCGTTCCTTCATCGTCGCTGGGTCAAAATCCTGGAACTCCCTTCCTAACAGCACTGTGGGAGAACCGTCATCACACGGACTGCAGCGGTTCAAGAAGGCGGCTCACCACCACCTTCTCAAGGGCAATTAGGGATGGGCAATAAATGCCGGCCTCGCCAGCGACGCCCACATCCCATGAACGAATAAAAAAAAAGGCGGTTTCCTGAAGTCCATGTACACTACATCCACTTCATTTTCCTCATGTACCGTGTCAGTTTCCTCCTCAAAGAATTCTATGAGCTTTGTCAAGCACAATCGTTCTCTTGAAATCCATGCTGACTACTTCTAATTATTTTCTTGTTATCTAGATACTTGGTAATTTCATCCTTAATTAAAGACTCTAAAACTTTCCTTGCCACTGATATTAAACTAACTTGCCTATTTTACCTGAATTAGTTCTGTCTCCCTTTTTACAAATGGGTTTTACATTGGCCACTCTCCAGTCTTCTGCCACACGTCCACACACAACAGAGCTCTGAAATATAATTTCAAGGGCCTTGGAAAAGAATGGGATTGAAAGGTGAACTGCCATTTATTGATTTTGAATTTTTGAGCCTACATCAATGGTGTGTTTTTTCACTTTTTTTTGGCAAAGGAGGATAGCCAGGTAAGTGAGGTTACACCAGAGATGTACTTGCCACACCTGCCTTTACCCTGCAACCCATATATACTGAGAGAGGGGAACTCACCTCGATTTGCCTGGGGAACTATGTCCTTATGGGCTTTGATTCACAAGAAAGGCTGTGACGCAGTTGTGTTGCACACTGTAATCTCCAGCCAAACTCCAGCACTGACCAATCAAAGTTGCCACAGCCCACAGCTTTTTTGCTTCAGGCTCTTTCCAGGCTGCCAGAGAGAATATCAGTAACATTAGTCAGTCAGAGTACACAGATATATCAAGCGGATGACTGATGCATTGTTTGCAAGAGCAAACTAGTTCATCACATTCTCCATGGATCATCGGCAGCAGCATGAGAAGAATCTGCAATTTTTCCAAGTGGCAGGATCCCCTACAGGCTTAATTGATGCATCCATGTGGCATCACATCCTCCTGTCCATCATTTGAACATATTCATCAACGTCAAGGACTGTCAATCAATGACCATCAGCATAGAAAAATACAGGTTAATACCCAGGTGTCAAGCAGCAGTCATGGAGCAATCCACAGTGTTGCTATTATTTCATCCAGACAGAAGAATGCAAGGTTGCCTGCCAGGTGACCATCGCTACCCTCTGAAACCATGGCTCATGACACCACTCAAAGAGGCGCAAACATCAGCAGGTCACAGGTTCAATGAGGTGCATGTAACTGTAAGGTTCATTAATAAATACCCCATAGAACCCTCATGCAGTGCTTCAGATGCCTTTACGGGTCAGGGGGCGTACTCCAATACAGTCTAGTGAAAGTATTCTGCATTATCATCATCTGCTGCATGCTTTACAACTTCGGCATGCGACAAAGAATGAGTATGGAGCAGATGAAGGAGGAGGACAACCATGCACAGCCAGGAGACGAGAGACGTGAACAAAAAGAGCCAGAAGATTTGCCTGCAGAAACATCTTTTCATCTCCCAGATCCATACATCAAGCTTTCATAGATACATATCTCATCCACTCAAAGCATCAACAATCATCTCTACATCTTTGTCATGTCATGTTCAAATCCATCCTCACCTATATTGGGAATTGTTGCAACTAAACCACCATTAATCCCAATCCTTTGCTCTGCTGAAACACTACAGCAAAAACACAATAGAACCTAGATAACATCAAATATTAATACATGATGTGTATATGGGCCTAGCGTTTTTCCTTAAATAACATTGGAAGATTTATGTGCTGCAGACCCTAATATATTGTTCTTTCCAGGCGCATCCCCCATGGAAGGAGTGACTGTGTGCTTTGTGCCAGTGGGAGTCTCTTGGAAGTGAGGTGGCTTAGGAGATGACCTAGCTACTGGCTCTGCCATATTCACAGTGTGAAGGCTGCATGGTCTTGCATGCTTTCTGCCACTGTACTGTCAATGTGAGTCAGATTCTTGGGAAGATCTAGATGTATTGCCACCCCAAGAGACAGCACCTTCATTCATGCCAATTTCAGATATACTTCTGTTGTTGGGCACTGCCTCACCATGCCCATTAATCTGCATGATGAAAGACATGATAACACCAATGCATAGTTACCAATCATCTGCTTTTGTCGGGTTTTTGGCTTCCATTTGGCTGCTCGCACTGGGTCATAAAAAACTGGCTCATTCTTGGACATTTTAAATTGTCCCATAATGCATTTAATGTTATCTCTTCTGCACATGCACTGAAACACTACACATGTGCAGAAGGGATAATAGGCAATGTATTATGGGTCAATTTCAGGAACTCAGTACGTAACCAGCTATGTTCAGATGTACATCCAATGTTTATTTAAAAAGCAGAGGCACTTGTTTCTTAAAAATTGGGGCACTCTTACTTTTTTTAAATGGAGCAGAGGCAATCATTTTTGTTTAATCAACTGAATGAAGCCTGTGAAGGCAGACGCATTTTGGGCTAGAGCCAAAGAGAGTATGAGATGTCAGCTGGGAGGGCCACACTGAGAAACGGGGAGGCCAAGCACTGCTAATGGCGGGGGAGGTATGGCGTTGGTGTGCTCAAGCCAACAGAGGCAATGGCAGGACGTTAAATAACATTTTTGTATGGTACAATTGCAGCCAAATGGATGTCATAATCTATTTTTATCTATTTATATTATTAAAATGTAAAATAAGTTTACAAACGGCAGCCTAGAGGATGGGAGAGTTGGCTAGCAGGAGTAGGTAATTATATTTTGTATTTTAAAGGAAAGGCAGGAGGCTTCTTGTCCTACATCCAGTCCTGGATGAGCCACAATTTTCTCCAGTTAAACATTTGGAAGATCAGAGCCATTGTCTTCAGTCCCCTCTACAAGGTCCACTCCCTCGAAATCAATTCCATCCCTCTCCCCAGCCACTTTTCA
The DNA here is from genome assembly GCF_035084215.1 of Heptranchias perlo. Taxonomy (NCBI): domain Eukaryota; kingdom Metazoa; phylum Chordata; class Chondrichthyes; order Hexanchiformes; family Hexanchidae; genus Heptranchias; species Heptranchias perlo. Next base: position 44,894,196 of record NC_090329.1, on the reverse strand, counting down.
GTTTGAACCAAACTGTTCACAGCTTCCTATTTGATCTCGAGCTCAACTTCTGACCCCATATCCTCTCCATCACAAAGTCCGCCTGCTTCCACCTCCCTATATCATCACTCATCTCCACTCCTGCCTCAGTCCATCTGCTGCTTAAACCCTCATCCATGACTTTGTTACTTCCAGCCTCGACTACTTCAATGCTCTCCTGGCAGGCCTCCCATCCTCCACCCTCCATAAACTTGAGCTCATCCAAAACTCTGCTGCCCATATCCTAACTCACACCAAGTCCCATTCATTCATCACCTCTGTGCCCACTGATCTAGATTGGCTCCCGGTCCACCCGCCTCAAATTTAAAATTCTCATCCTCCTGGATAGGGGTAATATACTGGCATGGATTGAGAATTGGTTAACAGACAGAAAACAGAGAGTAGGAATAAACGGATCTTTTTCAGGTTGGCAGACTGTGACTAGTGGGGTACTGCAGGGACCAGTGCTTGGGCCCCAGCTATTCACAATCTATATCAATGATTTGGATGAGGGGACCAAATGTAATATTTCCAAGTTTTCTGATGACACAAAACTAGGTGGGAATGTGAGTTGTGAGGAGGATGCAAAGAGGCTTCAAGGGGATATAGACAGGCTAAGTGAGTGGGCAAGAACATGGCAGATAGAATATAATGTGGAAAAATGTGAAGTTATCCACTTTGGTAGGAAAAACAGAAATGCAGAGTATTTTTTTAAATGGTGAGAGATTGGGAAATGTTGATGTTCAAAGAGACCCGGGTGTCTTTGTACATGAGTCACTGAAAGCTAACATGCAGGTGCAGCAAGCAATTAGGAAGGCAAATGGTATGTTGGCCTTTATTACAAGATGATTTGAGTACAGGAGTAAAGATGTCTTACTGCAATTATATAGGGCCTTGGTGAGACTGCACCTGGAGTATTGTGTACAATTTTGGTCTCCTTACCTAAGAAAGGATATACTTGCCATGGAGGGAGTGCAACGAAGGTTCACCAAACTGATTCCTGGGTTGGCAGGACTGTCCTATGAGGAGAGATTGAGTAGACTAGGCCTGTATTCTCTAGAGTTTAGAAGAATGAGAGGTGATTTCATTGAAACGTACAAAACTCTTACAGGGGTCGACAGGGTAGATGCAGGGAGGATGTTTCCCCTGGCTGGGGAGTCTAGAACCAGGGGTCACAGTCTCAGAATAAGGGGTAGGCCATTTAGGACTGAAATGAGAAGAAATTTCTTCACTCAGAGGGTGGTGAATCTTTGGAATTCTCTATCCCAGTGGGCTGTAGAGGCTCAGTCATTGAGTACATTCAAAACAGAGATCGATAGATTTCTAGATATTAAAGGCATCAAGGGATATGGGGATAGTGCAGAAAAATGGCGTTGAGGTAGACGATCAGCCATGATCTTGTTGAATGGCGGAGCAGGCTCGAGGGGCCAGATGGCCTACTCCTGCTCCTATTTCTTATGTTCTCATGTTCAAATCCATTCATGACCTCGCCCCTCCCTATCTCCGTAATCTTCTCCAGCCCCACAACTCCCTGAGATCTCTGCGCTCCTCCAACTTGATGCCACTTAAGCATCTCCCACTTCCCTTTGTCCAAACTTTGGCGGCCTTGCCTTCAGCCATCTAGGCCCTAAGCTCTGGAATTCCCACCCTAAACCTCTTCACCTCTCCACTTCTCTCTCCTCCATTAAGATTCTCCTTTAAACTCTTTGGCCAAGTTTTTGGTCACCCCTCCTAATATCTCCTTCATCTCGGTGTCAATTCTTGTCTGGTTATGGTTCTGCAAAGCACTTTGGGATGTATTCCTCTGTTAAATGCTGAATTTTAATGCAAGTTGTTGTTGTTGTTGAAAAGCTGAGAGACTCCCAAAGGAAAGACATTTAAAATTAAAGAGTAAGCAAACTGCAAAAAAGATTCAATTTAAAAATAAAAGTTATTTCAAGAATAAAACAAGGGCCTGGAATTTCTTCAGAGCTGCTAATAGTCTGTCACTGTAACTTCTCCCCAAAAAATAGCTGTAAGACTGTGCACAATGCCACCCAGCGGTCAGACTGTGCATTTATAATGTGACAAGTTTACATTGGTGGTTTCCATCAAAGTGGGCATTGTCATTTGTAATGGAAGTGATAAAAAACATGACAGCAGAAAATAGGGTTTTGTGGACAGGACGTGTGTGTAGACATAAGACTTTTGAGGTATATAGATATCCTTACAAGGAGCAAGTCAGGAGTGTGACTGAACACTCTCCACTTGCCTGGATGGGTGCAACTGCAATGACACTCACGAAGCTCAACACCATCAAGGACAAAGCATTCCGCTTGATCAACAACCCATCCACTCCCATTACCACCGGTGCAACCTGGCTGCAGTGTGTACTATCTACAGGATACGAACATGTGAATTAAGAGCAGGAGCAGGCCATTCAGCCCCTCAAGCCTGCTCTGCCATTTGATAAGATCATGGCTGATCTGATTGTGACCTCAACCCTACTTTCCCGTCCACCTACTATAACCTTTGACTCCCTTGTCAATCAGGAATCTATCTAACTCAGTATTAAAAATATTCAATGACCCTGCCTCCTCCGCTCTCTGGGGAAGGGAGTTCCACAGACTCACGACCCTCTGAGAGAAAAAAATTCTCCTCTTCTCCTTAAATGGGAGACCCCCTTTTTTAAACTGTGGCCCCAAGTTCTAGTCTCTCCCACAAATGGAAATGTCCTCTCAGCATCCACCCCTTCAAGTCTTCTCAGGATCTTATATGTTTCAATAAGATCACCTCTCATTCTTCCAAACTCCAATGTATACAGGCCTAACTTGTCCAACCTTTCCTCATAAGATAACCCCCTCATCCCAGGAATCAGTTGAGTGAACCTTCTCTGAACCGCCTCTAAGGCAATTATGTCCTTTCTTAAATAAGGAGACCAAAACAGCGCAGAGTATTCTAGATGTGGTCTCACCAATGCCCTGTACAACTGTAGCAAAACATCTCTACTTTTATATTCCATTCCCCTTGCAATAAATGACAACATTCCATTTGCCTTCCCAATCACTTGCTGTATCTGCATACTAACATTTTGTGATTCATGTACTAGGACACCCAGATCCCTCTGTACCTCAGAGTTCTACAATCTCTCTCCATTTAAATAATATACTGCTTTTCTATTCCTCCTGCCAAAGTGGACAAGTTCACATTTTCCTACATTACATTCCATCTGCCAAATTTTTGCCCACTCACTTAACCTATCTATATCCCTTTGCAGACTCTTTATGTCCTCTTCACAACTTACTTTCCTACCTACCTTTGTGTCATCAGAAAATTTAGCAACCATACATTCGGTCCCTTCATCCAAATCATTGATATAGATTGTAAATAGTTGAGGCCCAAGCACTGATCCCTGTGGCACTCCACTTGTTACATCTTGCCAACCTGAAAATGACCCATTTATGCCTACTCTCTGTTTCCTGTTAGCTAACCAATCCTTTATCCATGCTAATATGTTACCCCCTACACCATGAGCTCTTATTTTGTGTAGTAGCCTTTGATGTGGCACCTTGTCAAATGCCTTCTGGAAATCCAAGTACACCACATCAACAGGATCCCCTTTATCCACGTTGCTTGGTACTTCCTCAAAGAACTCTAATAAATGAGTCAAACACGATTTCCTTTTCACAAAGCTGTGTTGACTCTGCCTGATTGCATTGAGATTTTCTAAGTGCCCTGCTATAACCTCCTTAATAATAAATTCTAGCATTTTCCCTATGACAGATGTTAAGCTAACTGGCCTGTAGTTTCCTTCTTTCTGTCTCCCTCCTTTCTTGAATAGAGGAGTTACATTCGCTATTTTTCATCTGATGGGACCCTTCCAGAATCAAGGGAATTTTGGAAAATTAACACCAATGCATCTACTATCTCTGCAGCCACTTCTTTTAAGACCCTAGCATGAAGTCCGACAGGACCTGTGGACTTGTCAGCTTTTAGTTCTAATATTTTTCTCAGAACCCTTTCCCTTGTGATTGTAAATGTTTTAAGTTCCTCCCTCCCTTTCACCTCTTGATTCACAATTATTTCTGGCATGTTATTTGTATCCTCTACAGTGAAGATGGATGCAAACTATCTGTTCAATTCATCCGCCATTTCCTTATTTTCCATTATTAATTCCCCAGACTCATTCTCTAGAAGACCAACTCTCACTTTTCCTTTTTAAATACCTGTGGAAACTTTTACTATCTGTTTTTATATTTCTAGCTAGCTTTCTCTCGTACTCTAATCGTTCCCTCCTTATTACTCTTTTAGTCATTCTTTGCTGTTTTTTATATTTGTCCAATCTTCAGACCTGCTACTAATCTTCGCGGAATTGCATGCTTTTTCTTTCAATTTGATACTATCTTTAACTTCCTTAATTAGCCACGGATGGTACATCCTTTCTCTAGAGTCTTTCTTTCTCACTGGAATGTATCTTTGCAGAGTGTTATGAAATATTTCATTAAATGTCTGCCACTGCAGCAACTCATCGTGGCAGCACCTCCCAAACCCACGACCTCCACCACCTGGAAGGACAGGGGCAGCAGGTGCATGGGAACACTATCGCCTCCAAGTTCCCCTCCTAGTCACATAATATCCTGCCTTAGAAATATATCACCGTTCCTTTGTTGTCAATGGATCAAAATCCTGGAACTTCCTACCTAACAGCATTGTGGAGTATGTTCACCATATGTACTGCTGCAGTTCAAGGAGAAGGCTCACCACCATCTCTGAGCAACTGGGGATGGGCAATAAATGCCGACTTTGCCAACTACACCCACATCCTGAAAGAATGATATAAAAAAATATTATTTCTGGCTTCAAATGTTGAATCACAGCATTGCAATGTGTGTGAGAGCAGACCTCCACAGAACACTGCTGATAGGTGCAAAGTCTCCTGTCATGGCTAATCCCTCAGCCTGTCAAATATGGCATGACAGACTTACTTAGATTGAAGCCCATGTTTTACGTACGCCACGTGATAGAATACTTGAGAGAAATGTTATCTATTCAATGCTGCCTCAAAGGAAGTGATAAAGGCTCTTTAATCAGCTCTTCAATCATCCATCATAGAAACATAGAAATTAGGAGCAGGAGTAGGCCATTCGGCCTTTCGAGCCTGCTCCGCCATTCAATATGATCATGGCTCATCCTCCATCTCAATACCATATTCCCGCTCTCTCCCCATATCCCTTGATGCCTTTTGTGTCTAGAAATCTATCTAGCTCCTTCTTAAATGTATTCAGTGACTTGGCCTCCACAGCCTTCTGTGGTAGAGAATTCCACAGGTTCACCACCATCTGTGTGAAGAAATTTTTCCTCATCTCAGTCCTAATTGTCCTACCCCGTATCCTGAGACTGTGACCCCTCGTTCTGGATCCCACAGACAGGGGAAATATCCTCTCTGCATCCAGTCTGTCTAGCCCTGTCAGAATTTTATATTTTATATTCAACTATCCCATGCAGCTGATTAATTGTTTGTCTCTATATTTTTTTCCTTTCTATTAGATAATTTTCTATTTTCATTGCATTTTTGTCATTCATCAATCGTCATAGTGATAAAAACTTTCAGAAATCATCTGAAGGTACCCATAGCTACCAGAGAGGCAGCTAAATAAAATATGACCTATTGGTTTGAAAATTACTGTGAATGATGTTATCTTACAAATGCTTAACATGCTCATGTCAAATTTTTGTCTCCCTATTTCAATATTTATTGTAAATGGTTTTGGTAGCTTTTTCTCTGTACTTTTAATAAGAAATCAAATATATGCTTTGAATTTCCACATTTTCTCCAAGTCTCCAGCCATAACTTCGATGAGCGATTGGTGGAAGTATTGGTGAAATGGCATAAATTCCTACCAAAGAAATCCCCCTCCCTGAAAATTCCAGGCAATAGTGTACAAGCCAAAATTAGCAAAGCTAATGTATTAGTAAACCAATGTATTTTCCTGTCCTTTTAAATATCACTGGTGTTAAATTTTCGTTCCATAATTCTGTCCTCACATTTGTTCTATAAAGGCATCCTTTGTGCATTCATATTGTGGGAAGATTAAAAGGTGTAATTGGCAAAGCAGTGTATTACACCAATTCTCAATGTTTTTATTCAAATGCAGTAAGGAGACAGAAATGATCATGATGTGTGTTTTTGTTAAATTCGATTCTCTGGAGGCCAAGATACTGGAATCACTCATGTTCTACACGACCAAAAGGCCCACACATGAATACTGGCTACCTGGGCAAGATGCCCGAGGTGATTGCTATTTGTGAAACTGTACCCCAGCAGCGACGAGGAGTAGCAATATTGATAAAAGACACTGATACATCATTAGTACGAGGGGCTATCAGTAAGGGTGAATAGAGGGTAGAAACTCTCTGGATAGAATTGAGGAATAAAAAAAGATGCAAGACTTTGGTGGGAGTTGTCCACAGACCTCCTGATAGCAGTGATGAAGTGGCGGGATGCATAAATACGGAGATCAGAGAAGTTTGTGGTTTTGTGCACAAAATTTAATATAAGTAAAGAAAATATGAGGAGCGGTGAGAGCGGAACTGGTAGAAAAAAAGTGGAACGGCCAGAGCGGACCTGAACGATGAATAAAAGAGGAGCGGCCAGAGCGGACCTGAGCGGTGAATAAAAGAGGAACAGTCAGAGCGGACCTGAGCGGTGAATAAAAGAGGAACAGTCAGAGCGGACCTGAACGATGAATAAAAGAGGAGCGGCCAGAGCGGACCTGAGCGGTGAATAAAAGAGGAGCGGCCAGAGCAGACCTGAACGATGAATAAAAGAGGAACGGCCAGAGCAGACCTGAACGATGAATAAAAGAGGAACAGTCAGAGCGGACCTGAGCGGTGAATAAAAGAGGAACGGTCAGAGCGGACCTGAGCGGTGAATAAAAGAGGAACGGTCAGAGCGGACCTGAGCGGTGAATAAAAGAGGAACGGTCAGAGCGGACCTGAGCGGTGAATAAAAGAGGAGCGGCCAGAGCAGACCTGAACGATGAATAAAAGAGGAACAGTCAGAGCGGACCTGAGCGGTGAATAAAAGAGGAACAGTCAGAGCAGACCTGAGCGGTGAATAAAAGAGGAGCGGCCAGAGCAGACCTGAACGATGAATAAAAGAGGAACGGCCAGAGCAGACCTGAACGATGAATAAAAGAGGAACAGTCAGAGCGGACCTGAGCGGTGAATAAAAGAGGAACGGTCAGAGCGGACCTGAGCGGTGAATAAAAAAGGAGTGGCCAGAGCGGACCTGAGCGGTGAATAAAAGAGGAGTGGCCAGAGCGGACCTGAGTGGTGAATAAAAGAGGAACGGTCAGAGCGGACCTGAGTGGTGAATAAAAGAGGAGCGGCCAGAGCAGCGGTGAATAAAATCATTTTTTTTACAGTGAAAAAGTGACGTCACAGAGGAGCACCACGAGCAAGTCAGTGTAAGTTTTCAGTTTATTGGTAAGTGTTTTTAATGGATATTGTGTTTAGTGGTTAGTGTCTTTAGTGTACTGTTTTTTGTCTGTTAGTGTTAGTTAAAAAGCCGTAAAGCTAAACAAGCAGTTAAAAAGAGCGGGAAACCAGAGGAGTTAAAAAACCCAGGGAAGAATCTCAAAAGGTGACGTGATAGTCAGCACAGAGAGGGGAGCGGCGGAACCCGAGGAAATTAAACTAAGTCTTTAATTTACTATACATGCTTTGGGGGTTATATTCGATAACCCCTGAAACCGGGGGCATCGCGGTCCGGGATTAACCCGCGCTCGGTGCTTCTGTCGCAGGTAGCTGCAACTCTGATAGGCAGCCTGCGCCTCTTGAAGATAGCTTGTACCTGTTATTTGCAAAAAATAAGATACAGGTCTGCAGGGAATCTGAACGGAGATCAGACATCGCACACGTAAAACACAGATGCAAGCACTGTCCCTATGTTCACAAACTGATGAGTTAAGTTAAAACATTGAATAATGGTTGCGCACTACTAAATCCCATATCCTCCAATCTGCATGCCTGACCTCACCAATTTGCCCGTCCGAGTTGGTAACAGAGCTGCGAGAGTGCATGCACCAAGGTTCCCTGCTGATGCACGAGAGGCCTTGGTGCAAGAGGTGGACAGAAGGAGGGACATCCTATATCCGTGGGGGGGAGGGGGGAGGGACATGTGGGGGGGGGGGGGGGGGGGCAAGAGGCCCTCCAGACATATGCTTAAGAGGCAATGGGAGGCAGTAGGGGATGAAAATAGTGCCAGGCGCATAGCACCACAAACATGAATGCAGTGCAGGAAGAAGTTCAATGCTTTGACACGAGTGGTCAAGGTCAGTGAGGTCAACTGTCAAGTGGCGTCTCCTACCAACTGCACCACTAGCCGCGTCCACTGCTCCACGCACTACACCCCCATCACCCACCTACCAACAAACTCGTTCAATCAGTACTCAAATGCTTCCTTTCACCCTCACACATTACCACTGTTGCAAGCCACACACCCACAACTCACAGGCCACACACATTGCCAGCTATTCAACCACAACAGGCACATCACCCAGTCACACATCTCGCTTTCTGGCAGGAGACGCTGGCACATATCAGGAGGCAGCAAGTGGCAGTGGCATTTAGCCCCTTGAGCCTGTTCCACCATTCAATGAGATCACGGTGGACCTGTGATCTAACTCCATATACCCGCCTTAGCCCCATATTCCTTAATACCCTTGTTCACAGATATCTATCAACCCCAGATTTAAAATTCACAATTGAGTTAGCATCAATTGCCGTTTGCAGGAGAGCGTTCCAAACTTCTCCCACCCTTTGCGTGTAGATGCGTTTCCGAACATCACTCCTGCACTTCCTGGCTCCAAATGTTAGGCTATGTCCCCACATCCTAGTATTCAAGTATAGGAGACCTTCAAAAACAGTTACAAATGCATCAGCAGCCAGAGGCAATAATCCAGCCACTAACCTGTAAATCCAGCATGGTCCCTTTAAAAGTGCTGTTGGAGGCGGGGTGGGGGGGGTCCTCCAAACACTCCAAGACATGCTCAGATGGTCATGGTTAAGACTGTGCATTGAGTGGAGCGATAAGTGCCAAAATGGTGTGTGTCACTTTAAACTGGTGCGTCATGGGTACAGTAGCATAGTGGTTATGTTACTGGACTAATAATCTAGTAGGCCTGGGCTAATAATCTGGAGTTATGAATTCAAATCCCGCCACGGCAGCTGGGGAATTTAAATTCAAATAATTAAATAAAAATCTGGAATAAAAGAAACTAGTATCAGTAATGGTGGCCATGAAACTACCGGATTGTCGTAAAAACCCATCTGGTTCACTAATGTCCTTTAGGGAAGGAAACCTACCGTCCTTACCTGGTCTGGCCGATATGTGACTCCAGATCCACTGCAACGTGGTTGATTCTTAATTGCCTTCTGAAATGGCCGAGCAAGCCACTCAGTTGTACAATCTCGCTAAAAAAAAGTCATAATAAGAATAAAACCGGACGGACCACGAGGCACCGGACACAACAAAGGCAAACCAAGCACAGTCGACTCTGCAAAGTTCGCCTCACTAACATCTGGGGACTTGTGCCAAAATTGGAAGAGCTGTCCCACAGACTAATCAAGCAACAGCCTGACATAGCCATACTCACAGAATCAAACCTTTCAGCCAATGTCCCAGACTCTTCCATCACCATCCCTGGGTATGTCCTGTCCCACCGGCGGGACAGACCGACCAGAGGTGGCAGTACAGTGATATACAGTCAGGAGGGAGTGGCCCTGGGAGTCCTTAACATTGACTCTGGACCCCCTGAAATCTCATGGCATCAGGTCAAACATGGGCAAGGAAACCTCCTGCTGATTACTACCTACTGCCCTCCCTCAGCTGATGAATCAGTCCTCTTCTATGTTGAAAACCACTTGGAGGAAGCATTGAAGGTAGCTAGGGCACAGAATGTACTCTGGGTGGGGGACTTCAATGTCCATCACCAAGAGTGGCTCGGTAGCACCACTACTGGCCGAGTCCTGAAGAATAGCAGCCAGACTGGTCCTGTGGCAGGTGGTGAGCGAACCAACACGAGGGAAAAACCTACTTGACCTCGTCCTCACCAATCTACCTGTCACAAATGCATCGGTCCATGACAGTATTGGTAGGAGTGATCACCGCACAGTCCTCGTGGAGACGAAGTCCCGTCTTCACACTGAGGATACCATCCAATGTGTTGTGTGACACTACCACCGTGCTAAATGGGATAGATTCAGAACAGATCTAGCAGCTCAAAACTGGGCAACCATGAGGTGCTGTGGGCCATCAGCATCAGCAGAATTGTATTCCAGCACAATCTGTAACCTCATGGCCTGGCATATTCCTCACTCTACCATTACCAACAAGCCAGGGGGTCAACCCTGGTTCAATGAGGAGTGTAGAAGAGCATGCCAGGAGCATCACCAGGCATAGCTAAAAATGAGGTGCCAACCTGGTGAAGCTACAACTCAGGACTACATGCATGCTAAACAGTGCAAGCAACATCCTATAGACAGAGCTAAGCAATTCCACAACCAACGAATCAGATCAAAGCTCTGCAGTCCTACCACATCCAGTCGTGAATGGTGGTGGACAATTAAACAACTAACGGGAGGAGGAGGCTCTGTAAACATCTCCATCCTCAATGATAGCGGAGACCAGCATGTGAGTGCAAAAGACAAGGCTGAAGCATTTGCAACCATCTTCAGCCAGAAGTGCCGAGTGGATGATCCATCTCGGCCTCCTCCTGATATCCCCACCATGACAGAAGCCAGTTTTCAGTCCATTCGATTCACTCCACGTGACATCAAGAAACGGCTGAGTGCACTGGATACAGCAAAGGCTATGGGCCCCGACAACATCCCGGCTGTAGTGCTGAAGTCTTGTGCTCCAGAACTAGCCGTGCCTCTAGCCAAACTGTTTCAGTACAGCTACAACACTGGCATCTACCCGACAATGTGGAAAATTGCCGAGGTATGTCCTGTCCACAAAAAGCAGGACAAATCCAATCCAGCCAATTACCGCCTCCTCAGTCTACTCTCAATCATCAGCAAAGTGATGGAAGGTGTCGTCGACAGTGCTATCAAGTGGCACTTACTCACCAATAACCTGCTCATCGATGCTCAGTTTGGGTTCCGCCAGGACCACTCGGCTCCAGACCTCATTACAGCCTTGGTTCAAACATGGACAAAAGAGCTGAATTCCAGAGGCGAGGTGAGAGTGACTGCCCTTGACATCAAGGCAGCATTTGACCAAGTGTGGCACCAAGGAGCCCTAGTAAAATTGAAGTCAATGGGAATCGGGGAAAACTCTCCAGTGGCTGGACTCATACCAAGCACAAAGGAAGATGGTAGTGTTTGTTGGAGGCCAATCATCTCAGCCCCAGGACATTGCTGCAGGAGTTCCTCAGGGCAGTGTCCTTGGCCCAACCATCTTCAGCTGCTTCATCAATGACCTTCCCTCCATCATAAGGTCAGAAATGGGGATTTTCGCTGATGATTGCACAGTGTTCAGTTCCATTCGCAACCCCTCAAATAATGAAGCAGTCCGAGCCCGCATGCAGCAAGACCTGGACAACATCCAGGTTTGGGCTCATAAGTGGCAAGTAACATTCACACCAGACAAGTGCCAGGCAATGACCATCTCCAACAAGAGAGAGTCTAACCACCTCCCCTTGACATTCAATGGCATTACCATCGCCAAATCCCCCACCATCAACATCCTGGGGGTCACCATTGACCAGAAACTTAACTGGACCAGCCACATAAATACAGTGGCTACAAGAGCAGGTCAGAGGTTGGGTATTCTGCGGCGAGTGACTCACCTCCTGACTCCCCAAAGCCTTTCCACCATCTACAAGGCACAAGTCAGGAGTGTGATGGAATAGTCTCCACTTGCTTGGATGAGTACAGCTCCAACAACACTCAAGAAGCTCGATGCCATCAAGGACAAAGCATCCCACTTGATTGGCACCCCATCCACCAACCCTAAACATTCACTCCCTTCACCACCGGCGCACAGTGGCTGCAGTGTGTACCATCCACAGGATGCACTGCAGCAACTTGCCAAGGCTTCTTCGACAGCACCTCCCAAACCCGCGACCTCTACCACCTAGAAGGACAAAGGCAGCAGGTACATGGGAACAACATCACCTGCACGTTCCCCTCCAAGTCACACACCATCCTGACTTGGAAATATATCACCGTTCCATTATCGTCGTTGCGTCAAAATCCTGGAACTCCCTTCCTAACAGCACTATGGGAGAACCTTCACCACACGGACTGCAGCGGTTCAAGAAGGCGGCTCACCACCACCTTCTCTAGGGCAATTAGGGATGGGCAATAAATGAAGGAACGGCGATATATTTCCAAGTCGGGATGGTATGTGACTTGGAGGGGAACCTGCAGGTGGTGTTGTTCCCATGTACCTGCTGCTCTTGTCCTTCTAGGTGGTAGAGGTCGCGGGTTTGGGAGGTGCTGTCGAAGAAGTCTTGGTGAGTTGCTGCAGTGCATCCTGTGGATGGTACACACTGCAGCCGCTGTGCGTCGGTGGTGAAGGGAGTGAATGTTCAGGGTTGGTGGATGGGGTGCCAATCAAGCGGGCTGCTTTGTCCTGGATGGTGTCGAGCTTCTTGAGTGTTGTTGGAGCTGCACTTATCCAGGCAAGTGGAGAGTATTCCATCACACTCCTGACTTGTGCCTTGTAGATGGTGGAAAGGCTTTGGGGAGTCAGAAGGCGAGTCACACGCTGCAGAATACCCATCCTCTGACCTGCTCTTGTAGCCACAATATTTATATGGCTGGTCCAGTTAAGTTTCTGGTCAATGGTGACCCCCAGGATGTTGATGGAGGGGGATTCGGCGATGGTAATGTCAAGGGGAGGTCGTTAGACTCTCTCTTGTTGGAGATGGTCATTGCCTGGCACTTGTGTGGCGCGAATGTTTCTTGCCACTTATGAGCCCAAGCCTGGATGTTGTCCAGGTCTTGCTGCATGCGGGCTTGGACTGCTTCATTATTTGAGGGGTTGCGAATGGAACTGAACACTGTGCAATCATCAGCGAACATCCCCATTTGTGACCTTATGATGGAGGGAAGGTCATTGATGAAGCAGCTGAAGATGGCTCGGATTAGAACACTGCCCTGAGGAACTCCTGCAACAATGCCCTGGAGCTGTGCTGATTGGCCTCCAACAACCACTGCCATCTTCCTTTGTGCTAGGTATGACTCCACCCACTTGTGGTGCCAGTAGATTCAATCCTGGCTTTCAAAAAGGAATTGGAAAAATACTTGAAGGGAAAAAATTTGCAGGGCTACGGGGAAAGAGCAGGGGAATGGGACTAACTGGATTGCTATTACGAAGAGCCAGCAAGGAGCTAGATGGACCGAATGGCCTCCCTCTGAGCTGTAACCAGTCTGTGATTCTATGATTCTAGATGTTATATATTTGGATTTTCAAAAGGCCTTCGACAAGATACTACATTGTAGGTTCATGGTTAAGGTCAGAGCATGTGGAGTCAGGGCACAGATAGCAGAATGGATAGCAAATTAGCTACAAAACAGAAAACAGAGAATAGTGGTTAAGGGTAGCTACTTAGACTGGCAAAAGCTGGGAAATGGTGTTTCACAGGGATCGGTGCTGGGACCACTGTTGTTCACAATTTACATTAACGATTCGGATTTGGGAATCGGAAGTACAATTTCAAAATTTGCAGATGACTCCAAATTGGGGGGTGTAGTTAATACAAAGGAAGAATGCGTCAAAAATGCAAGAGGACAGTAATAAACTGCAAAATGGGCGTGTAATTGGCAAGTGAATGTCAATATAGATAAGTGTGAGGTGGTACATTTTGGTAGGAAGAATATGGAGGCCACGTACTGCTTAGATAATAAGAGTTTAAATGGGATAGAGGAGCAAAGGGATCTAGAAGTACAGATACACAAATCACTAAAATTAGTGATGCAGGTTAATAAGGCCATAAAAAAGGCAAATCAAGCACTGGGGTTCATTTCTAGAGGGATAGAATTGAAAAGCAAAGAAGTTATGTTAAACTTGTATAGAATCTTGGTCAGACCACACTTGGAGTATTGTGCACAGTTCTGGTCTCCATGTTATAGAAAGGGTATAAAGGCACTGGAAAGAGTGCAAAAAAGATTCACAAGGATGATAACAGAACTGAGAGGATATCCTTATCGGGAAAGGCTGAGTAGGCTGGGACTCTTTTCTTTAGAAAAGAGAAGGCTGAGGAGTGACCTGATAGAGGTCATTAAGATAATGATAAGGTTTGATAGGGTAGACGTAGAGGAAATGTTTCCAATTGTGGGGGAGTCCAAAACTAGAGGTAATAAATATAAAATTGTCGCTAATAAATTCATCAGGGAATTCAGGAGAATCTTCTTTACACAAAGAGTGGCAAGAATGTGAAATGCGTTACCTCAAGGAGTAGTTGAGGCAAATAGCATTGATGCATTTAAGGGGAAGCCAGATAAGCACATGGGGGAGAAAGGAAAAGAAGGATATCCTGATAGGGTTAGATGAAGTAGGGAGGGAGGAGGCTCATGTGGAGCATAAATGCCAGCACAGACCTGTTGGGCCGAATGGCCTGTTTCTGTGCTGCAATTTCGATGTAACTCAGTGTAAAATGGTAATGGATAACATAATGAGACTGAAGTTTGAAAAATTTCCAGGACCTGATGATTTCCACGCCAGGGTATTAAAAGAAGTAGATGATGAATTTGCAGATGCTTTAGTCATGATCTTCCAAAACTCTCTTGATTCAGGAATTGTCCCTTTGCCAATGTCACTTCATTATTTTACAAGTGTGAGAGAGTGAAACCAGGAAATTATAAACCTATTAGCGGATAAATGTTTAACAATCCCCTGTCAACTAATTTAATATAGGCATTAAACTGTGCATTTTAAATGGGTTAACACCTTTTCTGCAATAGTGGCAAAAGGAGTGTTTTATGAACATGTTAAGCATGTTGCATGCAATAGCATAAAACAATCATTTTGAAGCTTTACTTCATGGCTATTCCCACACTATAGAGAATACTAAATCCTGTGATCAAAGGGCCGCTTTTATTAAATCCTACGCCTAGAGGTGAGCCTCACCCATTATGAACTGCATGGTTTTCCTGACGCCCTCACATATAAATGTACTAAAATTCCACATCATAGAAACAAAATGGTAAGTATGTAACTCAGTGTTATATTTTTTTTACATTTAGCAGTACTGCTCATGCATGTGTTGGACTGTCATCGTACAAACCAGTCACGAATCAGACGTTTGAAAATATTATTTCCAAAGTCAGAGCATTCCATTTGTATCACTATATAAATAGCTTTAATGGGTGGCAGAAATATGGAATGATAGTCCTACATGACACTTAAAAGGATCTGTAAGAGGCCAAATTGCCTGCAACAGACACTTACAGCAAAACATGCAAGACCCATTACTTATTATTGCATTGACACAAAGTGGAATAAAACTTTTTGGAAGGAAAACTTACAACACAGACAAGAAAATCTGGCTGCTATGACTCCAGTAGTACAACTCGCAACTGGTAAAGGTTAACAATGAGAGGTTGCTGAATGATTACTAATGTGGAGCTCTCACACCTGAGACTTTACAAGATACCCTGTTGACTGGTTCAATTCTGTAGATTGTTTTAGAGTAGTAACTCTCTCAAAAATAAATATTTACATTGTAGCTGTTTTTCAAATCCATTTTCTTTGCAAGTAATTCAAAAGGTCAGCTCAGGGAAACCTCCTAAGCTCCAATGTAAAATATTAACTGCAAGCTGTGTACCACTGGAAGGGCAGTAATGTGTCTGCCCAACCTCTTGAACTGGGATAGACTCGGCCGGCAGCCAGCAAATTTTAATTCAGAAGAGCAATACCCAGATCTCTCTCTCCCCCCTCCCCCCCCCCCACTACCCCACACCCCCCACACACACCCTTTGTCTCTCATTTTCATTCTCATTGTCACTTTCACTATTCCTGGGTTAGTACATAATTTTCAAAGTAACCATTCCAAGGGACCAGGACCAATTTAAATGTCCAAAGAGTCTCCATAAATCACAATGGACCAGAGGAAAAGAATAATCGCAAGTGTCACACGAGTCCTAATGAACAATGCTCAACTAACAATCTCTCAGAGATCTGCGGGCCACCGGGCACCGTGAATAGCTATGACTCCCAACTTGCAACCAAAGTCATTTCCTTAAATTATATATACCAATTAAGATCATATTTAATAAGGCCCTCTTGCAGTTGCCCCTTTTGAAGGCTAAGGGGTCCTAGTTTCTCCCACAGCTTCCTTTATGTTGGTGCCATTTCATTCAGATTTGAAGATACCGTGGCCTGGAAGATCCTTTCTTTTTTAGGTCTAGGAATCTGCTGTTGGATAGGGAGGCAGATTTAGCATCATGAAGGCCAGAAGCCAGCTCATGGGTACTGGTGTTCCAGTATCTGAATCAAATGGCAGCGATATAAAAGAAGCTCGAGTTTCCTTATAATTCAATCTTTTGACACCGGGCTCTGGCCTTGTTGTTCTTCCTTAATGCACTTCTGTGGCCTGAGTGTTTTCCAGAGGACAACAATATAGCTGTACCCCACCAAGAAGCTGCATCTTATAGATAGGAGGACAGAAGGTGGGGAGAAAATTTGAAACGAGAAATCTTTATCATCTTTTTAACCTTGGAAACAGCACCTGCAATGATCCATTGATAGTGCAAATTGAAGAGAACATCCTTAAACAGTGCTACAATAAGTGGATTCAAATCTGATGGGGACTCAAGTTGCATCAGATGATCATAACTAACATCTCAAATGACATTGAAAATCACCATAGTAATTCTCATCATTGCCATTGAATATGCAGGTGCACTTGGTGATCTTACCTCAATCAATGGAAACAAAAGACTCTGACCATTGCATTAGTAATATTCTGTTGGCACTCCTAAATGGCAGATTCTAGTGTGAAGATTGGACATGGCCAAGCGAGGTAACCCCAGTTTTTGGACACCCTCAAATAATCAGCAGTTTAGCTCCCAAAGCCTTGGCCAACTCTCTTCACTCAGGTTTCTGCCCCTGACACAGCACATAAATGGCCCTAATCAAAGTTACAAATTATATCTTCTGTGAATGTAACCATGGTGCACTATTCATCCTTAACCTTCTCGACACCTCTGCAGCCTTTAAAACTGAGCAAAAAATGGAGACATTAGGACGAGTGACTAAAAGCTTGGTCAAAAAGGTAGGTTTTGAGGAGGGTCTTAAAGGAGGAGCGATGGAGAGGTTTAGGGAGGGATTTCCCGAACTTAGGTCCTAGATGGCAGATGGCACAGCTGCCAATGGGGGGGGGGGGCAAAGGGAATGAGGGATGTACAAAAGGCATCAAGTTGAAGGAATGTAGAGATCTCAGAGGGTTGTAGAGCTGGAGGAGGTAACAGAAATAGGGAGGGGTGAAACCATGAAGGGATTTGAACATCAAGATGATAAATTGGAGGCATTGAGGGACTGGGAGCCAATGTAAGTCCGCGAGCACAGGGGTGATGTGTGAACGGGACTTGTTGTGGGTTGGGATACAGGCAGCAGAGTTTTGGATGAACTCAAATTTATGGAAGGTGGCGGATGGGAGGCCAGCCAGGATTCCATTGGAATAGTGGAGTCTCGAGGTGTAAAATACATGGATAAGGGTTTCAGCAACAGATTGGCTGAGGCAGGGGTAGAGCCGGATGATGTTACCAAGGTGGAAATGAGAAATCTTTGTGATGGAGAGAATATTGGTTCGGAGGCTCAGCCTGGGGTCGAATAAGATGCCGAGTTTGTAAACATTTGGCTTCAACCTGAGGCAGTGGCAGGGATGGGGATGGAATCGATGGCGAAAGTACAGGGTTTGTTGGGGGAGCAATGACAATAGTGATAACTGGAGGAAATTGCAGCTCATCCAGGATTGGATTTCGGACCAGCAGGCTGACAACACAAATGCAGTGGAGGGGTCAAGGGAGGTGGTGGAGAGGTAGAGCTGGACGTCGTCAGCACACATGTGAAACCTGACATCATGTCTTTGGATCATGTTGCCAAGGGACAGCATGTAGATGAGGAATAGGAGGGGGCCAAGGATAGATTCTTAAGGAACTCCAAACGTAACGGTGCAGGGGTGGAAAGAGATGCCATTGCTGGAGATGCTCTGGTAAGAATGGGAGCAAGTGAGGGCAGTCCCACTCAGTTGGATAACCGAGAAGAGGTGTTGGAGATAGTGTGGTCGACCATGTTAAAAATGCTGCAGCGTTGTTGAGAATGATGAGGAGGGATAATGTACCATGGTCACGGTCTCTGAAGAAATTGTTTGTATCTTTGAGTAAGACTATGTCAGTGCTGCAGCAGGAGCAGAAACCTGTTGGAGGTATTCAAGAATAACATTGCAGGAAAGAAGGGCACAGATTTGAGACCTGACAACACGTTCATGGGCTTTGGAGAGGAAAGAGAGGTTGGTAGTTTGCAAGGACGAAGGAGTCGAGGGTGAGTTTTTTTAAGGAGGGGTGTGATGATGGAGATGTTGAAAGGGACCGGGAAAGTACATGAGGGGATGGAACTATTTAGAATTTCAGCTTGCATGGGGGCTAGGAAGTGAAGTTGGGTGGACAGTAGTTTAGTGGGAATGGGTTGAAAGAGCAGGAGGTGGATCCCCAATCAGCCCAGGGATATTAAATACAGCAGAAATGTCTGGCTGATTCCGCTGATTGCTGGCAGTGCTGGATGGGGAACAGCAGGCTTGTGGTCTGTGATTTTCTGTCCATTTAAAGTAATGGATGGAAAATCAGGCACTGCAGTCTTATGATTTCCCTGTGTGCGTTCTGCTCCCTATGAGGACCGTTCCATGGCGGGAGCACCCAAAAATAGAATCAGCCTGACATGTTTTGAATTTTTGCTATTTCTGGCTATTCACATTACAGTATAACAATATGCAAAATATAGAACATATCTTTACTCATATAACGATAACTTTATGAGGCCCGCTCCTAGCCTAGGGCCTCACTGAATGGAAACATGGGTCGTAAATAGAGCTACAGCACAATAGAGCCGATTTTGCGACCTCTGATCTCACTTCGTGAGGCTCCACGCTGGGAGCACAGCCCTGCAAAATTACCCCACTGTCTTCCTGGAATAAATTAAATGCCAGTGGAAAAAATGACATATATTTGATTTTTGCAGACGAATTGTTGCTGCAGGTCTTCTGCCATTTTGCTGTCTTCTAGGCAGAACATAGCTGGGAGATGTTTTAAGCTCTGCTGTTGAATCTATCTACATGACCTGAGGATTTTGCAACATTACTTCTGGATATTGGTTAAGGGAAAAATCCTATAAATATCACATACACAATTCTGCATGTTGACAGCTTCCCAGTATTAAAAAGTAGCCCTTCTGACAACCAGTTATGAGAGTTTTTCATGAGTCACGGCTAGAGGAATGTGCCAGTCATGCTTTATGCAGCAAACTAATCTGCAGGATCACAGCACTGCTGCACGAGTAAGGTAAAAAAAAAACTGAGTGATAAAGACAGCAGAAAATAATGAATGTCTGAAAAAAATTAGCTTTATTTTTGAACTAACATTCAGGAACGAAATACAAGTGACCATTAATACACTGAAATACAATATACTGCATTCCTTTTGTAATCTCGGTGTCAGCCTTGGCTCAGTGGTAGCACTCTTGCCTCTGAATCAGAAGGTTGTGCATTTAAACCCCACTCCATGGGACTTGAGCACATAATATGTATATTGTCAGGAGAGCAGTTGTTTTTTGAGGTGTTGAACTGAGGTCCTATCTTCCTTCTCAGGTGGATGCAAATGATCCTGCGGCATTACCTGAAGAGTGAGTTCCCCCACTGTCCCGCCCATATTTATCCCTCAACCAATGTCACTAAAAACAGATTATCTGGCCAATATCTCATTGCTATTTGTGGGCTCTTGCTGTGTGCAAATTGGCTGCCGCATTTCCCTACATTACAACATTGACTACACTTCTACAGTACTTCATCAGCTGTAAAGCCTGAGGTCGTGAATGAAGCTATATAAATAAAAAGTTCTTTCTTTCTTCTGAAATCACTGGTGAATCTACAACATAGCTGGTTAAAACAAAACCATCTTTTTAAAGATATAGGGGGTGAATTCGGTCTTGTGTAGTAGTATTGAACATTCAATAGCGAAACAGAAGCCAATTTTATACCCCGCCCGGTTTTCTTTTCCATTGACGCCCAAAACCAATTCTATCTGCTCTGTCTTTTGAGAAAATCTTTAAGTTTTTGCTTTATTTCAAAAGTTCTTGCAGTGATTTTCACTGTTATATAGAATCACAGAATCATGCAGCACAGGAGGAGGACATTTGGCCCATTGTGCCTGTGCCGGCTTTTTGAAAGAGCTATCCAATTAGTCCCATTCCTCTGCTCTTTCCTCATAGCCCTACCAATTTTTTTCTTTTCAAATACTTATCTAATTCCCTTTTGAAAGTTACTATTGAATCTGCTTCCTCCACCCTTTCAGGCCATGCATTCCAGATCATAATGACTTGCTGTGTAAGAAAAGTTCTCATCTCCCCTCTAGTTCTTCTGCCAATTACCTTGAATCTGTGTCCTCTGGTTACATCCCTCCTTCCAGTCGACACAGTTTCTAACTATCTACTCTATCAAAACCCTTCATAATTTTGAACACCTCTATTAAATCTGCCCATAACCTTCTCTGCTCTAAGGATAAAACAGCTTCTCCAGTCTCTCCACATAGCTGAAGTTCCTCATCCATGGTACTATTCTAGTAAATCTCCTCTGTACCCTCTCCAAGACCTTGACATCCTACCTGAAGCGTGGTGCCCAGAATTGCACAATACTCCAGCTGAGGTCTAAACAGTGTTTTATAAAGGTTTAGCATAGCTTCCTTGCTTTTGTACTCTATGCCTCTATTTATGAAGCCAAGGATTCTGTATGCTTTTTTTAACAGCCTTATCAACTTGTCTTGCCACCTGCAAAGATTTGTGTTCTTCTTATTTACCAAAATTAAAATGTCACAAACATCCATAAAAGATTATGAAAAAATGCAGACATAATCTCTAGAATTGCTTTTTGACAGCAGAGACCTGAGGGAATCTGAAACTGGTATGTGGTATACAGAGACAGTAAACATGACATAGTAGCTGGCAATTCCAGCTGCCAATATGCCATACATGGGGAGTTTTCCACTCTGCTTCCCATAAGCTGTTTTAAGACTGCAAGAGAGATACTTCAATTATACCAGCAGCAATATCACCAGGAGAGGACATGGGGGGAATTTTAACTCCCCACAAGGGCAGGAGAGGGGTGAGGTGGAGGTTGATTGCTAAAAATTGGAAACCCGGCCCCAACCCAGGCCTACTTCTAGTTTAACCACGGCGGGTTGGGAGGTGGCTGAATGACCCGCTCTGGAGAGGTGGGTCAGTGATTTTAATATTTAAATGAGGTTGCATTCCTCAGATTTTGGCAGCCAT
The DNA here is from genome assembly GCF_035084215.1 of Heptranchias perlo. Taxonomy (NCBI): domain Eukaryota; kingdom Metazoa; phylum Chordata; class Chondrichthyes; order Hexanchiformes; family Hexanchidae; genus Heptranchias; species Heptranchias perlo. Next base: position 44,872,649 of record NC_090329.1, on the reverse strand, counting down.
TTAAATTTAACACCAGCCAGCTATGTTTCCCAGGGCTTGGGAAACCCGACAGCTGAAGGGAGGTGAGAACTGTCGGATCCAGCAAGTGAGTACTTTTCCAGCTCTGCTTGTGGGCCAGGAGGAGCAGAAGTGCTTCCCGGCCCCTCAGGCAAACCTGCCACGATCAGCTTCCCCCTCACCACCGCGATCGGCCAACCCTTCCCAGCATTGTCTCCCCCCGGAATCTCTCCCTCCCAGTGATGAATCCCCCCTCCGATCTCTCCCTCTTACGTTCTCTTCCTCCCGCAATCTCCCCCCCAACAATGATGTCTCCCTCCGCGATCTCTCCCTCCTGCGATCTCTCTCCCCATTGATCTCTCCCCACTGCAACCTCTTCCCCCCCCCACCACTGCAATCTCCCCCTGCAATCTCTCCCCACTGTGATCTCTCCCTCCCTCCCTCCTCTCTGTCGTGCTCCAAGGCCCTCCCCCCCACCCACCGACCCTGATCTTTCCGATTGCTGGGGACTGTCCCCAGTAATCCCCGGCTGCTGTCTTCTACAATAGGCTTTCCTGCCCGGCAGCGGCCAGCCTCTCAATCTGGCCGGTTGCCGGGTGGGAAACAGAGTAAAAAAATTCTAATGAGGTCCTGCCTTTAAATTCGGCAGGACCACCGCCTTCCCAGCGTTTTCAGGTTTCCCTCCCTCCCGCCTCCCTGTAAATATCGGGGCCCATGACTCCCTCTCCATCTTATTGATTTCTTCTTACAGCTACAAAAGTGAGTGTGCATTGACTGACTGAAGTGAAATGGTGACATATATGGTAATACAAAGAGATTCAATGGAGCATTTAACTAAATTAATAGAATTTAGTATATTTGACCCTTCAAATCCTCCAAATTGTGACTATGGGCTGTTATAGTACCAAAAAAAATTGTAAGATTGTTTTACGGCTTAATAGGTAAATGTGTTATTTAGCCATGCATAGCAGAAAGGTTTAACTTTGACTCCTGTACTGAATTAGCTGATCTCAATGAGCGAGGCAGTGGAGACACTACAATTGGTCTCAATGCAATTGTTTTAAAATAGTTTAGTACAAAGTTCGACTCTTACACAGGTGTAACCTGAGATTGATTGGGTGGCTGCAGAACAGATAGTGGGATGTGGATGATGATGGATACAAGGAACTCTTTGGAAGTGGCCTTATCAGTGATCAATACTACAAGAATAAAGAGGCCACAGGAGATGGCAAAGCCAAGATGGTGGCCATGAATGTGGATAGGAAAGTTTATACGGAGGGAAGATGAAAGGAGGACAGGAGGGTGGTGAATTCAAATTCAGAGAAGATCGGACAAGGGGAGCTGAGCTAAAGGTTAGTATCACTGAGGATGACGAGCCAATCAATGCAGAGGCAAGGGGAGGAAAGGAGGGAGGATCTTGAGGAGAAACTAGAGTGGGGCTTTGGAGAGGCAGTAGACAACAAAGATTTTAAAGGAACGGTGAGAGGGAAGGAACAGAGTGAAGTGCTTGAAGGAAGAGAGGTACCAGAGGTGTAGGCAGAGAGACCAAGGTGTGACTTGGTGATTAGGACCTCACCAGCACCATTACAGTTTGTGCAGGGCAGGTGACAGAATGTATAGCCAGGTGGAGAGGCTTCTGTAAAGGGGCAATGTGTTACCACCCATGAACTAAGTTTCAGTCAAGATGTCATTACAATAATCAACAGTAAGGTTGTGAATGGCAAAGGCTTGTTCATGAGTGAATGGTCTTCACTGCAATTTGTCCTTGGGTTTCAGTTCCATTGCTCTTCACTCCTATACTAGTCCACCAGATATCTTGGTGACTACAGCTAACACCTGAGGTCACTGCACACCTCTACTGGATCTCTACTGGATCATTGTCAATTCTGCTGGGCAATCTCCACCAATACCTCGACAGATACATTGCCCCGGGAACGTCTCCTGGATCCATCCTCTCTCCATAACTGACTCGGAATCAGGACATTGGTTCATGGATGCCACAACCCGACTTCACACTGTCTACAAGCTGGCTTCATCTCATCACAGATCCTCAGACTAGAATCATAGAATCATAGAATCATAGAAGTTACAACATGGAAACAGGCCCTTCGGCCCAACATGTCCATGTCGCCCAGTTTATACCACTAAGCTAGTCCCAATTGCCTGCACTTGGCCCATATCCCTCGATACCCATCTTCCCCATGTAACTGTCCAAATGCTTTTTAAAAGACAAAATTGTACCCGCCTCTACTACTGCCTCTGGCAGCTCGTTCCAGACACTCACCACCCTTTGAGTGAAAAAATTGCCCCTCTGGATCCTTTTGTATCTCTCCCCTCTCACCTTAAATCTGTGCCCCCTCGTTATAGACTCCCCTACCTTTGGGAAAAGATTTTGACGATCGACCTTATCTATGCCCCTCATTATTTTATAGACTTCTATAAGATCACCCCTTAACCTCTTACTCTCCAGGGAATAAAGTCCCAGTCTGTCTAACCTCTCCCTGTAAGTCAAACCATCAAGTCCCGGTAGCATCCGAGTAAATCTTTTCTGCACTCTTTCTAGTTTAATAATATCCTTTCTATAATAGGGTGACCAGAACTGTACACAGTACTCCAAGTGTGGCCTCACCAATGCCCTGTACAACTTCAACAAGACATCCCAACTCCTGCATTCAATGTTCTGACCAATGAAACCAAGCATGCTGAATGCCTTCTTCACCACCCTATCCACCTGTGACTCCACTTTCAAGGAGCTATGAATCTGTACTCCTAGATCTCTTTGTTCTATAACTCTCCCCAACGCCCTACCATTAACGGAGTAGGTCCTGGCCCGATTCGATCTACCAAAATGCATCACCTCACATTTATCTAAATTAAACTCCATCTGCCATTCATCGGCCCACTGGCCCAATTTATCAAGATCCCGTTGCAATCCTAGATAACCTTCTTCACTGTCCACAATGCCACCAATCTTGGTGTCATCTGCAAACTTACTAACCATGCCTCCTAAATTCTCATCCAAATCATTAATATAAATAACAAATAACAGCGGACCCAGCACCGATCCCTGAGGCACACCGCTGGACACAGGCATCCAGTTTGAAAAACAACCCTCGACAACCACCCTCTGTCTTCTGTCGTCAAGCCAATTTTGTATCCAATTGGCTACCTCACCTTGGATCCCATGAGATTTAACCTTATGTAACAACCTACCATGCGGTACCTTGTCAAATGCTTTGCTGAAGTCCATGTAGACCACGTCTACTGCACAGCCCTCATCTATCTTCTTGGTTACCCCTTCAAAAAACTCAATCAAATTCGTGAGACATGATTTTCCTCTCACAAAACCATGCTGACTGTTCCTAATTAGTCCCTGCCTCTCCAAATGCCTGTAGATCCTGTCCCTCAGAATACCCTCTAACAACTTACCCACTACAGATGTCAGGCTCACTGGTCTGTAGTTCCCAGGCTTTTCCCTGCCGCCCTTCTTAAACAAAGGCACAACATTTGCTACCCTCCAATCTTCAGGCACCTCACCTGTAGCGGTGGATGATTCAAATATCTCTGCTAGGGGACCCGCAATTTCCTCCCTAACCTCCCATAACGTCCTGGGATACATTTCATCAGGTCCCGGAGATTTATCTACCTTGATGCGCGTTAAGACTTCCAGCACCTCCCTCTCTGTAATATGTACACTCCTCAAGACATCACTATTTATTTCCCCAAGTTCCCTAACATCCATGCCTTTCTCAACCGTAAATACCGATGTGAAATATTCATTCAGGATCTCACCCATCTCTTGTGGTTCCGCACTTAGATGACCTTGTTGATCCTTAAGAGGCCCTACTCTCTCCCTAGTTACCCTTTTGCCCTTTATGTATTTGTAGAAGCTCTTTGGATTCACCTTTGCCTGATCTGCCAAAGCAATCTCATATCCCCTTTTTGCCCTCCTGATTTCTCTCTTAACTCTACTCCGGCAATCTCTATACTCTTCAAGGGATCCACTTGATCCCAGCTGCCTATGCATGTTATATGCCTCCTTCTTATTTTTGACTAGTGCCTCAATCTCCCGAGTCATCCAAGGTTCCCTACTTCTACCAGCCTTGCCCTTCACTTTATAAGGAATGTGCTTACCCTGAACCCTGGTTAACACACTTTTGAAAGCCTCCCACTTACCAGACGTCCCTTTGCCTGCCAACAGACTCTCCCAATCAACTTCTGAAAGTTCCTGTCTAATACCATCAAAATTGGCCTTTCCCCAATTTAGAATTTTAACTTTTGGGCCAGACCTATCCTTCTCCATAGCTATCTTAAAACTAATGGAATTATGATCACTGGTCCCAAAGTGATCCCTCACTAACACTTCTGTCACCTGCCCTTCCTTATTTCCCAAGAGGAGGTCAAGTTTTGCCCCCTCTGTGGTCGGGCCATCCACATACTGAATGAGAAATTCCTCCTGAATACACTCAACAAATTTCTCTCCATCCAAGCCCCTAATGCTATGGCTGTCCCAGTCAATGTTGGGAAAGTTAAAGTCCCCTACTATTACCACCCTATTTTTCTTGCAGCTGTCTGTAATCTCCTTACATATTTGCTCCTCAATTTCCCGTTGACTATTTGGGGGTCTGTAGTACAATCCTATCAAAGTGATCTCTCCCTTCTTATTTTTCAGTTCTACCCATATGGACTCAGTGGGCGAACCCTCGGATATATCCCCTCTCACTACTGCCATGATGTTCTCCCTAATCAAGAACGCAACTCCCCCTCCTCTCTTACCTCCTGCTCTATCTTTCCTATAGCATCTGTACCGTGGAACATTGAGCTGCCAGTCCTGCCCCTCCCTTAGCCATGTTTCAGTAATAGCTATAACATCCCAGTCCCATGTACCCATCCATGCCCTGAGTTCATCTGCCTTGCCCATCAGACTTCTTGCATTGAAATAAATGCAGTTTAATCTAGACTTCCCTTGGTCTTTGCCCTGCTTTGTCAGACCATCTGTCCGGTCATGTTCTGTACACTCTCCCTTACTGCCTTTTGTTTCTGTCACCACTTTATTTCCCACTGACTTCCTGCATCGGTTCCCATCCCCCTGCCACATTAGTTTAAACCCTCCCCAACAGCACTCGCAAACACTCCCCCTAGGACATTGGTTCCAGTCCTGCCCAGATGCAGACCGTCCAATTTGTACTGGTCCCACTTCCCCCAGAACCGGTTCCAATGGCCCAGGAATTTGAATCCCTCCAGCTTGCACCATCTCTCAAGCCACGTATTCATCTTAGCTATCCTGTCATTCCTACTCTGACTAACCCGTGGCACTGGTAGCAATCCTGAGATTACTACCTTTGAGGTCCTACTCTTTAGTTTAACTCCTAACTCCCTAAATTCAGCTTGTAGGACCTCATCCTGTTTTTTACCTATATCGTTGGTGCCTATATGCACCACGACAACTGGCTGTTCACCCTCCCCCTCCAGAATGTCCTGCAGCCGCTCCGAGACATCCTTGACCCTTGCACCAGGGAGGCAACATAACATCCTTTTGGACTCTTTCATATCATCTTCTCCTGTCCTCTGTTTGCAATCTGGATATATCTTTCCTCATTTCTGCCATTTGTAAACAATTTTACAACACCAAGTTATAGTCCAGCAATTTTATTTTAAATTCACAAGCTTTCGGAGATTTCCTCCTTCCTCAGGCAAATGTTTCAAGAGCTCCTTGAAGCCTACGCATTTATACATATAGAACAATACATGGTGTTTACAGACTGCCCCTGCAACTGCCCGTTGCCAAGGCAATCACCGTGTTCAGACAGAGAGGTGTCACCTGCAGAACCCCCGAATACACATTCTGCAGGTGACACCTCTCTGTCTGAACACGGCGATTGCCTTGGCAACGGGCAGTTGCAGGGGCAGTCTGTAAACACCATGTATTGTTCTATATGTATAAATGCGTAGGCTTCAAGGAGCTCTTGAAACATTTGCCTGAGGAAGGAGGAAATCTCCGAAAGCTTGTGAATTTAAAATAAAATTGCTGGACTATAACTTGGTGTTGTAAAATTGTTTACAATTGTCAACCCCAGTCCATCACCGGCATCTCCACATCATTTCTGCCATGCCAATGCAACCCAAATCCATTTTGTGTCCATTCATGTGCACAGTTTGGCTGCCATCTAGTGCCCCAACCCATTACTTCTAGCTCCCTTTTTTTACTCTCAGCTTCTCACCAAGGTCATCCTCTCTCACCAACCTTCTACTCAGCACACCCACTGAGGGCTAATTTCACCAGCCTCCTTCCTGTTCTGCTCAACTGACCTAACACTGCCCCCTTGGATTCTGCCAACTGATTCACAATCACCTCCCCTCTCTGCATTTCCCTCCAGAATGCCGGTTCACTCATGAACAAGACACTTGGCATCCCCAACTTTATTGTGGATGATTGTATTGACAGCTGCTTTGACTGAAATTTGGCTCATGGAGGCTCATTAGATCAGCAGAGGCATCACAACTGAAGCAAGTCCTATTCTTATCTAACTTCTACATGGGTATTTTCCAGTAGGAAGTTACAGGTCAGTGATCAGGAATCCTGGCTAATTTTTCCCTTCCTAACTCACAAGCATTGAGGTTAATTATGGCCCCAATATTTACGGGGAGGCGGGGTGGGAGTGGGAGAGGGCGAAAATGGCCGGGGACATGGGGGTTCCGCTGAATTTAACGACAGGACCTCATTATAATTTTTTTCTTCTGTTTTCCGCCCGGCAGCCAGCCAAATTGACAAGCTGGCCGGCTGACGGGGGGAGAACCAGCGGCAGGAGGCCGCAACCAGGGGCCCCAGGAGGGGAGACGGCTGGAGATCGGGGCTTGGGTGGGTGGAGGAAGAGAGAGCCCATTGCGGGAGGAAGGAAGGCTGGAGATCGGTACTTGGGGTGGGGAGGTCTGCGATCACAGCAGGGGGGAGAGAGAGGCCACGATCAGCAGAGGGGGAGTCGAAGGCTTCCTTGAGGGCACTCTTACTCCTCCTGGCTCACAAGGAGTGCTGTAAAAGGCACTTCCCTTCATGAGCCAGCAGCTCCCACCTTCCTTTCACTTCCGGGTTTCCCGAGTCCTGGGAAACCCGCACAGAACTGTTAAATTTGAAACAGGTTCCCAATTGCACCGTAGAAGCCTGATTTAAATATGTTAATGAGATGTCCCACCTCTCCACGGTGGGACTCTTGCACGGCATGCAACCTGCCGCTGTGAAAATGGCGGCAGGCATGTACGCAGAAGGTTGGGATCATGTTCCCCGTTTTTAAATTTTTAACCCCCAACCCAGACCCTCTCCCGCTCGTCGTGGGGAGATTAATATCGTGGCCATGACTCCGATATTTACAGGGTGGCGGGAGGAAGCAGGGGGCATGTGTCTGCGGCCAGGGTACCCGTAAATCCCGGGAATACGGAGGTTCTGCCGAATTTAACGGCGGGACCTCATTAGTATTTTTTCACTCCGTTTCCCTCCCGGCAGCCGGTCAGATTGAGAGGCTGGCCAGTTACCGGGCATGAAAGTCAACGGTCCCCAGAAATCAGAGAAGATTGGGGCATGGTGGGGGGGTTCGGAGCATGGCAGCTAGGCGGGAGGGAGGTATCACGGGGAGGGAGAGATCATGGTGGGAGGGGAGAGATCATGGGAGGAGATCACGGGGAGAGATCGTGGGGGAGAGATCGCAGGGAGAGATTGCAGGGAGAGATAACGGGGAGAGATCGCAGGGGGAGATCACGGGGAGAGATTGTGGGGGGAGAGATCGTGGGGAGAGAGGTCGCGGGGAGAGATCATTTGGGAAAGATCGCGGGGAGAGAGATCGTGGTGAGAGATCATGGGGAGAGATCGCGTGGGGAGAGAGCGCGGGGGAAGAGATCGCGGGGGAGAGATTGCGGGGAGGAAGATCGCGGGGGGAGATCACGGGGAGAGATCGGTGGGGGAGAGATCACGGGGAGAGATTGCGGGGAGAGAGATCCTGGGGAGAGATCGCGTGGGAAGAGATCGCAGGGAGAGATCACGGGGAGAGATTGTGGGGGGAGAGATCGCTGGGAGAGAGATCCTGGGGAGAGATCAGGGGAGAGATCGCGTGGGAAGAGATCGCAGGGAGAGATCACGGGGAGAGATCGTGGTGGGAGAGATCGCGGGGGGAGAGATCGCGGGAAGAGATCGCAGGGGGAGAGATTGGCGGGGGGAGAGATCGTGGGGAGAGATTGCGGGCGGAGAGATCGTGGGGCGAGACCGAGGGTGGAGAGATCGCAGGGAGAGATTGCAGGAGGAGAGATCGCGGGTGGAGAGATCTTGGGAAGAGATCGCGGGGAGAGACCGTAGGTGAAGAGATCACGGGGAGAGATCGGGGGGGGGGAGAGAGATTGCGGGGGGAGAGATTGCGGGGGAGATCACAGGGAGACATCGCGGGGAGAGATTGCAGGGAGAGGTCGGGTGGTGGGATCGCGGGGAGAGATCGCGGGGAAAGATCGCGGGGATGTGGGCTGGTCGTGGGGAGAGAGGATCACAGGGGGGAGAGACTATGGGGGGTGGAATTGCAGAAGTAGTCTGATCGTGGAGGGAGAGATCGGGGTGGGAGGTGAGATCATGGGGAGAGATTGCAGGGGGAGAGATAGCGGGGAGAGATCGGGAGGGAGAGATCGGCGGGGGGAGATTGCAGGAGAGATCGCACGGGGAGAGATCGGGGGAGAGATTGCGGGGGGAGAGATCACGGGGATGTAGGCTGGTCATGGGGAGGGAGAGATCACAAGCGGGAGCGATCTTGGCAGGGGGATTACGGGTGGGGGGGGAGACTGGTTGCCGGAGGGAGAGATCGTGGCGGGGGTCTGAAGATCATGGAGGGGGGGGTGGGATCGCAGGGAGGGAGGCAGAGCATGGCAGAAGGTTTGCTTGAAGGGCCTGGGGGAAGCACTCCTGGCCCACAAGCAGCACTGGAAATGCAATTACCTGCTGGATCCAGCAGCTTCTGCCTCCCTTTAGCTGCCAGGTTTCCCAAAAGCTGGGAAACATGGCCTACAGCCAAAATCTGAGGAACGGAACCTCACTTAAATATTATAATCACGGACCCCTCCAGAGCGAGTTACTCGGACACCCCAAACCCTCTATGATAAAAACGGAAGTAGGCGTGTTTGCAGCAGGTTGGCGAGGGTTTCACATTTTTACCAATGTAACCCCCACCCCAATCCTCTCTTGCCCATCGTGGCGGATTAAAATTGCCCCCATGTGTCTGCACCAACCAAAGCCCTAGTGCTAGAGAAACCAGGACCAGCCAGGAGTAGCGAGGGATCCAAATTTTGGAAGTTGCCACGCAACTGCTATGAATTAAATAAAGAGAAGTTGGAAAGGGAAAGACTGAAAAGGTGATGCCATGTGAGGGAACAATGAACAGACTGTCCACTTTTAGTGGTAAAATAGATCAAGGGAACGACAGGTATGTGAGAGCGAACCCAGCAACAGCAATGACAGAAGACCAATGTAAACAAACAACAATAAGACACAGGTTGAAAGAGAAAAAAATGTAAATAAAAATTTATGAACTAATCAGCAACACTGAAAACAAAAGAGACAAATTAAAATGTCACAACCCAGTTCACATAAAATGTTTATGTAAAGTGAAGGCATGCAAATTATCACCTTAGAACCAGAAATAAGTTACTTCACCTCTTACAATTTCAGCAGGTTGCATTATGAACTAACATCTTTGCATCTAGTGTGCCAGCCAGCTGGTGACAGTGAGCTGAGGGTTGGTGCTCCCATCTGCTGACTACACTAATTTAGCACCTGTCAACCCCCTCCCAGGCAGTTCAGCACTGTTATCAGTCAGACCTCCTTTGAGGCCAAGCGATTGTTGGCCAGCCATGTCGGCTCACAATTAATCTCCAGTACAAAATGTAGGCAAATGGTAAATCCATGTGAGGTTATAAATACCACATAAAATATCACTTTGGATGGATAGAAAATTTATCTAAGTGACACTACACACAGAAAAATACAGTCGATTATCTTTCAGAAGCAATAGCTTGAGCAACATGAGGTACTGTTATTATGTTAGTGCGTTTTCAGTGAGCTACTATCAAACGTTAACTGCTGCATTGAACAACCAGAAGTCACACTGGAACAAACACGGCACAAAGGACCAAGACAACCATTCAGATTTTCTTTAAAGAAACAGGGAGAAAATGCAATTAAAAAACAAATCACAGGCATTCCAATATAGAACTTCTGTCTTCAAAGCACTTTCTTTGATCAGGACAAAAAAAGAACAAAATGCTAAATGACACTGTTGGAGAAGAGAATATTTCTCCTCTTTTCTCACTTACTGTCAGATTCAAGCTCCTCCAAATCAGGTACAGCACAAGTTAGATGCATGGTGAACATTTCTCTTCTCTGCCCCACTATTGTGTGTGCCTCAACTTCAACCTCAGAAGATCGACCCCCTCATACAACACTGACATTTTCATTTTCGACAACAGCTATTCTTGTGGCCTTTGAGTGAGGCTGCCAGTGTTCATTGATTTCCAGGTAAAATAGCTTGATTGTCAGTCAAATACCTAATCCAAAAGACAGTAGTGGCCATTTTCTACCCAGATGTATCAGTACCACCGACAGGATTTGGGTGAGCAGGCACTAGGAAATTAGGCACAGAGTGTTTCCATCTGGTTCCCACTGAAAACACGCCCTGCAGTGATTTAGGAAATAGGAATTACTGGATGAAAAACGACCACCCTGTATCTAGTTCGCCTTATATCATCCTGGAAGTCGCATGATACAACAATAATGGAGTTGTTGACTAATGATAGCAATCAATCTCTATCAATTAGTCTATAACAGACCCAGAAACAACATGAGGAAAACCCCAGTGGTGGAAAGCTTTGAGAACCATAGGTTGAAAGTCACCTTTTTCCTCCCAAGTATGCTACACTTACCACATGTTTTCCAGTGAGCCAACGGATTCACCATTAATGAAGGCAATTAGCAGGCTTGTTCACATTTCCAGTGATTGGGAGCATGGCAGTAGTTCCATCCATTGTAAATAAGTATTGAAAGGAAGCTGATTAAAAGCACCAACTTAAAGGGACTGAAGAAAATAACTTGAATTTGTTTAATATAGTATTCATATGTATACTTTTTTCATTTTGCAGTTGATGTTTTGTTCATTAACGTAATGTTTCAGCAAATGTTTAAGGGCCGATTTTACGAACGAGCACTCCCAGCCTTGCCTGTCAAGATCACATAACAGGAAATCGCAGAGACGCTTCCCAATTAATTTTAATGGATGCAAAATAAATCCCTTTCGAATATTAATGGATTTTTCCTGTGTTTTCCAAATCAGACCATGGAGGGAATGTTTGTGAAATGAGAGCAGCAGCAGAATCATTAAGGTAAATTTTTCATCTTTTTAGTCCCAGCACAGAGTATTGCATGATGGGAGCACATATCAGAATACTGTCTGTGGAGGACAGGGTGTCCGTTACTCAGCCCATCTAATTTTCTGTTAAATGGATGAAACATCGGACAGGCATATAATAGGAGTGCTATCCTCTGTGCCCAATATTCTGATATGCACTCCTGGCATTGTATGCACTGTGCCAGGAGGACAAAAATGGAAAATTACCTCTGCTTTTACCAATGTCACAGAGAAACTGTTTCCCACTGAAGTTATGGTGGGATATCAGGAGAGTCCCCGCAGAATTCCCAGGACATTTTTATAGAAAATGCTAGGGATATCAAAAAAATTAAATGAGTAAACCAGGAAAAAGAATAAGGGTCACTGTTCCAAAAAATTGGAGTCAGGATTGAGTGGAGAGTTAGAAGCATTTGTAACTATGGAGGGATAATGATATAGTAGCTATAGGTGAGACAAGGCTTGGACAGGACTGGGAACTTAATGTTCTTGGTTATAACATTTTCAAGAGAAATGGGGGGGTGGTGTGAAATTTAACTTCGACAGGGTCGCAAAACGGATGGTACTGGATCAGGCAGAGTGTTTAATGAGAGGGCCGATCTCCTACCGCCATTTTGCGCCCCCACCAAAGTTGAATTTCACCCCAAGGAAAGGAAAAAGAGAGTAGTTGGCAGTGTTAGTAAAGGATTTGGTCACAGTGCTGGAATACAAGTATGTCCTAGTGGGTTGCATTCAGCCAGAATCCGTATAGATATATTTAAGAAATAGGATGGGAAATGATAAACTTCCAGGTGTGCATTTGATTGCCAAACAGTGGAAATGAAATAGAGGGTTGTTATGTTCCAATAAACACTTAAATTGGTGTGGTAATAACTTGCTGCTCTCATATTTCCAAAACCTTTAGAGTATTCTGTCAAAGAATAACAAAAGTGATACCAGCGAAATCTGGGTATGTAATTGCTAAAGTGTGCTTACTCCCACCAGGAGGCTGTCTAAAGTTCAGTTAATAAATGCAAGTGCCATACATATCAAGGGGGAGATTTACAGACAGTTCAGAAACATCTGAAAGAACAGCAGGGAGATAATACTTGGTGATTTTAACCATTCCATGATAGATTGGAATAAAGGTAATGCATATAGTGAATACTGTTTAGAATTCATCTAGGACTGCTTCCTACATCAGTATGTTTCCAATCCAGCAAGGAAAGAAGTATTGATTGAATTAATTCTGCAAAAGGAAGCAGGGTAAATAACTGATGTGAGAGAAGGAGAACAATTGGGAAGTAGTGACCACTACATAATTAGGTTCAATGTAAGAAGAAAGAAAGAATGTTCAAGCATCAAAGATAAAGGTGCTGGACTGGAAAATGTCAAAGCAACATAAGAAGGCTTCTGTCCCAAATTAACTGGGCAGAAAAACAAACAGTTTGACCGATCAGTAGTCAGAAATCTTCAAATATGGGATGGATATCGTACGCACTAAATATATTTCTATAAAGTGAAAGGGGGTGCATCAAAGTTTCATTGATAAATAGAGGATAAAGCTAAACTGAATCTTATAAGGGAAGTATATGATAAAGTTAGGACTAACAATACTGAAGAAAATACTGAGCAATGTAGAAAGTGTAGTGGGGAGGTGAAAAGGGAAATTAGAAAGGCTAATAGTGACTATGAAAAAAGGACTAGCATATAATATAAAAGGAAATAGTAAGGGCTTTTAAAACTATACTAAAGAAAAGAATAGTTAAAGACAGGGTAGAACCACTTGGGGGTGAAGGATGGAGTCTGATTGTGGGGGATGAACGTATGGCAATAATATTTTTGTATTGGCTTTTACAAAGGATGATGGAATTGAGAATGTAAATGTACTTGAGGATGACATTGAACAATTGTCAGAAATAATTGTAGAAAAGAAATTGGCTCTAAAAAATGAGCAGAAGTCGAGGTGGATATGTCACTGGGCTCTGATGGCAGACACCCTAGGATGTTAAAAAAAATGTAAAGGAGGAGATATCAAAAGCTCTTGCCACAATTTTACAATGTTGCTTAAATATACAAATTGTGGCATGGGACTGGAGAGTAGCTGATGTTCAAGAATGGGGAAAAGGATAAATTGGATCTACAGAACAGATTTTCTAATGTCAGCTGTGGGCAAAGTCTTGAGGGACAATGTTAACCCTATCAGCCCGGCAGAAACCAGGCAGGTGGGCAATTAAAATCAGCCGAATGACTTACTTGCCGATATCCCGCCCTCACCTTGTCACCTTCAATTTTAACCTGCTTTTCTGAGTAGATGGCATAGGCACCCAACTGAAGTCAGATCGGGGTCTGACTGCAATTTTAACTGTGGTATGAGTGGGGAAGTTGTTGTAGCTTTCCCGCCAGGTGAAGACAGCAAGAAGCAGGTCCGGAAGAGGCCATATAAGATAAGTTTTTTCTCTTACCTTGTGGGAGCAGGAGGAGCAGATGTGTTCCTCCAGGTCCCACAAGGAAACTTTAGGCCTTACTCCCCCTTTCCTCCCATAACACCCTCCCGAAACCCCTCTCTGCGACTTACCTTGTTGCCGGAAGGCCTTCCTTTGGTGCCAGCCAGTGGCCTCCTGCCACCCAAACTGCCACTTCCATCTGTTGGTCGGCTGCTGATTCCTGCCCGTTTCAGGCAGGCAGCCTACCAGCGGCATGCAGATGAGATGCATGAGTCAAAATCGTCCTGCCTGTGCACATCCTGCTCCAAGTTAACATCAGGGTTGGAATCCAAAATTCAAGACAAAATTATTGAGCGTTTAGAAATGCACAGGTTAACCAAGAACAGCCAGCAAAAATTAACAGCAATTGTGGTTGATAAATTTAATAGAGGTGAACAATAGGATAAATAAAGTGATGCAGTACATGTGGAATTTTAGAAAGTGTTCAATAAGAAGAAAATAAGTAGAAAATCACAGGGCAAAGGGGAGGGAAGAACTAAAAACAATCACTATCACTAGAGAAAAAGTACTAGGTAAACTAATGGGTCTAAAGGCTGACAAGTCCCCTGGACCTGATGGCTTGCATCCGAAGGTCTTAAAGGAAGTGGCTACAGAGATAGCGGATGCATTGGTTGTAATCTTCCAGAATTCACTAGATTCTGAAAAGGTCCCAGCGGATTGGAAAACCGTAAACGTAACACTCCTATTCAAGAAGGGAGTGAGACAGAAAGCAGGTAACTATAGACCAGTTAGCCTAACATCTGTCATTGGGAAAATGCTAGAATCCATTATTAAGGAAGAAGTAGCAGGATATTTGGAGACTCATAATACAATGAAGGAGAGTCAACATGGTTTTATGAAGGAGAAATCATGTCTGACAAATTTATTAGAAACAATTTTACAACACCAAGTTATAGTCCAACAAATTTATTTTAAATTCCACAAGCTTTCGGAGGCTTCCTCCTTCGTCAGGTGAACGGTGTGGAAATGACAAGTTTTCCACACCATTCACCTGACGAAGGAGGAAGCCTCCGAAAGCTTGTGGAATTTAAAATAAATTTGTTGGACTATAACTTGGTGTTGTAAAATTGTTTACAATTGTCAACCCCAGTCCATCACCGGCATCTCCACATCAAATTTATTAGAGTTCTTTGAGGAAGTAACGGGCAGGGTGGATAAAGGGGAATCAATGGATGCAGTATATTTGGATTTCCAAAAGGCATTCGATAAGGTGCCACATAAAAGATTACTGCACAAGATAAGAGCTCATGGTGTTGGGGGTAATATACTGGCATGGATAGAGGATTGGCTAACTAACAGAAAACAGAGTCGGGATAAAAGGGTCATTTTCAAAATGGCAATCTGTAACTAGTGGGGTGCCGCAGAGATCGGTGCTGGGGCCTCAACTATTTACAATATATATCAATGACTTGGATGAAGGAACAGAGTGTCTTGTGGCCAAATTTGCTGATGATACAAAGATAGGTTGAAAAGCAAGTTGCGATGAGGACACAAAGTGTCTGCAAAGGGATATTGACAGGTTAAGCGAATGGGAAAAAATTTGGCAGATGGAATATAATGTGGGAAAATGTGAAGTCATCCAATTTGGGAGGAAAAATAAAAAAGCAAAATATTATTTGAATGGAGAAATACTACAAAATGCTGCAGTACAGAGGGATCTGGGTGTCCTCGTACATGAAACACAAAACGTCAACATACAGGTGCAGCAGGTAATCCGGAAGGCAAACGGAATATTAGCCTTTATTTCTAGGGGGATGGAGTATAAAAGCAGGGAAGTCATGCTACAACTGTACAGGGTGCTGGTGAGACCACACCTGGAGTACTGCGTACAGTTCTGGTGCCCTTATTTAAGGAAGGACATACTTGCATTGGAGCCAGTTCAGAGAAGGCTCACTAGGTTGATTCCGGGTATGGAAGGGTTGTCTTATGAGGAAAGATTGAACAGGTTGGGTCTATACTCATTGGAGTTTAGAAGAATGAGAGGAGATCTTATTGAAACATACAAGATTCTGAGGGGACTCGATAGGGTAAATGCTGAGAGGATGTTACCCTTCATGGGGGAATCTAAAACTAGGGGGCATGGTCTCAGAATAAGGGGTCGCCCGCTTAAGACGGAAATGAGGAGGAATTTCTTTTCCCAGAGGGTTGTGAATCTTTGGAATTCTTTACCCCAAAAAGCTGTGGAGGCTGAGTCATTGAATACATTCAAGGCTGAGTTAGACAAATTTTTGATCAGCAAGGGAGTCAAAGGATATGGGGAAAGGGCAGGAAAGTGGAGTTGAGGTAAAGATGAGATCAGCCATGATTTCATTGAATGGCGGAGCAGGCTCGAGGGGCCGAATGGCCTACTCCTGCTCCTATCTCTTATGGTCTTATGAACTAAGATGTCTTACGAGAGACTTGTTAGAAAAATTCAAGTTTATGATATAAGAAGACGTGCAACAGCATGGATAGAAAGTTGTTTGATGGGCAGGAAACAGAGACCTGGAAATTCTATGGGGATTCTCCTGATCTTCCACCCCCAGAGAAAGAGTATAAACGGTTATTTTCTCTGGGAGTTTCACTGATCTCCCACTGAAGTTACAGCAGGAGATCAGGAAGAACGTCATGGAATTCACGGGCCAAAGTTTTCGGGTAAATGGGTGTTATTCTGATCGGAGAAGGGTTGGAAGTGTACTTCGAGGGTCAGTGCTGGGTCCACGCTTGTTCTTATAAAAATGATTTGGACTTGGGAATAGGGAGCACAATCACCGAGAATGCAAAAATAGGAGATTTGGCAAACAGTGAGGAAGACTGTTAAAGATTTCAGCAAGACATAAATCGATTGGAGGCATGAGCAGACAGATAGCAGATGCAATTTAATGTGGATAAATGCACTTTGGGAGGAAAATCAAGCAAGTATACACTCAATGGAAAGATATTGAAGGGTGTGGATAAACGGAGAGGGGTTCAATATATAAATCCCGGAAAATGCGAGCACAGGTAAATAAAGCCATAAAAAAGTATCAAGAGCACATTGGGTTTTATAAATAAAGACATTGGCCCCGATTTTAGAATGGAGACGGGATGGCAGCAGGGGGGTGAATGGGTGCATGGATAACCCGAACAATAAAATATGTCCGTTTCCCATGCGATTGCAAGTGAATTGGTGCCACTTAACATGGCTTCCGGGTTTGCCATCGGAAAGCTGCGCAGTGTGCGGGCTGAGCACCCGCATCACAAGCTGTCAGCTGAAGGAGCTCTATTTAAAGGGACGTTGCTCCATATGTTTTTGCTGGAGCAAAGATCTAGAAATTACAATGGCAAGGGGCAAGGCTGCTCCAGGTTTGGCGAAGCCTCACTGCAGAAGCCACTGGACAGGGTGAGGAGGAGGTGCGAAAGGTTTTACCCCGCGGATGGGAGGAAGTGCCCTGCCTCTGCCACCAAGAAGGCCTGGCTCAAGTTGGCAGAGGAGGTCACCAGCAGCAGCAACATCTCCCGCACCTGGATTCAGTGCAGGAAGCGGTTCAATAACCTAACTAGGTCAGCAAAAGTGAGTACATTTACTGATTCTCCTGCATTCCATGTTCCACATCACCCCCCCCCACCAACCCATCATTCTGCACTGCCAAGACTACTCTATCACATCACTCCTCACACCCACTTAAAGCTCATCCTCAACTTACCTGCACTTCCTCAGCACTTCATCACCTCCCCATTAGTCACCCCACCATTACCACTAAACCCAATCCTCATACAATGTGATGTCTCTGTCTCATACTCACCCTCTGATGCATCTCTTTCACGGTCAGCCTCACCCAAAGCAATGCATTCATCAGTTGGCCACTTCACCATCACTCACTCACACGTCTGTTCTTTTTCCCCTTCTAGGAGAAGAGGGCGCAAAATACACGCAAGAGCGAGGAGTGGAGGGGGCCACAACAAATAGTGGTCCTCACAGATGTGAAGCAGGAGACCCTGGAGATCAGCTGCACCCTCGGTTGCCTGTCCGTCGGGGAGGCCGAGACTGGCACCCCACAAATGCCTGGTGACACAACTTTAACATTCATCACACACAATATGAATTGATGTTAACAATGCTTGGCATGTTGAACACCTCAGTATGCTCATCGCAACATGACACATCTGTGATGATGCTTAATATTGCCTTCTGCTCTCCTACAGGGCCTTCAGCGATCACAGTGACGGCAGAGGTCAATTCCTCAGAGGACCCGCCAGCCTCTGAGGGCGCATCGTCATATCTTAGTGAGCCATCCACCAGCGCAAATACTCACGCCTCGGTGGGTCCTAGTAGTGAATTAGTTGGGTTGGCACCTGGCAACTCATCACACACAAGTGAGCACGAGCAGACACTGGTGGCAGGGGCAGCTGTGGAGAGTCCTCGTCAGTGGGAGCACTCCTCTCCAGGCTCTGCTCAGCTGGACACAGGTGCTGAACCCCAGGGGCCGTCCTTTAAAAGGAGAATGATCAAGGGACAGCAGCACATTTGCGAGGTATCTGGAACAGGTGCCACGCCACAATAGCACAGAGGATGGAGAAGTCCAACTCCTGCTTGAGTGGAATGGCGGCACAGGTACATGAGGGAATCTCTGAGATAGTCTCGCAGAGATGTGAGCAATTGTCTGAGATAGTGTCGCACGTTACTGCTGAAATGTCTGAGATAGTGTCAGAGGTAAGTGTGGGAATGTCTGCAATGG
This sequence comes from Heptranchias perlo, assembly GCF_035084215.1. NCBI lineage: Eukaryota > Metazoa > Chordata > Chondrichthyes > Hexanchiformes > Hexanchidae > Heptranchias > Heptranchias perlo. The sequence continues at coordinate 44,854,046 of NC_090329.1, read as the reverse complement.
AGAGAATGGCAGCCGCTGTTGAGCTTCAAGCATGGCTCACAAATTAGTCCATTCAGGCCCTAACAACAGTCGTTCGGACTCAGGGTGAACAACATTCTGCCGCCTTAAACAGGCTGACAGATGCTTTAGAAGTGGCCTTCGAATGCATCACACATGTCCACCACACTGTTGTCCAACAGGGTGGTAGGAGTGCTGTGGCCCTAGCCCAGGGGAGGGATGATGGCGAAAGGGGACATGGAAGTGGGGTCGCCACTCAAAGTGCTCCCACGTTTCACCGATTGCCCCCCTCTCAACCAGTACCCGCAATGCTGCCTCCTCTCCTGGTGGCCGAGTCTGCCCCTGCACAGGTGCAGGTGGAGCAATCTTTGGAGGGGCCCTCACGGGCTCCAAAACCCAGAAGGCATAGGTCAAAAGCATCAAAGCAGTCAGAGAAGGGAACTGAGCAACCTCTGTGCAGTTTTGGGCACCCCATTATAGAAAGGATAGTAATGGCATAGAGAGTCTATAATGTAGATTCATCAGGATGATGCCACGGATGGGAAACAACAGTCATGAGGAGAGACTTGATTGAAAATTGGATAAATGTTTGAAGCAGAGGAAGATGGAGCTATGAGGAGAGCAAAGGCCAATGGGATTAATTTCAGATTGCTCTAACAAAGAGCCAGCACAGGTATGATGGGTTGAAGGGCCTTCTTCTGCACTGTAATTTTTTAATGGTTCTACAAGCAATTGCCTTACTGTACAATTCAAGGACAAAGGAAGAAAGGTTCATGGTCATCAATGGTTAGGGGACAATCAAGTGTGTTGAATTACTGAGTTGTCTTAGCCTGTCCTGGAATTAGACTTCCTTTTCTATTGGTAACCATGGTGATGGACTTTAGAAAAGCAAAGGGAATCATTTATTGAATGTTCTTTTTTCCAAGCCTGGCAATTTCTGATTTGCAGGTGAGACAGAGAGGTTGTATGATTTTCTTTTGTGTGGAGTGTTGTGGAAACGAGCCTGAAATAGCCTGGAGCGTGCATTTCAAAATGTCATTTTACTTTTCTCCACAAAATGGTCTGCTCTAGCTCCCTGAGGTCTGTAGTTTATGTCTGAAGTTCAAGAATATGGCCAACTTTAGCAAATAGGCCATCTGCATATCAGAATACGATGAGATAAAATTACATTACATGATATATTAGGAAAACAATTGAGCAGTAATTACAGTACTTGTGATAGAATGTATTATATGTGGAATGGGGTATAAAGAGAATGCTTTCATTACATGTTAGATACTAAGACCAGCTGATAATGTCTCTACTTCTGATGCCTTATAGATCAGCACAAAATAAAGGTTTTTTCCCTACCTTGAAACAGGGTTAGTATATTAATGAATAGAATGTTATGCACAGCCATCTGTGAATTTAAAAGGCTAAGATGTTAAGATAATAGACTGTGTTGGGAATGAGTGAATCAACTGAATGTAATAAGAAAGAAAGCACTTGCATTTATCTGATGCCTTTCACAACCGCAACGTCCCAAAGTGCTTTACAGCCAACTAACTACTTTTTGAAGTGCAGTCACTGTTGTAATGTAGGAAAGGCGGCAGCCAATTTGAGCATAGCAAGGTCCTACAAACAGCAATGTGATAATGACCAAATAATCTGTTTTTTAGTGATGTAGGTTGAGGGATAAAGATTGGCCAGGACACGGGGGAGAACTCCCCGGCTCTTCTTTGAAGTAGCGCCATGGGATCTTTTCTACAATATCTTAAACTAAATTTACTGAGGTGGAGTCTTATGAGAATGTATGTTCAGATTATGTTCAGTATGGTGTTTCTGAATAGTTAATAACATAATTCTATCTAGTGCTCCATATGAAATGAATCTATACTCTATTCAAACTTAGTGAGGCATGAAGGTAAGCTGAAGTTACACAGACTAGTGAGAGAACCCCTGCAGAAATTCACCCCCAGTATATTCATGGAGACTACTGTTCTAAGTAATCTGCTGACAGATTATGAAGAAATCAGTTGCAGTTGTTATAAAATTGGTCCACTGTCTGTATAAGGAATGAAACAGTTTCACTCTGCAGGAAGGCTCCACCACTTAGTTGCACTTCCTGACTTGTGTGAATCGGAGTTTGCAGCCACTTTAGCAGCCAAATATGGGTGTAAGTGGGGTTGCATGATCAGATATGGAGGGGACAAGCAACCAAATAAGCATAAGAAGCATAAGACAGCCTCAAAGAGTATTAAGCATAAATAATGCTGAGGAGAGAGAGTTAGAGAAGCAAAGAAGAAAACAGCGCGAGGAAGAACAAAAGAGAAACAACAGGCAAAAAAATGAAAGAGGAGTGGCAGAGGAAGAGAAGAAACAAACAGCAAAAAACAGTTAGAAAAGAAAAATAGCATAGAGAACCAAAGGGGAATATTTTTAACTTTAACGCCGGGTGTAAAACAGGTGATAGCGAATGGGCACCTGTTTTACATCTCGCCCGATTTTCTGTTCCACTGTCTTCAACAGAAAAGATAATCGGGCAACATGTAAAACAGATGACCGATTCACTATCACCTGTTTTAGGCCCGATGATAAAAGTTAAAATTACTCCCAAGGACTTCAGAGAAGAAACTTGTATGTATATTATAAATATTACAGTATCATCTGAGATTTAAAGAATTGTAATATTGTTTTTCCCCACTATTTATCAACTTTCCCTAATTATTGACGATTTAACCAAATCCTGTCCAATTCAGCCTTCAATGTCAGTCAATGGGATTCAATTATCTGTAAGAATAAGTTAAGCTGCTTCTCTCCAGTCACTGCAGATCTCAGATTTCAAGCCATCTTTCATTCAATTGTCAATTGCTACCTTACAGGAATTGCAGTGATTGTGGAACAATTGATCTCGTAGCATTTTGTCACACATCGGTGTCTTTGGGTTGATTTTAACCCCCAAGAATGGGTGGGTTGGGGGCGGTGGGTGTTGAAAATAGTTGTTTTTTGGGTCGCGACCGCAACCCGGCTTTATTTCCGGGTTTAACTTGGGCGTGTATAAGTGCAGGCTTCCCACTGGGAACGCAAAGTCCGAAAATTTTGCAGTTGCGACCCAAAAAAACAACTATTTTCAACACCCACCCGCCCCCAACCCACCCGTTCTTGGGGTTTAAAATCACCCCCCATGTGTCTGTAGTAGTGAGCCATAGTTACAAGAAAGAACAAAAAAAGGAAAGAAATACTTGCAACTATGTCAAAACAACTCAAAATTCTTTGCACAGTGAACTACTTTGGAATACAATCATTGTAATAGGCAAGCACGCTAGTATGGCAAATACTGGCAAAAAGAGATTTATGTACCTCTGAAGATGTGCTTGGGTCAGTGTTATACTTTGATAGCCATTCTCTATTCATTAGTAAATTGAATAACAGTCATTATGCATTCAAAACCACATCATCATTAGACCAGCACAATGTCAAACACAAAATGTAAATATAACTACAGTAGTATGTGTAGAATTTGCAGTATGTGCACATGGTTAATTAAGTCATTCAGGCTGACTGAATTCCATCTCTCTGCCTATGCCTCTCTGTGGTCCTTTGTCTAATTGCCCGCTGCTGCCTACCTTGTTTATACCTGAGAGTAATCATCAACATCTCAATGAACATCTCAGAAACAGAGCGCTTGCTTCAGGATGATAGTCAATACTTTACTAACACCCTTACTTTAGGATCTCAGTCTCTACTTTACATCATGGAGCTTTGGTATCTTCTCTTGTCTCAGGTATGTCAGTCCCCGTTGAATGCATGCTCTCAGGTATCAATACAGTAGCTCAGTCCCTGCTGAAAGAGTACTCTAATTTAACAACCTACCTGTCTATCTATCTATAATCTACCTCTCTATCTATCCTATTTAAAGGTAAATGCATAATAAATAGTAGCTATTAATTAAATCTTAACAAGTAAGTTAAAAGCTAAATAAAGAATGTGGGCCCAGAATTGCTGGTCCACAGGCCTACTACAGCTCCAGGCCCACTGACAGCTCCAGCTGGAGTGCAGCAGAAGTGCCCAGAATTTGGCCAGGATCCGGATACACTGGGTCTTGAGCCTTGTAAGGGGTAGAAGATCCACATACCCCTCACATGGCCAATGACACCAAGGAGGTAGGGTCAGGTGGGGCCTTGGGCAGCTTAAGCCCTCAATGGGGGTCCCAACGTACAATTGGCACAGGTATGCCTGGTCTTACTAGGTGTACCTGCCTGATCTCAGTGGAAGCCGGACCCCTCCAGGCCAGAGTTGGGACTGGATGCCAAAGATGAGGAGCCCAAAAGCTATTGGACTTGGTGGTGGGGGAAGGGGGGTTGGGGTTGAAGTGGCCCCCTTTGTAAGGGGACCGCTCAGGCACCCAGAATGCTCTGGGGTCTTTGGTGGGAGTGTACCGCGACTACACCCCCACCTTGCCAAAGGCCCACTCCTGCAGGCTCCATGCCCTGACCCCATGATCAGTGTGGACTTCCACAGCAGGCATAATCCTGGCATAACTGTCAAGATCAAAACCCCATGGATTTTCCAGGCCAATGTCTTATTAAAACATACATTATGACTGTACGTATTATAACTAAATAATTAAATATAATTCAATCCTAATACCTAAATAAATCACCATCTGATTTTAAGAAATAATTTTGCTAACTAAATGAAATAAGCAACCAATTAACTTTGCAAAAATTAATTGGCTACCAAATTAATTAGTAGTTCAAGTTAGAGCATAAATCATTATCAACCATTTCATATCACAAATTATATATTCCCTACTGATCAAAGAAAATTCACATGGTACCTGAAATAATTTAGTGCAATTAACCATTGTAAAATGAATAAATCAATTACAGTAACTGCAGCAACTCGCCAAGGCTTCTTCGACAGCACCTCCCAAACCCGCGACTTCTGCCACCTAGAAGGACAAGGGCAGCAGGTACATTGGAACAACACCACCTGCATATTCCCCTCCAAGTCACACACCATCCCCACTTGGAAATATATCGCCGTTCCTTCATTGTCGCTGGTTCAAAATCCTGGAACTCCCTACTTAACAGCACTGTGGGAGAACCTTCACCACACGGACTGCAGCGGTTCAAGAAGGCGGCTCACCACCACCTTCTCAAGGGCAATTAGGGCAATAAATGCTGGCCATGTCAGCGACGCCCACATCCCTTGAATGGATAAAAAAAATTACAATCAGTTTTTATTAAGAAAATCTCTCTTAAATATGAACCAAATTCTGGAATGAACTGCTAAGTTGTCCGCCTGACAAACGGGTTAGGAAGTACCCACATCATTATGTGTTGCCAAGTGAGTTAAATACTGCTTTAGTTAAGTTGCTATGCTTCCCTCACCACTTTGGCAATACTTTACTCTGGCTTGTTATTTACACTCCTTTATCTGTGCTTTGGGATCCTGCTTGTGCTTAGCTCTTGTGGGTTCTAATGGAATACCTGCACCTTGATGCTGTTCCTGATTTGGGTGTACCACTATTATCTTCCTACTCAGGTATGTTGTTGCTCTGGCCTCTGACTGCCAACTTGATTCCCAATATTTTTTATTGTATATGTTCATTTGAATGGTGGCTAAACCTGGGCACTGGAATGTTTAACATAAAAACCATGGCAACTGTTTCAGATTAGATTTCTTTGCCTTTTGTCTTGATGTGTTGGCCTGAGATGAGCAATCACACACATGAGGTGGATTTTAACTCCCCTTTCTGGCAGAAACTGGGCCGGGGTGCGGTGGGGAGGGGGGGGAATTAAAATGGAGTGGGTGAATTATCTGCACCGTCCCCAATCTCCTTTAAAATGGCAACGATAGTATCCCAGTTATAGCTAATTCATTTTATTACCTATCATCCTTATAACCCAGTCTGATATTCTATTTTTTGTTTCTAATTATTTCTAAAATTCAATTCGACAATGAACGAAAGCACATAAAGAAAAGAAAGGAAATGGTTCCATTGTTTCTCTGCTCTTTGCTGGTATAGTTGCACTCATGAGAAAATGGGAAATATCCTGGAAAAATGAATGCAAATACAGAACACAGCAAATAGAGAAAAAGTAGGAAATAGAAATAGTGAAAAACCCAACCTTGACCCCTCTGTCCTTGCAAACTACCGCCCCATCTCCAACCTCCCTATCCTCTCCAAAGTCCTTGAACGTGTTGTCACCTCCCAAATCCATGCCCATCTTTCCTGCAACTTCATGTTTGAACCCTTCCAATCAGGTTTCCGCCCTTGCCACAGCCCTGAAACGGCCCTTATCAAAGTCACAAATTGCATTCTATGTGACTGTGACCATGGTAAACTCATCCTTCTTGACCAGTCTGCAGTCTTTGACATGGTTGACCACACCATCCTCCTCCAACGCCTCTCCTCCATCGTCCAGCTAGGTGGGACTGCCCTCGCCTGGTTCCATTCCTATCTATCCAGTCATTGCCAGAGAATCACCTGCAATGGCTTCTCTTCCCACTTCCACATCATTACCTCTGGAGTCCCCCAAGGATCTATCCTTGGCCCCCTTCTATTTCTCATCTACAAATTGCTCCTCAGCGACATCATCCGAAAACACAACAACAGGTTCCACATGTATGCTGACGACACCGAGCTCTACCTCACCACCACCTCCCTCGACTCCCCCACTGCTTCTGATTTGTCACGCTGCTTGCCTGACATCCAGTATTGGATGAGCAGACATTTCCTCCAATTAAATATTGGGAAGACCAAAGCCATTGTCTTCATTCACTGTCACAAACTCCTTTCCCTAACCATCGATTCCATCCCTCTCCCTGGCCACTGTCTGATGCAGAACCAGACCATTCGCTACCAGGGCGTCCCATTTGACCCTGAGCTGAGCTTCCGACTCCATATCTGCTCCATCACCAAGACCTTCACCTCCATAACATCACCCATCTCTGCTCCTGCCTCAGCTCATCTGCTGATGAAACTCTTATCCATGTCTTTGTTACCTCTAGACTCAACTATTCCAATGCTTTCCTGGCCGACCTCCCACCTTGATCCCTCCATAAACTTGAACTCATCCAAAACTCTGCTGCCTATATCCTGACTTGCACCAAGTCCCGTTCACCCATCATCCCTGTGCTCGCTGACCTACATTGGCTCCAGGTCCGGCAACGCCTCGATTTTAAAATTCTCATCCTTGTTTTAAAATCCCTCCATGGTCTCACCCCTCCCTATCTCTGTCACCTCCTCCAGCCCTACAACCCTCCGAGATCTCTGCGCTCCTCCAATTCTGGCTTCTTTCATATCTCCGATTTTAATCACTCCACCATAGGCGGCCGTGCCTTCAGCTGCCTAGGCCCTAAGCTCTGGAATTCCCTCCCTAAACCTCTCTGCCTCTACCACTCTCTCCTCCTTTAATATGCTCCTTAAAACCTACAGCTTTATCTGTCCTAATATCTGCTTATATGGCTTGGTGTCAAATTTTGTTTGGTAACACTCCTGTGAAGCACCTTGGGACGTTTTACTACTTTAAAGGCACTATATAAATGCACGTTGTTGTTGTTGTTGTTGTTGTGGAATCTACATGGAAAGTGATAATTATACACAATTTCTGGTTATTTTAAATCATTGGTTTCACATACAGCTTATTCTTGCAGTTCCTGTGATAAACATTTAATATCAATGAAAGAAATAGCAACAGGAACAATGAGTGCAAAGGTTAATAAACTTTGGCCATCAGAGTTTGAATCTTTACTTTTCCTTTCCTTTTAACACCTGTCCTAGGCATTATATTTAAAACCAGTCATATTGTCACTAATGACAACACTTGCTGGATAATATGAAGTTTAATTGGTCAATATTTAAAACAGGGAAAAAAAAATAAAGGCTTTTGCCAGTCAGTGGATTGAACTGTTGCAAATATAGGACTGCATCTCGTACTGACGGAATGGAACGAGGACTGTAAGGGGGATTTTGCAATGCGTTTATAATTTGAGGCCAAATAACTGGCTCTAAATTATATGGGAACAAATTTCCGCTAATTTAGAACACACCCATATTTCCCAATATACACCGAAATCATGAATCAGAAATCTAAAAATGAGAGCCTGACTATGTTAATCAAGCTGCACCATCTACCATCACCAAGACTTAGAGTGAAGGGAAGATGGTGTATCTCAATTAATTGTCGCAGAATGATAGTGCTCACAAATGAGGAAAATACCATCGATGTGGGGTGGAGTGGGGTGGGGGGTGGGTGTTGCTGGAGGCATCCAACAGTAGATTGAGAGGACAAAATTACAAAGCAAGTATATGTTGTGGATTAAAATTGATGGCACTAATACAATCGTGTTTTCTAGTGAATAATCCTTCAAACAGGGAGACTTACATACTGCCTGAAACCGCTTAAATATATGATTTTCTGAAGGTGGTAGGAAGGTGGATATAATATTCCTGCAGAAGTACAGAGGGATCCAATGTCCATTCATATATTAAATGTGGTGTTTTAATTGTTGAAGGATTGGATTTGAACTCTCACCCCTTGATGAACAGGGCAGTATTCAGCTGTGAGAGCTGGTGGGCAATTTTTCATTCTTAACTAATTCTCTCTTTCTCTCTGCCATTTTCTTCTCAAGAATGTTATACAACTAAAACTGGAGTGATGCACTACAAAATGAAACAAAAACTATTTAAAAATGTGTGAAAAAACTTTACTTTAAGTCATATTACTTCATGAGTATTGACTGTGACTACTCCCACTGTGAAAACATATCTAACCTTGGCCACCTGAGGTAAAGAATTTTGCAGTAGGATTTTATGACTTTTTCTTTTCCTCTGGGCTTGTTTTATTCAAAATATTTAATACTATAGTCCCATTGTCAGTTCTTTTATGACCTGTATTTAAATCATAATGGACTTTCAAGGAGCCATATACACACCTTTTAATTTTCATAACTATGAATCATTCAAGGATAATACTTAAAGCAACTCAGATTTGTTGTTAACTGGCCTCGATACTCTTTGAGGTACTGCTAAGATGTATCTTTTTATTATTGCATTAAATAAGAATCCAGCGCAGAGCTCTTTTATAGGGACTAATACTAATGGCGGATCTAAAAGTCACGATGAATTTATATCAATAGAGATAATAATCAGATTTCTGTCCCACATTTTGAGTGTTATATTATTTTCCACACCATGGTAAAATCTCCTAGCAACAGCAGTAAGCTATTGGAATGAACTGCAAAAGATTTTCAGAATAATGTGATATCTCTTTTTTACTGTTTCAAAGTAGAACAGGCCAGAAATTTTGTTTTGTTAGGTTTATTCAAATAAACCTATTCAATTTCTAATTCAATTTAATAATTTTCATCACAGCTTTATTAAATATGCAAGTTTTCAAATCCATCTTTATACTATAACGTTTTGTATCTGTTTTGTCTGTACAATGTCATTTATCTTCTTTCTAATTGGTTAGTTATTGATGAATCACATTCTGCTCGGAGTGGGAGAGACAGTTGCCGTGAGGGCTTTGTGACAAAGAAGGAGATCCAATAATATTCTAAATAAACAATAGGGTGCAGAAATCCCACGGGCCATCGATCCCAGATTGACCCCACTGAAGTATGCGGGGTCAGGAGGAGGTTACCTAATTTACATGTGGGCAACCAGCACTCGCACCACTCGGAGCACATCTCAGGTGTCTGTCATCCATTCCAGACTGCAAACAACGGTGTATAGTACTAACAGTCAGGGGTGTGTGCCAGAGCCCTCAACCAAAAGGAACAAAAATTGCCCCATGACACCCTTTGTAAGGGGGCCAAAAATGACCTTGTGATCCTCTTTGTTCTTCAGGGATCCAGGGCAAAGACCCAGGCCTGGATTCTCAAGGTGGTCCATTGCGCCTCTTCCTTCTCGACACATCGGCTCTGAAGATGTGTGGGGCATCTGAGTGGCCACGGTCACAGGGACTTCTAATTTGGTGATGCTCTCCTCCCCGCCACGTTACCAGCCTTGTAAGAGGTAGCCATGATGTGGAGATGCCGGTGATGGACTGGGGTTGACAATTGTAAACAATTTTACAACACCAAGTTATAGTCCAACGATTTTATTTGAAATTTACAAGCTTTCGGAGGCTTCCTCCTTCCTCAGGACTATAACTTGGTGTTGTAAAATTGTTTACAATTGTAAGAGGTAGGCAGATGCTCCACCACACTTCTGCCAAACTGATGGTAGGTGCATGCCAGAAGAGCCATAACATGGTGACCGTCAGTGAAATTTGAAGCATTGCAAACAAAAAATAAATCAGAATTTTTTTTCCAAATTAAGATTGAAATTTTTGAGAATGTTCTGAAATTTCTTGAAAGGATTTATGTTTCAACTGACTGACTGAGAGAATAGGCAGACAGCTTGTTCACGGGACTCTGCCAATGTCACATTATGGCTGGCCTGTGGAAGACATATGCGAATGGCACTGGTAGATTCTTGCTCTCTGTCAGAAAATATTCCGCCTCTGTACCGGACCTCCTCAAAACAACATGGTCGAGAGCATGGGCATTAGTCGACATCTTGCCACCCATGGCACAGCATCTTGGAGCTCGAATGTGCCGTGCCCCATGCCACCCTTAAGTTTCATTACTGATTTTGCTCTATGTTTGAAAGAGGGTTAAGCAAAGGAACGATTGTATTGCTGAGAAAAAGATAATTATTAGAGATGGTAGAGTTGCACGTTTTGCATGTTTTTTTATGCTGAGTTTCTATAGCTTTCCGAAGTCAGAGGCAGGGGAGAACCCAATATGTTTTATAGAAGCCCCCTATAGTCTATGGAAAACATTTCTATAAAATACAATCAGGTAGATTCCCAACTTGCCGCATAAGCGTAAAACAGGTGCTGTTGATCAGCTGCCTATGATAGAAACCACCCGAATTTGTGGAATGGGAAATTGGGCGTTTTTTATAATGAGTAGCCAACCCACAATGCCAGTTTTACACTCGGGCAGCAAATTGAAAATGAAGCCCAAAAGATCTCTAGCTTCGGAAGTTTCATGAATTTTGTCAAAAAATATACTCTGTGAAAAACATTATTGTTTATTAATAACAAAATAGCTGTGTTTATTTTTAAATGTATTTATTTCCTTCAAAACGGAATCATAGGTATTTTAAATTTTAAAATTATTGTATGTTAAAAACAATTCTATGCGTTGTACAATACTTTGGATCTTTCGGGAGATTGTGGAAGGGACAAGTGATTTATGATCCATACTCATAAGTATGCAGAGCTCCATTATTGACTGCTGTCCTGGTGGCTCAATTGGTAAGTGCACTGCCAAGTTTGAAACACAGCTAAACAGACCAGAAGGGTCTAGGTTCGATCTAAATTAGTTGATCTCAGTCAGGCAGCGGTGAGGCTGATTTTTCCTTTCTCTAATGCAGGAGCGCTGAGGCTAATTGTAACAACTCTACCATTGACCCAGCACAAGCCAGGGATTAAACCTGGGACATTCCTGATCTGTACGACTCAGCAACTCACTGGATAAACTTGAGGGGCAGTTGAGCAGCAGCTATGAAACATTAATATATTGTTGTTACCAAGGTAACATGAATAGCAGTCAGAGGCGTTACGGAAGAATTCTGAAAAGGCAGTTTGAGTCAGATGGCTCTCACAGGAAATAGACAGAGGAATTTGTTGCTAGGTAATGCAGACATTTATTTGGTGACCTTTTCAGATAGGCTGCATGTCTTCTCTTTTAGTTGTGATTGATTAGCGAGGGGTTTTCAGTGACATGAAATGCACAGAGCAGGTGGATGGCACAATCAACTGAAATGGGTGTGAATGAGATTTTTATAAATCTGCTGTGCCAAAAATGGATCACCGCTGGTTGCAGTTCTCCCTCATTCCCAGCTAAGATATTGGATCAAACCTTGTTGTTATCTAAGCTGATCTTCTTCTGCATGACAAGCTCATGCAACACACCAAAAAGAATTTGCATACTTCACAATATAATCCTACTAGCATTTATATAGCACTTTATCACATAAAAAGACCTCAGTGTGGCTTGCACAATAAATCATTTTTTTAAGTGCAGGAACTGTGGTTATGTAAGGAAATACAGCCGCCATTCTACACCAACAACATCCCACAACCAGTATTGAGATAAGAACATAAGAAAATAAGAAATAGCAGCACGAGTAGGCCATACAGCCCCTCGAGCCTCCTCCGCCATTTAATAAGATCATGGCTGATCTTCAACCTCAACTCCACTTTCCCACCCAATCCCCATATCCCTTGATCCCCCTAGAGTCCAAAAATCTATTCGTCTCAGCCTTGAATATATTCAATGACTCAGCATCCACAGCCCTCTGGGGTAGAGAATTCCAAAGATTCACAACCCTCTGCATGAAGAAGTTCCTCCTCATCTCAGTCTTGAATGGCTGACCCGTTATCCTGCGACTATGCCCCCTAGTTCTAGACTTTCTAGCCAGGGGAAACAATCTCTCAGCATCTACCCTGTCAAGCCCCCTCATAATCTTACATGTTTCAATGAGACCACCTCTCATTCTTCTAAACTCCAAAGAGCATAGGCCCATTCTACTCAACCTCTCTTCATGGGATAACCCTCTCATCCCAGGAATTAGTCTAGTGAGCCTTTATTGCACCGCCTCCAAGGCAAATATATCCTTACTTAGATAAGGAGACCAAAATTGTACGCAGTACTCCAGGTGAGGTCTCACTAAAGCCCTGTACAACTGCAGTAAGACATCCTTATTCTTGTACTCCAACCCTCTTGCAATAAAGGCAAACATGCCATTTGCTTTCCTAATTGGCTGCTGTACCTGCATACTAACTTTTTGTGTTTCTTGTACGAGGACACCCAAGCCTCTCTGAACACCAACATTTAATAGTTTTTCACCATTTAAAAAATATTTTGTTTTTCTATTCTTCCTACCAAAGTGAATAACCTCACATTTCCTCACATTATACTCTATCTGCCACCTTCTTGCCTGCTCGCTTAATGGGCTCGATTTTCGCACCCGCAATGCGTTCCTGGCGGGGGGGGGGTGCTATGAAAATCAGGGATTCCCGGGGCGGGTCGGGAGCCCGGCTCCTACCCGCCCCATTTCCGGGTTCTCCACTGACGCGCCGACGTGGGCGCGCAGCCCCCGCATGTGGGACTCCCACCGGCAAATAAAGCCGGCGGGGTGCCACTTAAGCTATTTATTTAGGTATTTCAGGTCGTTTAGAGACCTGATTAACATGATATTTTAGGAGGGTTGGGACTTTGCAAACAACTGGGACTATTTCCCGTGCTGGGGGAAACACTCCCAGTTTAAATGAACGTGTTGCAGTTATCAGCCTGTGGCAGCTGCAAAGGTCCATTTGACAGGTGGGGTGGGGGGAGACCCTCACTCATTGCAGGAGGCCACTCTGTCACTTTGGACAAAGTTTGGCCTCCACCACCCTCCTCCTAACAATAAAAGTCACCAACCTGCACGCTTACCCCGGGGTCCGGAGACATGTACCTACCTTGCGGACCCCCTCAGATGTACATCTTCCAGATGGGGGCTGCCATAGCTGCAGTCGTGACCTCCTTGGAGGGCGAACAGCATCACCAGCCTCGCCGGCCACGCCGTCCACCTCTGACACGTGGAGCTCCACAACACAGTGCTGTGACACATCCACCTGCACAGCAGGAGGGGGGGCAACTGCAGAGAGAGATGCATCACAGAGGGCACTACCCTCGCCACAGGGTCCACAGACTGAGGTTCAGCTTCCTGGACCTCTCTGAGCAGCAGTGCACACGGACGCTCGGAGTCACTCGACATGTAGTCGTGGACATCTGCAGCCTCTTTCATGCCGAGCTGCTCCTGGCTGGCCCGAGCACCATCTTCTTACCTGTCGCTGTCAAAGTCACCACTGCCCTCAACAACTTCTCCTCCGCATCCTTCCAGGGTGCCACCAGGGACATCGCCAACGTCTCTCAGTCGTCTGCACAAAAAAGCCCTGCAAATACACCTACACCCACTCTGCAGTGACACAAAGGGTGACATCAGTTGTGGGTCTTCATTGTGATCCTCAGGAAAGGGCATTATTGCACAAACCAGACAAGATTCGCAAAGACGTGGCAGTAATCGTGCCAATATAATATGTAATGTGAGTTGATCAGAAATTAAATATAAGTAAAAACCATGACAAACCCTCAAACACCCTTGTGCATCCCCTTCATGCTCACGACACATTTGCCTTACGCTTCCTACTGCACATATGTGATGCATGCCATGTGGCTGCAGCACAGGTAGTGGTAGGTTGAGTGAGGCTGATCGTGAAAGAGATGCATGAGAGGGTGAGTATGAGATAGAGCCATGAGATTGTATGAGGATTGGGTTGAGTGGTAGTGGCGGGATGAGTACTGGCGAGGTGAGTAAGTGCAGGTAAGATGAGGATGAGGTTTGAGTGGGTGTGAGGAGTGATGTGACAGAGTAGTGTTGGCTGTGCAGAAGGAGATGTGGGGTGGGGGCGGTGATGTGGCAGACGGAGTGTAGGGAAATGAGTAAGTGTACACACTTTGAGTGACCTACTTAGGTCATTGCAGCGCCTCCTGCACTGTATGCAGGTGCGCGATCTGTTGGTGGTGCAGGTGACTTCCTCTGCCACCTCGAGCCAGGTTTTCTTGGTGGCAGAGGCAGGCCGCTTCCTCCCGCCCGCCGGGGGGAAGATCTCTGTCCTCCCCCTCTTCCTCACCCCATCCAATAAGAGCTGGAGTGAGGCATCATTAAACCTGGAAGCAGCCTTCCCTCTGGGCTGCTCCATGCTGTAATTTTTCCTATTTCTTGCAGCACAGTCAGTGGAGGACTGCCCCTTTAAATAGAGCTCCTCCAGCTGACAGACCTTACTGCGCATGCGCAGTCCGCCCGCCGCGCAGCTCAGCAGCGGGGAACCCGGAAGACCAGGTAAGTGGATCCAATTATCCTGCGATTGCGCACAGGGCAGACTGATTTCACCGGGCACATTACCCACGCGCCCAATCGACCCCCCGCCGTGAACCCGCCGCCATGGTAATATCGGGCCCTATCTGTCTATATCCCTTTGCAGACTCTCTGAGGTGAATGACCACCTCATTTTTAGTGGTATTGGACAAGGGAGAATAGTTATCCAGGAGTCTGTGGATCTCTCTGATCTTCTTTGAATAGTGGCATCTTTAAAAACCACCTGCACAAGCAGATGCGGCATCAGTTTAACTCCTCACCCAAAGGCAAGCCCCTCCCAACAATGCAGCACTCCCTCAGTCCTGTACTATAGTGTTAGCTTAGATTATGAGCTGAAATATATGGTGTAGATCCAAGGTCAAACTACCATTTTAGATTTCTCACACTGCCAAGTATTCTAGCATTGGAATCATTGCTTGAGAATACCAAACATTTGTTCCATAATTAATTGCATTGCTTTTGTGTGTTTCATTGTATCTGTATATAACAATTGTCATTGGGTGGGTTGTGGAATTGGGTTATGAGCTGTGGTATCAGGCTACAGCCACAAACACGTAAAACCCAGCTTTTGGCGGTCAGTTATCCTATTTAAACAAATCAGATGCACTCAACTGACTAAGATTGAAGGATCCATGTGTTGAAACAGCATATTGTACATTGATCATTTTCCCAGCATGGCAGACCATTTATATGCTGAGGAAATGGAACCCTTTACAACCGAAGTATTCCATTGATTTGATTGCATGCTTATATTCACTTGCTTATGATCAACCTTACACAATACTTTGAGGAATTCAGCAGTGGCATAAAATTGATGCTGTCTATCTAAATGTTTTGCTACAATCTTATGGATATAGATGAACATATGGGTAAATGTGATGAGAACTATTTGTTCATGTAGAGGGTAAATGCTGACACAGACTGGTTGGGCTGAATGCCTGTTTCTCATGTTGTAACTTCTATGATTTCCAGAACAGCACATCAGTCACTCCTTGAATACAGATGGACATGGTGCCTTGTCCTCTAGCAGAAAATTGTCTCCTTGTG
This sequence comes from Heptranchias perlo, assembly GCF_035084215.1. Classification (NCBI taxonomy): domain Eukaryota; kingdom Metazoa; phylum Chordata; class Chondrichthyes; order Hexanchiformes; family Hexanchidae; genus Heptranchias; species Heptranchias perlo. The sequence goes on along the minus strand of NC_090329.1, from coordinate 44,838,031 downwards.
CCTGAAATGGCCCATTATCCATAAAATAAGTGTCTGCTGCCACTTTCACAGTCACTAGCAGAACAGTTGGATTCACTAATGGATGTGACTTTTCATGTGTAGCAGATGGTAGACAGTGAGCAGGATGTATGCAGTGGTCACCCGAAGGAGTCAACCTGGGGCCTGTGCAATTTTGATGGCTCATCCAATGTGACTGTTGAGTTGCCAGCACGAAATCCGCTCCCAATAGGCAGCTCGCCGATTAGGAGGTGGATAATTGGGCAGTGCAGCCACTTCATAAAGGCCTGCAGCAGCTCCTGTTTCAATTGCAAGCTCTGGCCGCCAAGATTTAAGTCTGCTTGAAAATCAAAATGGACATCAATTCAGCAGTAAGCCGGTGCTTCTACCCGTTGCTTAATTTTGGTTCTACTGCCGCCCTGTCTTCAAGCACAAACGGGGCGCAAGACAAAAACCACCCCAAGGTCTCTTTAAATCAGTTTCTAACATTGCACATTCCACAAACACAACTTCCACGTGGAAACTCAATCGCTATTTGCATTGTTTCTCCAAAAGGCTTAGGTTTGACATGCATGGTCTATCCCAAAGTAAGACCTTCTCCACATTACCTTGAGCACTTGCATCACCTTTCTTCTCGCTCATCCTCTGACAGCACCATTGATGCAGCTGATGACACAATTTCCATGTTTATTTTTCTATCACCCCAAAAATATTTTGGTGATATTGTTAAAGTTTGGTTTGAACATGGCTCACAGTAGTTCAATAAGGTGAACTACAATATGTCAAAATTTAGAATTGGCAGTGTGATTTCAGTTGATTAGATCTCCCTCCTTCCTCCACCCACACACAAAATAATTGGCTCAATTGATGAATCAATGTCAAAATACATGAACTGACAACCTGAAGAAGTCTTCTACTTACTACATGGGTGTTGCTGCAAAAATAGAATTTTTGTCTGAGTAGGTTTAAATATATTTTAAAAGCAATCATAACTTAGATTTAAAATGTAGGCTATTCCTTCCCTAAGTTTAAAGTGGAGGGACAGAGATAGTCTGATGGTAAATAATATTTTTCATCATAAATTAGTAAAGATAAAAGCACTTTGATAAAGGGGGATTGGGAACAGTGTTTAAAACACAAATGGCTTCTGCAACGTATCAGCAACTTACACCTCTACTGTAAGCTTTGGGCATCAGCTGTGGCTCAGTGGCAGCAATCTCACCTCTGAATCTGAAGGTTGTGGGTTCAAGTCCCACACCATGGGACTTGAGCACAGAATCTGGACTGACACTCCAGCACAGTACTGAGGGAGTGCTGCACTGTTGGATGAGATGTTAAACTGAGGCTCTGCTTCCCTCTCAAAAGAACAAGGAAGTTCTCCCTGGCCATTATTTACCCCTCAACCAACACCAATAATTGCTGTGGATGGCTGAAATAGACCATTTTATAACTCATAGGTACAGCTTAGAAAGAAAGAAGGAACTTGCATTTATATAGTGCATTTTACAACCTCAGTATGTCCCAAATCACTTCACAGCCAATGAAGTACCTTTGAAGTGTAGTTACTGTTGAAATGTAGGAAATGTGGCAGCCAATTTGTGCATAGCAAGGTTCTACATACAGTAATGATATAATCTGTTTTTGGTGGTGTTGGTTGAGGGATAAATATTGGCCAGGATAATGGGCCTCCTTCTCTTCTTCAAATAGTGCCATAGGATCTTTTATGTCCACCTGAGAGGGTAGATAGGACCTCGGTTTAATGTCGCAACTGAAAGACGGCACCTCCGACAGTGCAGCACTCCCTCAGTAGTGCCAGTCTAGATTATGTGCTCAAGTCTCTGGAATGGGGCTTCAACCCATGACCTTCTGATTCAGGGGTGACGGTGCTACCACTGAGACAAGGCTGACAAAGACAGGAGATGTAGTGGGAGTCCAATGTGACTTCGAATAAGCAATTTATCACATCAGCGTTAATTGTTAGACCTGGGCATAGCAAGGTAGAAAGCAAAAGATGAATATTTAGATTATAACAAACTGCCATTTGACAAGAAAATAGTGTAGTTAAATCTCAAATGGTAGCAACAGTAAGCTATATAAAAATTACTCAGTCTGAAAATAATGCAATAAAGCTCAAGCTATTGTGGAGTTTGTATTAGTACTTCTTATTCTAAGAGTTATTGAAAGTAACGGCATCATAAAAAATGTAGTTAATTTGGTTGAAAATTATTACTTTTATTGAACTGTGTTCCTTAAAATAGTAGCAACTCATAATAAGATTTTGTTCTACTATATAAAAAAAACCTGTAAGGCTTCATTTCACATATTAATGAATTACCATTAATAATATTTTGCAAATATTTGGCATTCTTTCAAAGTTACAACATTCAAATCCTGCTCCCAAGTTGATGGTAATTTGGTACAATGTGTACCTCATTTGCTTGTTTGAGTTCTCATTAACTCCAAGTAGTCTGATATGATATCAATCTCGACAGTGGTAGCAGAAGGTAAGAATGCCCATAGATTCACACAATGTTACAAATTGTGTCATAACAGCTGTTGTTAACTAATAACTTCACAATGTATATTGAAGCCCAGGATGCCCTTAGGCATATTAACATACGACTGATAAAGATGTACCTCATTGTTCAAATGCCAATGACCTCGGCCAACCTATTACACTATCAGCTGGAACATTTGCATTGCATGTTTGTTTTATGTCAACTAAATATAATTGCTGATAACATGCAGTGTGTATGTGTGTTTGTGCATTTGTGCGAGGTTCCATCATCCTTTTATATAAGATTATAATAACTATCTGTGACTGTGAGATTTATAAACCTTTCCCTCATGTTCATAAAGCTACATTACATGGAAATATTCATTTAATTTTCTTTTTTGCCCAGCTAATGCCACCTCTTCAATGTTATCTTCTTCATCCTCACAACTTATCTGTGTAATTTCTGCTTTATTATTGTGTGAAACTGACTGAAAGCACATTTTTTTACCAGGGTGGAGCTAGTCCTGATGCATCGCTAATGATTTATACAATGTTTAGAATTAAATTCCATCGAAGAACGAGGAGAGGCAATATAAACTAGAGGGCACAATTCTAAGAGGGGTACAGGAACAGAGAGATCTGGGGGTACATACGCACAAATCGTTGAAGTTGGCAGGGCAGATTGAGAAAGCGGTTAAAAAAGCATACGGGATCCAGGGCTTTATAAATAGAGGCATAGAGTACAAAAATATGGACGTCATGATGAACCTTTATAAAACACTGATTTGGCCACAACTGGAGTATTGAGTCCAGTTCTGGGCACTGCACTTTAGGAAAGATGTGAAGACCTTAGAGAGGGTGCAGAAGAGATTCACTAGAATGATTCCAGGGATGAGGGACTTTAGTTACGTGGACAGACTGGAGAAGCTGAGGTTATTTTCCTTGGAACAGAGACGGTTGTGAGGAGATTTGATAGAGGTATTCAAAATCATGAAGGGTCTAGACAGAGTAGATAGAGAGAAACTGTTCCCATTAGCGGAAGAGTCAACAACCAGAGGACATAGATTTAAGGTGATTGGCAAAAGAACCAAAGGTGACATGAGGAAAAGCTTTATTAGACAGCGAGTGGTTAGGATCTGGAATGCACTGCCCGAGGGGTGGTGGAGGCAGAGTCAATCATGGCCTTCAAAAAGGAACTGGATAAGTACTTGAAAGGAAAAAATTTGCAGGGCTACGGGGAAAAGGCAGGAGAGTGGGACCAGCTAGATTGCTCTTGCATAGAACCAGCGCAGACTCGATGGCCGAATGGCATTCCTCCATGCTGTAACCTTTCTATGATTCTATGATTCTATCAAGATACATCATAATGCTTGACCAACCTCAAACTGGAATTTTGCAGAGAATAGTCGTTAATCCTTTTCTATCTTTGCCAGAAGGCTCCTATTGATTTTGTACACATACTTCACATAATCATTATATTTATTCACATTAAAATCTGTTTGCTATTCATAATCTTATCCATTCATTCCCAGTGAATAAACATGAATTTGCTTTGTTTTGTTTTTTTGAAATTCTAAGAGGATTATTAGGACCTCATTTCAATTTGAAATTCTTTGCACAGATTGGCAGAGTAGAAATGAAAGGTAGCTGTGTTAGTGAATGATTGCTGTAGCATGCAATTGGTGGATGAAAACTGCCAAAAGGAATCTGCCAACCCAATTTGAAGAAATACATTTTGCTATTGTAACACTTATCCATTTGGATACACTACTATAGTTCAAAATCAGTTCATAATGGGACTCCACCTTGCTGTGCCCTACAGAAGTATCTTTGGAGTTAAGAATATATATTGTCAGTCACGCCACATAAAAACAATTTCAGCATAGAAACTGTTGGCAAACTTCAGAGCGGCATAGTGAATTACATAGACATTGCTGTATTGTTACACAGTGAGCTGCACTGGCTCTGAAGTCTCTCACAGTCCACAGGATGCACTGCAGCAACTCGCCAAGGCTTCTTCGACAGCACCTCCCAAACCCGCGACCTCTACCACCTAGAAGGACAAGAGCAGCAGGTACATGGGAACAACACCACCTGCACGTTCCCCTCCAAGTCACACACCATCCCGACTTGGAAATATATCGCCGTTCCTTCATCGTCACCTTCACCACACGGACTGCAACGGTTCAAGAAGGCGGCTCACCACCACCTTCTCAAGGGCAATTAGGGATGGGCAATGAATGCCGACCTCGCCAGTGACGCCCACATCCCAGGAACGAATAAAAAAAAATCAACGAGGGTGAAATTGGTCTCAGGCGGTAGCGCTAAACAGGCGGTGGAAAATTGGCCGCCCATTGAACACCCGCCCAGTTTTCTTTTACACTGACTTCAGTTTCCATTGACCTTTCCATCAAAGTCAATGGAACAGAAAATCGGGCAGGGTGTAAAAGGGGTGGTCGATTTGCTAGCGCCCATTTTGCGCTACCGCCCAAGACCCATTTCACCCTCAATGTGTTTCTTTTAGAGGTTCGATATGGAACATTATTGACATGTGAGTTTGGATGGAATTTTATAGACAATACCTTATAAACATTTAAAATCAAAGCCTTACTAAGATCATAAGTATCCAAAATTCCTGGGGGCGCGTTCCCAGCAGTTACGTCGAGATCGTGCACGATGGTGCCCTCCAGTGCTGATCCCCCCCCCCCAGAGTTTGTTGGGTCGGTAAGAGGTCACCTCATTACTATGTAGCAGGCGGGTGCAAGCACTACTATCGGTGTCCACCTGGCCCATGCCCACGGAAACTCCAGCTTTTCTTATTCCACTGTTGTGGAGCTCAGCTTCAGAGCCAGATGAAATTCCTAAGTCTTCGACCGGTGAGCTGCATTGGGTGGCTTCATTGGCATCTGCAGCTTGCAGGTATCGTACAATGAGGCCTGAGGCTCAATTTCGATCGGGCCTGGGGCCGATGAGTTCGGCGCCCATTCAAATTGTGCCGCCCATTTCTCACCAGATACCGGCACTACATGAATTTCTCCCCCTCTGTATATGTACCCAGCTGTTGGCTACTTTCCACTCTTCAAGCATTCTCATTTTGGATCTATATAGTTCTCAATAACTGCCTCAGTGTCCCTTAGCAAGGTTTGTTGTTACTGTATTGTTTAAGTGCAGTCTGTCTCTCCTGAACCAGTCTTTTAATGGGTTGAAAATATTCCTAATTATTTATAAAAATTGTATCATTATTTTACCAGCTACTTATCCAAAACTTCAGTTTTCTCGGTAAACTATCCTTTGCAAAACCCTGGAGGTATCCCAGAGAACATTACTTTCCATCACCTATCTCTGAGTCTTTAGACAATCCACACATACATGCCTTTTAAGGCTCCTGTATGATTTCTCTCTAAGTCACTTACCCCTCCATGGATGACCAACATGGAATCTTTTTCTCTTCCCTTTAGTAGATGTCTTAAACGTTCCTCAGTGTGATCTGCTCTAACTCCAGGTTATCAACTCGTCCTCCTTTTGGTATTGTCCTTGTGACGCGCATGGCTATCCATTTTCCTGAGCAAAGAATCTCCGACAACTACTATCTCCTTGTGCCTTTCAGTCTGCTTTTTTTTGTCTCAGCTATCTTTTCTGATTTTCTAATTACCTCTACCTCTATAATCTGCCTTTCCTCCACTTTATGGGACAGCGCCTGGTCCTGTTCATTATTGTAATTTCCTGAGTAGCTTCACAGTTAATATGCAATTTAGTTATTTTAAATTCATTAAGTAATTTTTACTGACCATTTGTTTTATTCCTAAAGCTCCAAAATTATATAAAAACCTTTTTATATACATTTTGATGTAATTAACTAATTTACTTTCAATTTCTACATTCAAATGAGTATATTTTACATTCATTTGTTTACTATTAAGTAACATCCACTTTATTCCCAATGGAGATGAAAATCTCCCAGCACAATGACACTTTCTAACTCACATAATACAACACTCCTGCCCTGATAAAACACCACATTGGGGGTAATTTTGACTTTGTGTGATAGTGTACAGCAGCCCATTTTACATCACTCCCGATTTTTATTTCCATTGAGGTTAGCGAAAACACAATAGGGAGTCTAATTGGCTCCAGATTTCATATTGCATGGCAAGGATTGTGTGCATTACTGTGTCAAAGATGGGGTGGATCTGCAGAGGATCACCTATCGGTGAACCAGAAAATGGGGCAGAACCAGACTGTACTTGGATTCTGCCCTGTGTTTTTGATCCAACCATTTTTACAATTGGCAGAGCCATCAGCACACCTTTCAGCTCATGATCCTCACGTCAAGGGGCCATATCTGGGGGAGGTCCCAGGCTACCCTGGGAATTCCACCGCTTACACCTTAAAAGGCCTCAGTGGAACTCTCGCCAACTAGCAGCTGGTCTGATATCTTAGAAAGCCCCTGACCTTACCGAAGGTAAGGTAATAAAACTCTTCTGGGATTGATTATGTTATGCTGTCAGGATTATGGCTTCCATTGAAGCCGAAGATCCTTTAGAGCAACTTTGTCTTTGGCCCAGAAGGGGCTTCGGGGGGTTGGGTACCACTCTGCCTTCCAGCAGGCGGATTGGGCCAAGCACCTCTGATGCACATGGACTACTTTCCCCAAATATGCTAATGATTCCGACCCACAATGTGGGACAGGGTCACATCCTTCCATTTGGATGGGCATAGGTTCTGCTCTGCCTCACTTGCACATGTGGAGTGGGCCCATTGGAATTTCAGTCCCCATGTTTAGAGAGAAAGTGAGTGTTCTCTTTATTATTTTGTGTATCAAGGAGAATACTGACTTGTTTGATTCACTGTTTTAATATGCATACCGTTCATTTACCTGCTTTATTTAAGTAAACCATCTGTTGGTTTAGAGCCTGTGCTCTAATCTGATCTAATCTGATCTGGCAGAGTGTATGTTGAATCTGCTTTTCGAAGAGAGGAAAATCACATGGTGGCACGTGACACTGAGATTGATAGATTTTTGTTAGGCAAGGATATTAAGGGATATGGAACCAAGGTGGGTAAACAGAGATAAGATACAGATCAGCCATGATCGAATTGAAAGACAGAACTGGCTTGAGGGGCTGAATGGGTTATTCCTGTTCCTATGATAAATTCCCACGGCTGATTTACAGAGGTAAGCATTAAGATCTCTAGGTCTCGCTATCATTTATCTAGATTTTGGGCAAGAAAAGATGCACTCTAGATGATAAGGGATATAAGGTCCCCTCACAGGAGTTACCAGTAACCCTGAACCAGTGAAAATATCTAGCATAAAAACCCAAAAAAGTAGCAGCACGTCAACTCATCACAAGTGTTCCTCGATTCTTTCTGATGTATCGAGACTAATAAGCTAATAGTGTTCCTATACAACCTAAAGAGTGACAGCAAGAACAATAATGAACATCTATACACAACATTAAGCTCAAGATGTTTTGTATCATTTATTAACAATATGATAGGTTGTCACTAAATTATGCATAATTTAGCAAAATTATGATTTTATATATAAAAAGGTACAGCCAGACTGGGTCAAACGTAGGAACAATATAAGCAGTCCAAAGCTGTTAAAATTGGGATATTTAAAAGGCACCACTATTAACATTTTGTTCAGAGGCTCATACACTGTGCAGGTTATCCAATGCACCAGTCCATGCATGAAACCTTTCAGTGCATTCTCCTTTTGATATCATTCAAAGAACACCAGCAACTAACATATTTTAAGCTTTCATTACAGCGTATTGACTTAATGTTCAAACCTAATTTCTTAATATAACTGTCGCTGGTCTAATTATAAGAAATCTGGTGTAAAGCAAGCAAATATAATGAAGAGTATTCTCTGACAGATGGAAACAGCTAATAGGACCAGTAAAATTACCTTAAAACTAACATTTGAAAACTTGGATCACTGCTCATTAGTTTGATAAATTAATCATTCCTTCAACAATCAGATAAAAATTTTCATTTGGCCAAACTAAAATATAGCATTTATATAAATCGGTTTAATTTCTAATGAATTATACTTTCTTCCAGTTTAAAGGGAACTCAACAATATTTAAAATAAAGTGCTTAAATTACTCAAGGCGCTTAAGCAGAAATACTATAATGTTTGAAAAATTAATATGCTATGATATAAAATCTCTCTAAATTTCCTTTTGACTGTAATAGTCTATAGTAGTTCATCTTAATACAATAAGACCAAGCATCTACCTACCATTTTGGATGCATTGTGCTGAGAACGACTCATATAGGGAAAAACTGCCATAACACGGTTCATAGGATATGGTATTGTAGTGGTCATGTTACTGTACTAGTAACCGAGGGGCCTGGATTAATAATCCAGAGAATGTGAGTTCAAATTCCAGCATGGCAGTTTGAGAATTTAAATTCAGTTTTTAAAAAAGTGAAAATAAAAAGCTGGTATCAGTAAAAGTGACCATGAAGCTATCAGATTGTCGCAAAAGCTCAACTGCTTCACGAATATTCTTTACAGTAGGAAACCTGCTGTCCTTACCCAGTCTGGCCTGTATGTGACTCCAATCCCACAACAATGTGGTTGACTCTTAACTGCTCTCTGAAGTGGCCTAGCAAGCCACTCAGTTGCATCAGCACCTTCCCAGTGCAACTAGGAATGGGCAATAAATGCCGGCATTACCAGCAACACCAACATCCCGAGTGTGAATAAAAAAAAATTCTGTACAATGGAAGAAGCAACAGATCCATAACTCTTTTTACTTATAACTTCATTTATTTACAAGGAGCCTTCGGTTCCATTGATAGGAATGTGAGGGCAATTTTCATTTCTCTACCGCCCCATTTGCACTCAAAAACGAACAGTAGCAGAACCGAAATCAAATGGCAGTTAGTTGCACTGACTTACTGCTTTGACATGTATTCGGATTTTTGGGCAGACCTGGATGCGAGTTGCCAGAGCTCCCACCTGAAACAGGCGAAATGCTCATGGATAAGTGCAAATAGGGGTCAAGTGACATCATTTAAACCCCAACACCATTTTCATCTCTGCCCTCCTGACTATTGTCAGTCTTGTCCACCAACCATGGGCGGTACAAGTAGGGAAGCTGCCATTTGGAACGATAGTTAAAGGGATCCTCAGCTGCTGTCAGGTAAATCTGGATAGGAGCTTTTGGAGGCATTATTCTGGCAGTCGATTGTAGGTTTTCCACCTTAACAGATAAGATCATAAAAAAAATCATAAGAAATAAGAGCAGCAGTAGGCCATACGGCCCCTCGAGCCTGTTCCGCCATTCAATCAGATCATGGCTGATCTTTGACCTCAATTCCACTTTCCCACCTGATCCCCATATCCCTTGATTCCCTTAGAGTCCAAAAATCTATCGATCTCAGTCTTGAATATACTCAACGACTGAGCATCCTCAGTTCTCTGGGGTGGAGAATTCCAAAGATTCACAACCCTCTAAGTGAAGAAATTCCTTCTCATCTCAGTCCTAAATTGCCAACCCATTATCCTGAGACTATGCCCCCTAGTTCTAGACTCTCCAGCCAGGGAAACAGTCTCTCAGCATCTACCCTGTCAAGCCCCTTCAGAATCTTATATGTTTCAATGGGATCACCTCTCATTCTTCTAAACTCCAGAGAGTATAGGCCCATTCTACTCAATCTCTCTTCATAGGACAACCCTCTTATCCCAGGAATCAATCTAGTGAACCTTCGTTGCACCGCCTCGAAGGCAAGTATATCCTTCCTTAGGTAAGGAGGACAAAACTATATACTGTGCTTCAGGTGAGGTCTCACCAAAGTCCTGTACAATTACAGCAAGACTTCCTTACTCTTGTACTTCAACCCCCTTGCAATAAGGGCCAACATGTCTTTCTAATGGCTTGATATACCTGCATGTTAACTCTCTGGGTTTTGTGTACAAGGACATCAAAATCTCTTTGAACACCAACATTTAATAGTTTCTCACCATTTAAAAAATGATGGGGGTTAAATTCGCTAACCCCCGAATCCGGGTGCGGGGGTCGCGGTGCGCGATTAACCGACTCCCAGACATTCCAATGCAGGCAGCATGTGAGATTCGTGCTGCCTGGTCTTTTATCTGATTCCAGCGAGAGCAGCCAGACCTAGCTGCGCTGTTGAATGACTCCTCATCAACTGTCAACTCCATCTCCTACCAACTGCACCATTAGCCGCATCCACTGCTTCACGCACTACACCCCCATCAACCACATACGAACAAACTCTTTCAATCAGTACTAAACTCTACCAATCAGATGCTTCCTCTCATCCTCACACATTACCACTGCTGCAGGCCACACAGCCACAACTCAAAGGTCACACACATTGGCAGCTATTCAACCATGACAGGCACATCACCTTAACGTCTTGCAGGACACTCACCGACACATGTCCCAATTTCTTGCAGGATAAGGTGGCACATAACAGGAGGCAGCAAGTGGCAGTGGCATTTAGCCCCTCGAGCCTGTTCCGCCATTCAATGAGATCATGGTTGGTCTGTGACCTAACTCCATATACCCGCCTTAACCCCATATCTCTTAATACTATTGGTTAACAAAAATCTATCAATCACAGATTTAAAATTAACAAGTGAGCTAGCATCAACTGCCGTTTGCAGAAGAAAGTTCCGAACTTCTCCCACCCTTTGCGTGTGGAAGCGTTTCCTAACTTCACTCCTGCAAGTCCTGGCTCTAAATTTTAGGCTATGTCCCCTCGTCCTAGTATTCAAGTATAGGAGACCTCCAAAAACAGGTACAAATGCATCATAAACCAGAAGCAATAATCCAGCAACTAACCTATAAATCCTGCATGGTCCCTTTAATAGCGCTGGTGGGGGGGCCCTCCAGGCCGTCTACGACATGTTCAGCTGTTCGTGGTTAAGACAGTGCGTTGGCTGGAGCGTTGAGTGCCAAAATGGTGTCTATCCCTTTAAATCAGCGTTGCAAACCGATCTAATGCATATTCTCCTTACATTATATGGCACCGGCACGCGTTATCTGAGTGTGTGCAAACACTTTTACCAAGATGGCGTCTGGCGCACGTCATGCTAGAAGCGTGTGCGCGCATTCCGGATGCCATTTTGGAACCTTAGGAGGCTGCGTAGTGCCTAAAAAGTGGGCGCTACATGGCCCAATTTATAGCCCATTCTGTTTTTCTATTCTTGCTACCAAAGTGAATAACCTCACATTACCCCACATTATACTCCATCTGCCGTTTTCTTGCCCACTCATTTAACCTGTCTATATCCCTTTGCAGACTCTTTGGCTCTGATATTAGAATGGAGGTGAGATGGCAGCGGTGGGGCGGGGGGGGGGGGGGGGGGCGGAGGTGATTGGACGTGTGGGTAACCCGCCCAATAAAATATGTCTGTTTCCCACACAATCGTGAGTCAATTGGTGCCACTTAATGTGGCTTCCGGGTTTGGCGTCTGAAAGCGGCGCAGTGGGCGGACCGCGCACCCGCATCACAGGCTGTCAGGTGGAGGAGCTCTATTTAAAGGGGCAGTCCTCCAATAGCTTTTCCTGGAGCAAACACCCACGCACCACAATGGAGCAGCACAGGGGCAAGGCTGCTCCTAGATTCAATGATGCCTCACTCCAGGTGCTAGTGGATGGGGTGAGAAGGAGGAGGAATGTGTTCTACCCGGCGGACGGGAGGAAGTGGCCTGCCTCTGTCACCAAGAAGGCCTGGTTCGAGGTGGCAGAGGAGGTCACCGGCAGCATCAACATATCCCGCACTTGGATCCAGTGCAGGAAGCGCTTTAATGGCCTAATTCGTACACTTACTGATTCTCCTACATTCCGTCTTCCACATCACCGCCCCCACCCCCGAACTCATTCTGCATTGCCAACACTACTCACACTCTCCTCCTCACACTCCTCCTCCTCACTCCTCACACCCACTTAAGGCGGAGGGCGATTCCTCAGAGGACCTGCCGTCTGATTCCTCTGAGGGCGCACCGTCACATCTTAGCGAGCCGTCCACCAGCGCAGATACTCACACCTCAGTGGGTCCTAGTTCTCAGTTAGTTGGGTTGACACCTGGTGAGTTACCACACACATGTGAGCACGAGCAGACACTGGTGGCAGGGGCAACTGTGGAGAGTCCTCGTTGGTGGGTGCACTCCTCTCCAGGCTCTGCTCAGCTGGATGCAGATGCTGAACCCCAGAGGCCATCCTTTAAAAGGAGAATGATCGAGGGACAGCAGCACATTTGTGAGGTACTGGAACAGGTGCAATGCACACTCTCCACCATAGCACAGAGGATGGAGGAGCCCAACTCCTGCATGAGTGGAATGGTGGCACAGATACCAGAGGGAATCTCTGAGATAGTGTCACAGGGACATGAGCAACTCTCTGAGATACTGTCACGGGTAAGTGCGGGAATATCTGTGATGGAGAGAAGGCTAGCCTCCATTCAAGCACGGCTCAGAAATGAGTCCATTCAGGCCCTGGCAATGGCTGTTTGGACTCACAGTGAACAACATTCTGCCACCTTAAACAAGCCGGCAGATACACTAGCACTGGCCTTACGAGGCTTCACACATGTCCTCCAAACTGTTGTCCAGCAGAGTGGTAGGAGTGATGTGGGCCTGGTCCAGGGTAGGGATGATGGCGAAAGGGCACATGGAAGTGGGGACGCCACTCAAAGTGCTCCCATGTCTCACTCGTTGCCCCCCTCTCAACCAGTACCCGCATCTGCCCCTGCACAGGTGCAATTGGAGCAGTCGTTGGAGGGGCCCTCACGGGCTCCAAAACCTAGAGGACGTAGGCTGAAAGCATCTAAGCAGTCAGGGCATGAACATGAGCAACCTGCCACTACCTCTGCTGCAGCCACAGGGGGTGCACCACATAGAAGTAGTCGGAAGCGAAAGGCGAAGGTTTTGTAAGCATGAAGGGTATGCACAAGGGTGTTTGACGGTTTGTCATGTTTTTATTTATATTAGCTTTTTGTTCAACTCACATTAAATATTATTATTGTCACCACTACTGCCATGTCGTGGCCATTCTTGACTGGCTTTTGTGATAGGGCCCTTTCATGAGGTTCACCATGAAATGTGACACTTGATGTCACCCATTGGGTCCCTTTACAGTGGATGTATGTGTAGTTGCAGGACTGTTTTGTGCAGGGAGGGGTGGGGTGGGTTGGTGTGGGCACTGCTTTTTCCAGGTGGTGTGAGGACTGGACTCTTCACACTGTCTGACGTTAGGAGAACCGTTCACATATCAGCGACTCCCTGGTCTCACGAGCAGCCAGGTGAGCCGCTGCTCTGCCAATGCGTTCCTCCTCCTCCTCCTCCGCCTCCGCCGCCTCCTCGTCAATGTGGATGGGGCCTCCTCAAGCGTTGCCCCTCTCTGTTGTTGCCCTCTGTGCTCTTGTGCAGAGACCTGTGGCGCAGCACTCTGTTGTGGAGCTGCAAGTGGCGGAGGTGGACGCTGTGCATGGCGAGGCTGGTGATGTTGCTCGTCCTCAGATGCAGTGGTGAATGCAACCAAGGCCCCCCCCCCCCCAATCCTGACGGTGTGAGTTTGAGAGGATCCGCAAAGTAGTTAAATATGTTTGAACAGAAGGACTTTGAGTGGAAAGTAAGAATGTTCATTGAAAACACAAAGATCTTGCAGCCAAAACTTTGTCTGAATGAACTGAGTGCCTTGCTGCAATAAGTGACCTTTTCTCCCCATCTGTCAAATAAGCATTTGAATGTCTCACTGGTTGCTAGCTGAAGCACGTCTGTTGCAACAGGGAGTGTTTCCCACAGCACGGGAAACACACTGGGGATGCTTCAAAATCGTACCCCTGCCTCAAAGTGGAGAAAATTGAGTAGTTCAACTGCTTAAACTATCTTAAGAACTGTCTTAACTGTCATCCCGCCGGCTTTAATTGCCGGCGGGACTTCCGCATTCGGAAGGCTTGCGTGCACCCAGACATGTCAGGGGGGAGCCTGGAAGTCGGTGGGTTGGAGCCGGGTTCCGAACCCGAATGGAATTTTCCCGATTTTCAAAGCCTCCCCACCCCCAAAGCACCCGCAATTTCCTGGGAAAATTGAGCCCTTTGTGTCCTCCTCACAGCTTACTTTCCCACCTAGCTTTGTATCATCAACAAACTTGGACACATTACACTCGATCCCTTCATCTAAGTTATTAATATAGATTGTAAATAGCTGAGGCCCAAGCACCGATTCTTGCAGCACCCCACTAGTTACAGTCTGCCAACCTGAAAATGGCCCGTTTATTCCTACTCTCTGTTTTCTGTCCGTTAACCAATCCTCTATTCATGCTAATATGTTACCCCCAACCCCATGTGCCCTTATCTTTTGTAACAACCTTTTGTGCAGCACCTTATCGAAGGCCTTTCGAAAATCCAAATACATTACATCCACTGGTTCCCCTTTATCTACCTTGCTAGTTACATCCTCAAAAAACTCCAGTAGATTTATCAAACACGATTTCCCTTACAAAAAACCATGTTGACTCTGCCTAATCATATTATGATTTCCTAAGTGACCCATTGCTACATCCTTAATAATGGATTCCAGCATTTTCCCGATGACTGATGTCAGGCTAACTGGCCTGTAGTTCTCTGTTTTCTCTTCCTCCTTTCTTGAATAGTGCTGTTACATTTGCTACCTTCCAATCCACTGAGACCAATCCAGAATCTAGGGAATTTTGGAAGATCACAACGAATGCATCCACCATCTCTGCAGCCACCTCTTTTAGAACACTAAGATGTAGGCCATCAGGTCCAGGGGATTTGTCCGCCCTCTAGTCCCATTAATTTTTCCAGTACTTTTTCTTTACTAATATTAATTACTTTAAGTTCCTCACTCTTGTTAGACCCTTGGTTCCCCACTATTTCTGATATGTTTTTTGTGTCCTCTACTGTGAAGACAGATACAAAATATTTGTTTAACGTCTCTGCAATTTCCTTATTCCCCATTATAATTTCTCCTGTCTCAGCCTCTAAGGGACCCACGTTTACTTTTGCTAATCTCTCCCTTTTTACATACTTGTAGAAGCTCTTACAATCTGTTTTTATATTTCTTGCTAGTTTACTCTAATATTCTATTTTTTCTCTCTTTATCAACTTTTTGGTCATCCTTGGCTGGTTTCTAAAACTCTCCCAATCCTCAGGCTTACTACTCTTCTTGGCAACATTATAGGCCTCTTCTTTTAATCTAGTACTATCCTTAACTTCTTTAGTTAGCCACAGATAGATCACTTTTCCCGTGGAGTTTTTATTCCTCAATGGAATGTATATTCATTGAGAATTATGAAATATTTCTTTAAATGTTCATCGTTGCTGATCTATCATCATATCTTTTAGTCTAATTTCCCTATCAACCTTAGCCAACTCGCCCCTCATACCTATGTAATTGGCTTTGTTTAAGTTTATGACTATAATTTCTGACTTATGTTCATCACTCTCGAACTCAATTTGATATCTTATATAGTTGCTGCTGTACAATTGCAAAAAAGACAAAGGCGAAATTTGGAAAACAAGTGAAATTATAGCAAATGAAATTCACTATATTTAAGTATAAAGTGTTGCACATTGAAATACAGAGTAAAGTCATACTGGGCTGGAGCTTTGTAAACTAAGTAGAGATGGAGCAGGAGTTCCTCACCACCACCCCACCCCCCCACCAATCCTGCCTCGATCCTGACCCATTTCCCTGGGGTCAGGGGTCATTTCCCACTCATGCGAGCTCCCAGCTGGATTTCTGCCGCCAAGAGGAAGCCTGCCGGTGGTCTTGAGGGTATTGCCGCTGATGCTGCAGTGGGATCGCTGCTGCAGCACCACTTGAGGCGGAAACAGTGTTAAATTGCCCCAAAGATTGGAAGAACATCCCACTGAAGGCCCTGGCCAAGACTGGTATGAGTAAGTAAGTGCTAGGGTAAAAATGGAGGAAGAAGAGCCCACTGCTCTTCCTTTCCTTCATCAGAGGACTTTGGCAGCATTCCCGCAGTTATCCCGGACCAACTGTCACCTTCTATAAAGCTGTCCCAGGTGACATCAGTAACTGGGGTGAATTGGCGGGAAATGAGCACAGGACCCATTGCTTAGTGTGTTAGTATCAACTTGAGATATATGCAAATTAATAGGAACATGGATTTAAATTTTATATGGCGCCCCTGTGGTTTCGTAATACACACCAATGTGGCCCACATAGTAAAACATTTGGACAACCTCGTCATAGAAAATAAAGAAAAGAAAGCAGGATATATGTAGGGTGGATTTCTATTGTATGTGATCACCAACTGCAGTGATTAGATGATTATGATGTTCAAAATCTGTTTCTCAAAACCACAACCCATTGATATACGGATACTTTTATACTATGCGAGACCCATCCTAGCACTGCCAGTTTCTGAAGCATGAGTCTCGCTCAGTTGGCAAAGGTAAACTGCTGGATTTACTAAGACCAGTCACCAGGAAAACCTGGTAAAACCAGATCTTCCTGTTCACCAGCCTTAACTAATCCTGGCAGGTCCACCTTTGGGTTGCAGCAACTGCACAAGATCCTTGCATCAGAGACTGGTAATGCTAGCACAGGCCTTTCATAGTATAAGAACAGTCTAGTTATTGCAATGATTCATAGTGATCCATGCAATTTTGTTCCAGTGACCACTTTAGTAATAGACCCTCCTTATTGAAAGACAGTTGCCTCAATTGTACTGTTCCTGATCTGCACAATTTAGCATAAGAATGGGCAATAACAATACTAATGGACTGCCAACTGGCCCTAAGTGGTCCTAACTTTCAGATGAGACGTTAAACCGAGGCCCTGTCTGTCCCTTCAGGTGGATGTAAAAAATCCAGTGGCACTGTTCATAGAAGGATGGGGAAGTTCTTCCAGTGTCCTGGCCAATATTTATCCCTCAGGCAATATCACTAAAACCGATGATCTTGTCATTTATCCCATTGCTTTTTGTGGAGTCTTGCTGTGTGCAAATTGGCTGCCACGTTTTCCTACATTACAATAGTGACTGCACTTCAAAAATACTTCATTGGCTGTAAAGCGCTTTGAGACCCCTGTAGGATGTGAAAGATGCTATATAAATGCAAATTATTTCTTTCTTTCTAACTGACAGTGCTGCTGAATACACAAAAGCACTTTAAACAGCTGAGCACTGCTACTTGGAATATGGCTTTGGGTTGAGAGCAACAAACGGAACTAAATATAAGCATGAACATTGTGAGCAGCACGTACAGGGAGGAGAGGCTGAGCAGCTGATGAATCAGACCTTTTAAGTACTGGTGAAAACTGAACAGTAATGCTGAGCAGCCCAGTACACATCCTGGATCACGCAGTCAGCAGTACACATCGGGGATTGCTACCTTCTAATAGACTGATCAATTAGTTATTGTGACTATTTGAGCGATTGACCAAATCAGTCACTTTAACAGGATTCCATTACATTTTAAAAATTACCAATTTAATTTCTTTTTTCTATTTTAAAAGGCTCACTTTCCCCTATTTATTCTTCTTTATCACTTATCATCAGCCCAGTTTATGATCTGTGAATCCTTTTTTGCATGCAGAGTATTGATTTAACTTCCTTTTAAGCCCATGCTAATGACCTCACTTCTTGTTATAAATGGTTATTAATGACTTAGCAGAAAGTAACCATTGAAGCTCTTCAGCAGATAGGCAATAAAACTATTTATGGAGATGATTTGCTTTAGTTATAATGTGTAATTACATTGTAAATAAACGAGGGAAGATTCCTCTGCTTGGTATTTTTAAGGAAATTATAAACACATTTTTTTTATAAATGAAGGTTCTTTTTTTTCTTTCTTTTAACAAATGGCGTTCCAAGAAAACCTTCCTGCATTTGGTCACGATGGCCCTTAAATTGCTCTCAGCGGCGAACTAACAGTGCTCGCTGCTCGTGAGATTTAAATTCGCACATTAAGTTGCTGCATTATTTTTGGTGGCAACTTCCTTGAAATCCAAGTTCAAAAAACAGCAGCGTTCTTTCTCGGGCTGTGTGCGCGGGGAAAGGATCTATATGTCCTATCAACCTATCAGGTTAAAGCAAGCCATGCTGCGAGAACCAGGAAGTGAAACTCAATTGACCAAAAACCAGGAAGTGCCCGATAAGGTTAGTAAGGTTAGTAAATTTACACTAGAATGAGATAGAGAAAGCAAAATAAAGAGAGGGTAAAGTTTAAAGACTAAAAAGAAAAAAAAACAATTTTAAAAATTTTAAATTTTTTTATAAAAGTGCAAGAGAGATTGTTTGGCAATCATTAATACTAATCACGCCTTTAAAAGTTAGTTTGAACTTAAAAAACTCAGCGTACCTTTTTTGTGGCGACATTAGTTCATTTCCAGCTGGGCAGGAGAACAAGTTGGTGCTGGTCCATTGATTGCAATCGACGAGGTCCCTTTAACACGAAGCTTTCACATCAACGGTGAATCAGGAAAAGCAAGTTCCGGATTTTTGCGTTTGACTGTGTAAGTGCGGTCACCGGAACTTGCTCTTCCATTTGCCCATTAATAATGGTGAGCGCTGTTAGGCTCACTGTTATTTTACGGGTAATTTCTGGCCCAATGTCACTACACACAACATAGGAACGGAAATAGGCCGTTCAGCCCCTTGAGTCTGTTCTGGTATTCAATAAGATCATGGCTGACCTGTATCTTAACTCCATCTATCTGCCTTGGTTCCTTAACCCTTAATACCCTTTGACTAACAAAAAACTATCAATCTCAAGTTTTGAAATTTTCAGAGAATTGGAGAAAATTATCCCTACTGGTAACTGAATGTGGCTTTCATAAAATAACAACAACTTGATTTTATATAATACTTTTAACATAAAAACAGGTGAAAATAATTGGATACTAAGCCATGGATGAGGAAGGATTGGCAGTGGTCAAGCGGAAGGTCAGAGAGGTAGGTTTTGAGGAAGCTTTTGAAGAAAGGGAGAGACGTAGCAACACATCTGTTTAGGGAGAGCATTTCAGACTGTGGGACTAAGATGGATGAGGGCCCTCTGGCTGAAAGTGCAGATGAGGGAAAGGAGGATACAAAGTTGGCCAGAGTTGGAAGAGCAGAGGATGCAAGCATGAACATAGGGCTGAATGAGATTATAGAGATAAGAAAGATGAGGCTATGGAGGGACTTGTAGAGGAGGACAAGAATTTTGACATTGAAAGGTGGAAATTTTGGAAGGATCTGTTAGAGGCATACAATCTTCCTGCCCAGTCTTCCTTTATATGCTTTTCTCAGGTGATGCTTTACGACAGAAAGCTAACAAGGAAATTTTCCCCCTTGTTTTCTGCTCACCCATACTCTGAATAAGGTAACAATACCTAAACAGAACAAGGAAAAAGCATAATTCTGTAAATCATGGACCTGGGCAGTAAGAATTGTTTTTTTATTTAGACGGACAAAAAACTAAGCTTTCTATTGTATGTTTTTTGTTACTGGTTTGCTCTTTAACTGGCTCCCAAAATTAGTCTCACAAATTTTCCTCTGAAATAATAAAACACGAGGAAGATAATTTTATCTGAAAATCTCTTTTCTCTCTCTCCTCCTTTTGCTAACATTTACAACAGCAGTAATTGATGGATTCATGACTGAACAGCATTTTGAGTTCACAGTAACCATAACAACCATAGCTCTGTAATTTCCAGACTGCAGAGGCTCTCTACAGCCATTTTGCTAGCAGACCCTGAGTTTGATATTCAATCAGCCAATGGATGCTACAATTCAGGCTACTTCCCAAACCTCTTTATTTATGCTCATTGTTCCCATTGGCAAGCCGGCACTTTATATGAACACAAACTTGACCTTTTTTAGCATGTTGAATAATGATGCCTTTTACCATTAGTCTATGTACCAGAAATAGTATACAATGCCTCTATATACTCCTAATCTCTTTGAATTGGTGGGAAAACACCTTATATATCATGTAACTCAAATTAAACTATTAATTTAAATTTATTGTATTAAATTATAAAGAGCCAAGAATAAATCAGCAAATTAAAATACAATGCATTACTTGCAGTCCATCAGAATTCTTTAACTGAGGCTATAAACCACACATATGTTCTAAGCACCACTGAAATCAAGCTCATTGGTGCAAATGGAGCAATCTCCAGCTGTTAGAATTATCTGTAGCTTTTTATTGGTGGACCTGGAAGGTTGCATTGACTTTGGCCGCAACCTACTGCCAGGCAGCTTGGGCTTCCACATTCATAGGAGGATGGTCTTCCACTCCAAAGAGGCCCACCTCCTGCAAGAGGACCTCCAAAGCATGATGGCTGAAAGCTGCAGAAATGTCCTAAATGGCTGCTGCACCTTCATCGTCGCTGCGTCAAAATCCTGGAACTCCCTTCCTACCAGCACTGTGGGAGAACCTTCACCACACGGACTGCAGCGGTTCAAGAAGGCGGCTCACCACCACCTTCTCAAGGGCAATTAGGGATGGGCAATAAATACTGGCCTTGCCAGCGATGGCCACATCCCATGAATGAATAAAAAAAACCCTCTACCTTCAGCCAACTACAGCACATATCTTTTTCCCTTTAAATGTGAGCAGTACATTTTAAGAATAGCTGATTGGCCCAATTTTCAAATTTGCAGTCAGGTCAGCCTCCAGGTCTGACTCCATGGGCATGATTTTAGCCTGGAAAAACAGGTGGGTTGGGTGTGGGGGGGCATTAAAAATTGCAACAATTTCAAACTTGTCACCAACCTACCCCCAACCCGCCCCCAGCCCGCTCATTTCTGGTTTTCATGGGGGCAAGATGAGGGGTGGGCAACCAACCCGCTCTCAGGAGTTGGGTTAGTTACCAAAACTTTCAAGTAGGCTGCGGGCCTCCATTTTTTCAGGTTATGTGATTTTAGCCTCTGGGGTCCGCAATTCCCAGGCCTTCTCCTTCACACTGCGTGAGAGGAGGCGAGAAGGCCCGAAACTGCAGTTAAGTGCCTTTATAGCACAGCTTGTGGTCCTGGAGGAGAAGGAGTTCTTCCCCCAGGCCCAACAAGCCTACGTGCAATGACCCCCAACAATCACCGACCCCTTCCCAATGATCGCGATTTCCTCCCCAAATGATCAAATGATCATGACCCCCCCCCCACAACCGATGATCCCCGATCCCAACCCACCCCTCGGTGGCTGACCAACCCCCCCCCCCAGTGATTGACCCCGATCCCCCCGATGACCCCCGATTCCCCGATGACTGACCCCCCCGATGACTGAACCCCGATGACTGATCCCCCAGTGACCCCTATGCCCTCAGATGCACCCATGCCCATCAATGCCCCATGCACCCATGCCCCCGATGCCCCTCCCATACCCCCATCCATCCAATCTAAGACTTAACTGAACACTTACCTCTTCCCCCGTCTGATTGAGGCCAGCCTGTCAATCTCAGGTTGGCCTGTCAGGCAGGAAACCATCAAAAAAAATAAAAGATGTCCTTACGTCAAAATCGTAAGGATGTCCGGGAAACCTGTACTTCCGGGTTTCCTATCCACAATTCGAACCCCCCCTGCCTCCTTACCGGCTCCAGGCTAAAATTACTCCCCATGACTTTGTGTGATAGTGTAAAACAGACGATAGCGAGTCCGCAAGCCATTTTACATCTTTTTTGATTTTTATTTCCATTGAAGTCAATGAAAATAAAAATCCAGAGAGCTGTAAAATGGGCTGCCGACTCGCTATCGAAATCTATCCCCTGTGCATATTTTCCAAGCACAGCAAGCCCATTCAAAATGTGGGGGGCGGGGGGAGCCTAAATTGTAAAATTGGGCCAGGCCAGAAACCCATGCTGTCAGTTCGGGCATATACGCACTATATGCATACACAGGACCAAATTTGCTGGGATCAGAAATCTGGAACTTTTATGTGCAGGACCCAATGCACCACATCTGGCCAGCCACAATAGTGTATGCTGTGCGCATCAGGCACATGGTTGGCCTCAAGCCTCCATGCCTGATAATACAGGGAACCAGCAACCAATGCACAATAGCACAACATGCACTTGCCATCACATTATCCACCCTGGTGTGTACAACTGCTCATAAAGGCAACAGGAATCTCTTGCTGAAATCAGACACAGAAGCCATTTTTAAAATATTACAATAGTAGACATGGCTATAAACTGCTGTAAAAATATACGATACAGTGTTTCTTAAGATCAGAAATATGATTTTCAAAATCCTATATGGAAGGTTCCCATTATATGAGTATGATTTCCTGCATTTTTTGTTTAATGTACAATTCTTCCTCAATATAACATGCTCTTTTATTATTTTTACTTGACCTCCAAATTTACCATCTAAATTTTAGCAGTTAAAAGGATTAAATGCAGCAATTTGCATTCATTAGCCCACAATTCAGTAGGTGGTCTACCATTGATCAATATTAATGAATAAATAATTAGTGCAACTGATAATGATTTAGCAGCATGAGATAAATAAACCATGCTGCACCTATTCTAAGTCTACTATTCTATGAAGTTTATTTTTAATCAGTCAGGTGTGTTTATGAGTGTTAAAGCCAAGCCACTGAGAAATACATACCGGTAAATCTGTAAGCCGTTACCTGGAGGGCAGGTATGAGACAAATATACGGAGCTTGGTGCCTATCTTAATTTGTTGCAAAAAGTCAAGTGGTTTCTCCTGTGGCTCTGGTAAGTTGACGCTTCCAAATCTGAGGCACCACCAGGAGTGCGCAGGAGTGGTAAGCTTCCTGCTGTTTGTCCATCTTGGGTCACCCTAGCCATTAAGGCATTGGCTTGCAGAGTTATCTGTGAGCTCCCAGTGACAGGACTACACTAATGAATGAGACTGGGCTGGTCAAAGATCAGCAGTGGTCTGGAATATTGTAGATCTGCCTGGCTCATTTATCAGATTACCAAGTCTGCCACAGAGGGATGACTTGCTTCCAATATCCCATTGCCAATTGTCATGCCAACTCAACTCCAAAGCGACCCCAGCGACCTCCCTGCACAAGAAGGATCATCTCGAGTTAATCACGAAACAACTGACAAGCAGGAGATTGAGCCCCTGCTTGGCAGACAGAAGATAACAGAAACACATCATGAATGGTATGGAGAGCAGCACAATTCAGCAAAAAATATATACGCCAGCATCCTTCTGATCACAGAATGGACATACACCATATCCCATCAAATGACATTCCACCAGTTGCAGGTGCAGGGCTTTAGGAGAAACCACTTGACTTTTTGCAACAAATTATGGTAGGCACCAAGCTCTGTATATTTGAGCACATGGTCTCATACCTGGCCTCCAGGTAACGTCTTCATGCAGCCGTCATGCCAAGTCTCAGAATTTTCAGGACATCTGCGAGTGGGACATTTGCTTTTTCCAAACATTTAAATAAGATCTGCAGAAGTTTGTAAAGTCCAGCAGATTACCTGGGCATTTTTTTAAAAGTTTCTCTGTATCCACCCTATAGAATTCCTTTATTATTTCAAACACCTCAATCAGATACCCCTTAACCTTCTAAACTCAAGGGAATACAAGCCAAGTTCGTGCAACTGGTCCACAATTTGACCTTTTAAGTCCTGATATCATTCTGGCGGATCTGCACTGGATCTTCTCAGGTTTAGTGCCCAAAACTGAATGTGATACTTTAGATGGAGGCTGATCAGGGCCCTGTACAATTGAATCAATAGTAAAATATTGGCCACAATGTTTACTTCGGGCCACGAGGAGAGTGAGGGTGCGGATTTCTGGTTGGGAAACTTGGAAGTATGGGTTTCCCGGGTGTCCTGATGATTTTGACATCAGGAGGTCTTTTAAATTTTTTCAGTAGGTTACCCGTTCGACAGGCAACATAATTGACAGGCTGGCTGCCTGTTTGGACAGGAAAGCAGCCGGGAAGTGGATGCCAGTAGGTAAGAGGGACATCGGGATGAGGGGAGGGGGGGTTGGGGCCAGACATCGGGAGAGAGGTTGTTCATCGGGGCGGGGGGGGGGGGGGTTGGTCATCGGGGGTGGGTCAAAGATCGTGAGGTGGGGTCGGAGATTGTGGGGGGGGTCAGAGATGGGAGGGGTTGGAGATCATCAGGGGTGGGGTCGGAGATGGGAAGGGGTCGGCTGATCTTGATGGGGGTCGGAGATCGTGGGGGAGGCTGGAGATGGGGGGTGGGATCGGCCAATCGTGGGGGGGCGGGGGTCAGAGATCGTGGAGGGGGTCGGCCGATTGTTGCGGGGGGGGGTGGGGTTCAGCCAATTGCGTGTGTGGGATCGCAGCAGGTAAGCTTGTTGAGCCTGGAGGAAACACTCCCGCTTCTCCTGGCCCACAAGTGGTGCAATAAATGCACTTACCTGCTGATCGTGGCGTGAAGCAGAAGGCCTGGGAATCCCGGCCCCCAGGAGTTAAAAATAAAATAGCTATTAAAATGGAGGCCCGCAGTCTCCTTAAAAGATTTTACTGACGGACCCGCCTCCTGAGAGTGGGTTGGTCGCTGGCCCCCCGACTCGCATCTATTAAAACTGGAAGTGGGCGGGTTGGAGGCGGGTTTTACATTTTTACAACTTTTAACTTCCCACCCGCCCCCAACCCACCCATCCTTGGGGGTTAAAATTACCCACATTGTGTTTGTTCACTTGTGATTTGTTTTTATCAATATGATAGTTACACCAGGTGTACATGTGACATGCGGGGCTGGATTTTTCTCCACCGTCCAGCCTCAAATTGGGTCTTGGCCAAGGCCTACAAAAACTGCGGCTATTTTTGTTTTCGAGGCTCTTCTGCCCCTTTAAGTGATGTGACAAAAATCTTCTGGTGCTGTAATGGCACTCCACTGCAGCACCTCCTGATTTCCCTTACTTGCAGCAACGGGCTTCCTCTTGGTGGCGGGAATTCCTTCAGGATCGTGCCCTGTAACCCCAATTTAGAAAAATGGGTTGGTATTATGGAGGGGCGAGCAGAAATCCTGCCCCGCTGGAAAGAGGGAAATCCGTATTTTGTAGTCTGTGGCAGTTTCAAATGTGAAACGTTGAGGTGTGATGGATGGACAAGAAGTAAGACTTTTATTATATGTAAGTTATAGATGATATTGAGCTGATTTTTGGAGGCAGTCACTTAATTTATTTTACTGCAACTGCTAGTCTAGCTGACTATACAAACATCACCAGGCAGCTGGCTGTGATGTGAAGAGATACTTCATATGTTAATATGCTTTGTTCTGTGAATGATCAACTGAGCCATAAAATGGTATTGGCATGTTAATACAGTGGAGTGCCACTGGCATCTTAATGTGTTTAATTTTAAAACTATTAGCATAGATCGAATCACTTCCTGATTACCTCTGCTTAGCTATCAGTCTATATATAGTCACTTTAGGAAACCTTTCCTTCTGGATATCTACGTAGAAATATTTTCTTTCAATTATCTTCTGTTTTTCTGAGATTAAAGGGGGTGGGGTTATAATCCCAAAGGGAATCCCTGTTTGCCAGTTCATTTTCTGTCACAGCTCAGGTATTTTTGTGGACCTCTTGTGGGCCATTAAAAACCCCCATGTATAAGAGTTACAACACAGATGGTAGTCCAGGTTTCCTATTATCAGCAGAGATAGTGAAATATTGCTAATTTTGTGCTTGAGGAGATCAAAAATATTTCTTTCAGAAAACTGGTATTTCTAAATTGCTGGAATAGCAAAGTCTGCAGACCCTCGATTTCCTGAGCAGTTTTCCCTGCGAACACTGATCCGCCAGGAGCGGTAATCAGGGAATGAGCCCTCCGAGACCTTCCTTTTTACTCACCCGCTGAGCCATAACAACAGCCACTGCTTCATTTTAATTTGAATGCCTTTATCATGCGGTGGTTTGCTTCATTTTTTGTATCAAATATATATTGATTTTGCCTATTAAGTAACTGGCCTTTCGTCCTATTATCCCATACCAGGTATTTTCTATCTTTTGTTGGTGACACTATTGTACCTTTCCCTAAATTTCTGATATCTGTAGGAGGTACGTTTTGCGAATATATCGAATATACAGAAGTTTCTTAAAAAATTATTCGAAGATTTCACATGTTCGTCAACAAATTTCCTTCCTTTAAAAATTCAGGCTTTATTTTTGCTCTGTTATGCAATCATCTTGCTCTGTCAAATTTCTTGGTTTATTTTATGGTTTCCCCCTTGGACCAAGAAGCAATTTGTATTGTTCACTTTATTTAAATCATTCTGTTTATCTTCCATTTGTTAGGCATGTTTTGGTATTAGATCATTTGTGGTTGATACTTCCGTTGTTCACTTCCTGTAAATATGTACAGTTTTCGGATTCTCGGTTGACGAGCCTTAATTACTGTTAAATTGTCAGTAGTGGCTTTGCGCCTCAGGCAGGAAGTCTCAGCTCTTGTTGTCAGACAGGTGTTGAGCTCCTTCTTCTGGCCAGTCCAAAGCCTGTATTGATAGTGTGTGGGTGGTTTCAAAGTAACCTGCAGCTCCAGTTATCTTAATTCTCAAGCAGTTGTGTCAAGGTCATAGTGCTGATCATTGCTTGTGGGCACAAGTTCTACCGTATAGGCAAAAGACCCACGTATTGCATTCCTTTTGCTAACCAAGTAACTCGGATTAAAGATGCACTATTGCCATGATTATTGTTGATTTTTTACTTGGTAATTGTGATATATTTAAGTATATTTCTAATGTCTAACTTCTATTGCAGTCACATCTACATCAGTTAAGGGGTATGGTAGTGTAGTGGTTATGTTACTAGACTAGTAATCCAGAAAATGTGTATACAAATCCCATCATGGCAATTTAAGAATTTGAATTCAGTTTTAACAAGCTGGTATCAGTAAAAGTGACTATAATGTTGTAAGATTGTTGTATAAACCCAACTAGTTCACTAATGTCCTTTTGGAAACGTCTAGTAAAGGAAACCTGCTGTCCTAAACCCAGTCTGGCCTATATGTGATTCCAGACCCACACCAATGTGGTTGACTCTTAAATGCCCTCTGAAGTGGTCTAGCAAGCTCAGGGCAACTAGGGGTGGACAGTAAATGTCAGCCTTACCAGCGATGCCCACATCCCGAGAATGAATTTTAAAAATCATAGCCAATGGAATTTAATTGCTTTTCTCTCCATTTTAGCAACAAGGCCTGGTAGCAATTGCACCTGAAGGATTCATTAGAAATTAAATATCCATTTCCCTTGTAACTATGTATAATTAAACACAATTAATAAGAGAAAAGTAATAAGTGGCACATTCATAGCTTTTGGCAAATGTCCAAATGGCACCAGAATGAAGAAGGTTATAAAATTACAGCTTCTTGTTAGTGGATTTCTTCATTACTGCCGCAACTATAAGTTGTTAATCCATCAACAATAACTTCCCCTTTATTCTAGCCCAAGTGGTTATAAAATAGCAAGTTTAATAGACTGACTCACAACAGAGCAGTACTACAGCTGTCTTCAACATTACATTCAACAGTATTATAGTTATAATACAACTGTCTCCAGATTACATTAAATGGCAAGCAATCAATACAACCTGATGGACTTCCAACCGTACCCTCTTAAGAGCTCTAACTTTTGGAAGGGAGCATGCCTTCTCTTTATACTATTTGGCTGCGTTGTTCTGTACGTGAGCACCGCTGGACTTATCTTATGGTTGTAAGTCTTCCCTCTGTGCTGACGCCATGTTAGCAACTCAAGATAAGCTGCTTTATGTAATGTAGCGAATGATCTCAACCTCCATCTCTGTTTACAAGGAGTTATGTTCCTCTGAGGAATGCATCCTTCTTATGAATACAGCCCTCCTTATTTGGCATTGCACAACTCCACCAATGTTGGTTTTGAAGCAACTACATCTCTTGTTTTGCTGTAAATCACCTTCTGACGTTAATGTTATCTTTTCTATGGCCTCTCTGATGTTCTGCTGTGTGAGCTGTCCATGTTCTCACAGAGATGCTGAACTTTTGCCCTCTTATTTTCAATGCTTGTTTTAAACCATATTCTTACATTCCCTCCTCTTGAACCTGAGCGGAACCACTCTGATTCAATTATAGCATCTAGAAACGAGCCTTCTCTTGACCTTTGGGTGTTTATAGCTCTGAAGTGTCAGCGTGCTCTGTCTCTTACAAACTGTCGTTCAAACACACACCGAGACACCACTTCGCCCCCTCCTATTAACACCGTCCTCTTGCTAAATATTTGGAAGCTTTATGCGAGCAATGTGAGATGGAATATTGACCGTGCTTGGCTCCTGGTTCTACCCAGGTTCAATTTTCACTTTATCACTCAACTATCTCTTTGGTCTTGTCTAAGATCATCTTGAGTTTACATTTTATCAACATTAGGTTTACATAAGCACACATAAGCACATATAGACATATAGAGCATGATTTTAGCCTGGAAAAATGGGTGGGTTGGGGGCGGGGGGCAGTAATGATTGCAAAAATCAAAAACCTGCCACCAACCCGCCCATTTCCGGTTTTCACAGGTGGGTCGGTCATTGAAAGCTTTTAAGGAGACTGCGGGCCTCTATTTTCAAAGCTTTTTTGATTTTAGCCCCTGGGAGCTGGGATTCCCAGGCCTTCTACTTCATGCCACGTGAGAGGAGGCGAGAAAGCCCAAAACTGCAATTAAGTGCCATTATGGCTCAGCTTGTGGGCCCGGAGGAGCAGGAGTGCCTCCCCCAGGCCCAACAAGCCTACCTACAGTGACCCCCCCCACGATCTCCGATCCCTGCCACAATCTCCGACCCCCCCCCCAATCTCCGAACCCCCCCCACGATCTCTGACCCCTCCTACGATCTCCACCCACTACGATCCCCGACCCCGCGATGACCCCCACCCCCGAAACTCCCTGATGACTGACCCCCCCCCCGATGACCGACCCTCCCCGTGACCGACCCCTCCCAATGACTGACCCCCCCGATGACTGACCCCCCCGATAACTGACAGACCCCCCAATGACTGACCCCCCCCCGATGACTGACAGCTCCCCCGATGACTGACTCACCCCCACATCGAGCACTTACCTGATCACGTCCTCTTCTTGGCTCTTCTCCTGTCCGACTGAGAGCCAACCAGTCAATCAGGTTGGCCTTTTGGGTGGGAAACCAGCAAAAAAAGAATGGCGTTTTTACATCAAAATCGCAATTCCCATCAGGAATTCCACCGCCCCTTCCTGGCTCCGGGCTAAAATCATGCCCATAGGTATTGCTTCTAAGTTTCATTTGGTTAATACAGAAACCTACAGTGTATCATAATATCAAGAAATCATGGACTTAAAAGATTCTCCAGCTCTGCTTTTACTAATATCCATCTTATGGATATGTTTGCGAAGTATTATTTCTCCCAACCCAATGTCATTGTTAACGGAAAGGAACCTAATCCGGAATTTTGGAAATCCAAATTATTATGTACCTCTTTACTTTAATTTCAATCCCTCTGATTGGTATCTGTGTATCCTGATTGTTTCATTAATTAGTCGGTTTCTCTATGCAGCACGTGTCAGTGCCTTGTTGAAAAGGTTTTCTCACTTTCCTGAGCCATAATAACCATTTCACATTCGCACCAGACAAGTGCCAGGCAATGACCATCTCCAACAAGAGAGAGTCTAACCACCGCCCCTTGACATTCAACGGCATCACCATCGCCAAATCCCCCACAAACAACATCCTGGGGGTCACCATTGACCAGAAACTTAACTGGACCAGCCACATAAATACTGTGGCTACAAGAGCAGGTCAGAGGCTGGGTATTCTGCAGCCAGTGACTCACCTCCTGACTCCCCAAAGCCTTTCTACCATCTACAAGGCACAAGTCAGGAGTGTGATGGAATACTCTCCGCTTGCCTGGATGAGTGCAGCTCCAACAACACTCAAGAAGCTCGACATCATCCAGGACAAACCAGCCCACTTGATTGGCACCCCATCCACCACCCTAAACATTCACTCCCTTCACCACCGGCGCACTGTGGCTGCAGTTTGTACCATCCACAGGATGCACTGCAACAACTCGCCAAAGTTTCTTCGACAGCACCTCCCAAACCCGCGACCTCTACCACCTAGAAGGACAAGGGCAGCAGGAACATGGGAACAACACCATCTGCACGTTCCCCTCCAAGTCACACACCATCCCGACTTGGAAATATATCGCCGTTCCTTCATTGTCACTGGGTCAAAATCCTGGAACTCACTTCCTAACAGCACTGTGGGAGAACCTTCACCACACGGTCTGCAGCGGTTCAAGAAGGCGGCTCACCACCACCTTCTCAAGGGCAATTAGGGATGGGCAATAAATGCTGGCCTCGCCAGCGACGCCCACATCCTATGAACGAATAATTTTTTAAAAATTTCACGTTGTGCTGTTGCAAGTAACTGAGCATGTCTGAGACCCGTTCTTCAGTGCATCTTCATCATGTATTTCAGCTTACCAGTTGCCTCATACGTAACATATCACAGGTAATGTTCCTGAATATTAACTTTCTACTGGCCAGTTTCTTTTTCCTCATGGTGTTTTCCATGGCACACTTCATAAATCCAGTAAGATTCAATTCTGTACGAGCAACTGCTCTGTTTACAGAGTGGTTCCAATAGCTCACCAAGTCATAGGTCTTTGTAATCATGTTCTTCATCCTGGTCTCCGTTTCCAATTGATGGCAACATACATTTGTATCTTTCATGTCCACTGTGGCCATTCTTGGGCTTTCAGGTTATCTTATCAAAAGATCGGGGGAGGTGTCTGGAGGTCATTGCTTATCTCCCCCTGCAGGGTCCTGATGTCTCGGGTAGTGGCCAGACTATCAAATATAGTTTTCTCATTCTTCAATATAGGCATGGACACAAATATCTCCATGAGAAAGCTATCAATTACTATTCTCAACTATACTTTCCTGACTTCACTAGATTGTACATTTATACCAGATTGATATCTTTATTAAATCATGCCCAGATGATTTATTTACCCATAATCACCCAGAGCGCTTACATTAGAGAAATTCCCATTTGGTGGTGTAATTTCTCTGTTTCCATACATTAATCCTCAATCAGTTCCTCTCTCTAATTTTACACATCCCATTATATTACCGTTCATGAGCCCATGGAGTAACTTTACTGTCCAATACAATATTTACAGTTTGGTCCAATATCCCAATACATTTTTTTGTTTATTTTACTTAAGTTCTTCTTGGACCACTCTTCATTATTCCAATTAGAGAGCGGTATTGTTGGACTGACAGGACTTCTCAATGTACAATTTTATTTCCACCCCCACCCCCCCCAAAAATACTTTCTTCCTTGATACACAGCATTGGATAGGAACCATTTAGACTGGACTCCTTGGGGTAAATTTTAATCCTGAAGAACGGATGGGTTGGGGCCGGGAGGGCAGCAAAAATGCTTAGTGTTTGGAGCGGGAATGAATCCTGGCTCCAACTCGCCGGCTTCTGCGTTTCACACGCGCGGATCAGAAACCCGGAGCTCCAAGTGCAGGCGGGATGACATTTAAAGGGGCAATTAAGGTATTTGCACTAGTTAAGGGAATTAAATTATAGTCTATTGAGGCAGACAAACAATTTTAACTCTACCTGAACATGCCTCCCGTGGTCTCTGAAACAGGCCGTGGAAACGGAGGTGAGATGCAGCCGGCAGCCATTTCGACCTTTAAACCAGTGATTGACATATGTGAAGAAAAGGTGAGTTTTTGTAGCAGGGCACTCAGTTCTCTCAGATAAATCTTTGGCTGGGAGTTCTGTGTGTTTAGACTGAGATTTCTTTGTTCACACTCAGAATTCCTGTGTTCAGACATATTTACCTACATTTTGGACCCCCTCAAACTGAGACCATCAGGATAGCGGCCGCAATGGATTTACTCAGACCCCCTGAGGAGGAGGCACATCACCATCCACGGCAGGCAGGTTCTGGGAGTTGCAGCTCCACAAGACAGAGGTGCGCCACAAGGACCTGCAGAGGATCAGAGAGGGGACCAACAGAGAGGCCATGATCGCAGGAGGCACTACCCTCGTGAGAGGGCCTACAGGCAGAGGCTGAGCTTCCTGGACCTCTCTGAGGAGCAGTGCTACAAAGGCTCAGATTAAGTTGATAGGTGGACGCAGACATATTTAGGCTCCTTCATGCAGAGCTGCTCCCAGATGGGCTTGGTGGCCATGCATTGCCCATCGCAGTTAAAGTCACCACTGCCCTCAACTTCTTCGCCTCTGGATCCTTCCAGGACGCCACCGGTGACATCACCAGGATCTCTCAGATGTCTGCACATAAGTGTACACGACAGGTCACAGATGACTTGTTTGCCAGGGCATCCGACTATGTCAACTTCCCCATCAACGACATCAGCCAGATTGAGAAGGCAGTGGGTTTCCACTATCTGGCTGGCTTCCCATGGGTGCAGGGCGCAATTAATTGTGACCACCGGAGGAGGTTTCTACAGGTGTGTGCCAAATTGCCTGGCAGCTGCCATGATTCCTTCATAGGCGTGAATCCAACATCCTAGCCCCTCTTCCATGCACAAGACAGACTTAAGGACTGGCTCCTTGGAGACAAGGGATACCCCCTGCAGACGTGGCTCACGACACCTGTGAGGAACCCCACCAGCGAGGAACAGCAGCACTACAATGACAGTCACATCACCACCAGGTCTGTCATTGAATAAGCCATAGGAATGCTGAAGATGTGCTTCAGATGCCTGGATCGATCAGGGGGAGCCCTTCAGTATTCACCAGTGAGGGTGAGTAGAATAATAAATCAAAATAAAATACTGCAGATGCTGGGAATCTGAAATAAAAACAGAAAATGCTGAAAATACTCAGCAAGTCAGGCAGCATCTGTGGAGAAAGAAACAGAGTTAAAGTTTCAGGTCGATGATCCTTCATCAGAACTGGAAAAAGTTGAAGATTAAACGGTTTTTAAGCAAGTACAGAACCAGGGAAAGGGGGGGGGGGAGGGGAGGAAAGAACAAAAAGGAAGATCTCTGATAGGATGGAGGGCAGGAGTGATTAAATGACAAAAGGGATGATGGTGCGAGGCAAGGAGGGTGGGTAATGGAGGGGACAAGTAAAGATACAAAAGATGTGTCTAGAGATGCTGTAAATGGCAACATCAGAACCATAACCAGCACTTGCTGTCTGAAAAAATGGGAGCAGTGGTTATGATCTGAAGTTATTGAAATCAATGTTGAGTCCAGAAGGTTGTAAAGTGCCTAATCAAAAGATGAGGTGCTGTTCCTCGAGCTTACGTTGAGCTTCATTGGAACAGTGTAAGAGGCCGAGGACAGAGAGGCCAAAGTGGGAGTGGGACGGGGAATTAAAATAGCAAGAGAATGGCAGGAGGTGTTCAGCAAAACGATCACCCAATCTGCGTTTGGTCTCCCCAGTGTGGAGGGGACCGCATCGCGAGCAGCAAATACTGTAATACTAACTTGAAAGAAATACAAGTAAATCGCTGTTTCACCTGGAAGGAGTGTTTGGGGCCCTGGACGGTGGGAAGGGAGGAGGTGAAAGGCCAGGTGTTGCATCTCCTGCGCTCACATGGGAAGGTACCTTCTCCCTCCCTCTGAACTTAAAATGTAGTCGTGTGTTCCATCCTGCACAACATCGCTCAACAGAGAGGGTTATCGGTGGATGAAGTCCCATGCGCTCATGAAGCAGCCGCATCTGCCATCAACGGTGGAGGAGGAGGAGGAGGTGGAGAAGGAGGAGGAAGACAAGGAAGAGGACGAGGAGGAGGAGGAGGAGGAAGAGGACGACGAGGACGAGACTCACCTGCCTGCTCATGATGCCAGGGAGTCACTCATATTTGATAGATTCTCATAGGGAGATCTGCAAAGTGACGATAGTCAAGGACTCAGACCCCCTGGAATGACCACCACCTCACCCCTACCCCCAACCAGGTTGCATAAAATAGTCCTACAAAACACACATACACCTACTGTAAATGCACCCAATGGGTGGCATCAAGTCTCACCGTTCACGATGAAGCACATGAAAGTGCGTTATCACAAAAGGGACTCAAGAATGGACAAACGTGGCAGTGGCAGTGAGAATCATAACACTTAATGTGCATTTAACCAAAACCAAATATAAATGAAAAACATGACAGTCTATCAGACACCCTTGTGCATACCCTTGGTGATTACAAAACCTTAGACTTCCTCTTCCTACTGCTTCTAAGTGGTACATCCCCTGTGGCTGCAGCAGAGGTAGTGGCAGGTTGCTCAGAATCATGCTCAGGCTGCTTAGATGCTTTCGGCCTACACCCTCTGGGTTTGGGAGCTCGTGAGGGCCCCACCAAAGACTGCTCCATCTGCACCTGTGCGGGGGCTGACTTGGCCATCTGGAGAGGTGGTATTGGTTGAGGGGGGACACCGGGTGAGACATGAGGGCTCTTTGAGTGGAGTCCCCACTTCCATATCCCCTTTCACCATCATCCCTCTCCTGGGCAGGGCCACTCTGCTGGACAACAGTTTGGAGGACATGTGTGATGCCTTGTAAAGCCAGTGCTAATATTTCTGTTTGCCTGTTTAAGGCGGCTCCGCATGGCCGTTGCCAGGGCCTCATTTGTGAGCCATGCTTGAAGCTCAATGGTGTCTGCCATTCCCTCCATCGCAGACAATCCCGCACTTACCTGCACCACCAGTCCACTAATGTTGGAGGTGGACTCCTCCAACCTCTGCACCACTGTGGAGATTGAGCATGGCACGTCTTCCAGTACGTCGCAGAGATGCATTTGTACCTCATCATTCTCCTTTGCAAGGATAGCCCCCAGGGTTCAGCATCTGTGCCAAGCTGAGCAGAGTTTGGAGAGGAGTGCGCCCACCGACATGGACTCTCCACATCTGCCCCTGCCGCCAGTGTCTGCTCTTGCTCGCTTGCGTGTGGTGACTCACCAGGTGACAACCCAACTAACTCTCTAATAGGACCCACCCAGTGAGTATTTGTGCTGGTGCATTGCTCCCTAAGATGTGACGGTGCGCCCTCAGAGACAGGGAGCTCCTCTGAGGAATCTCCCTCGTCCATGTCTTCACTCCTTGATAGCCCTGGAAGAGAATATACAGCAATATAAAGATTCATCACAGAAGTAATGTTGCGATGAGCATATTGAGGTGCGCAACAGGTCAATCATTGATAACATCAATCCATGTTGTGTGTGAGGGATGTTAAAATTCTGTCACCAGACGTTTACGGTGTGCCCATCTTGGCATCCCCGACGGCCAGGCACTCCATTGTTCGGCTAAGTTCCAAGGCCTCCTCCTCGGCCTCTGTAAGGGCCACTATTTGTGGAGGCCCCCCTCCAGTCCGACTCCTCTCCTGTGCATTTTGTGCTCTCTCCTCCTACAAGGGGAGAGAGAACAGACGTTTGAGTAGGTGAGAATGACGTGGTCACCCAATGGATGCATTGCTTTGGGTTAGGCTGACAATGAATGAGATGCATCAGAGGGTGAGTATCAGACAGATTGATCATATTGCATCAGGATTGAGGTAAGTGGGAGTGGTGGGTTCACAAATGGGAGGGTGAAAAAGTGCACGGAAAGTGAAGGTAACTTGACTGAGGCTTAAGTGGGTGTGAGGAATGATGTGATGGAGTAGGCTTCGCAGGGCAGTGTGAGGGATGGGGTGGGGGGGCGTAATGTTCACCACAGAATGCAGGTGAATCGGTAATTGTACTCGCTTTTCCTGACCTGGTTAGGTCATTAAATCGCTTCCTGCACTGCGGCCAAGACCGGGGCACCATGCTCCTGCTGCTGATCTGTCACCTCCAGCCACACCTTCTTGGTGGCAGAATCAAGTTTATTCCTCCTGTCAGGTGGGTGTAACACCTCCCTCCTGCTTCTCACAGCAGCCAGTAGTCTCTCCAGAGCAGCGTCCAAGAACCTGGGTGCAGCCTTTCCTCTATGATGTTCCATTCTGCTTTTTGTTCCTTTCTCCTTCAAAATGCATTGTTGCATTGGCCCTTTAAATAGTGGGCTTTAAATCATGTCATGCGGGTGCGCAGTACACCCGCTATGCAGCTTGAGGACACAAAACCCGAAAGTTGAGTTAAGTGGCTTCAATTGAGTCGCGATCACTCGGGAACAGTAATTCATATCAATTTATCTTATCAATTCCAATTTCAGAAACAAATTATACCCAGGCTTTGGGGTTTTACAGTCGAGGCAGAAATGTTTGTAATTACTTTTGGCAAAATGTTTTCAAAAGAGGAAAAACAACTTGGATCAAGACTGATGATTGCTTTTCCTTCTCTATGTAATTTTGAATTATCGAAATCCTAGTTTTAAGTCTTAGCCCAAAACGTCACCTTGCTGTGACATTTGGTATCCGCTGACGTCTGCAGATAAGATCTTAAATTCTTCACACCACCGGATGTTTCCTGCACCAACATTTCTCCAGCAAAGGTTGCTCTGTAACTTTGTGAAGCCATTTTTATGTCAAACTACTCTTGGTAATCCTGCACCAGCAACATTCATGCGGTCCCGAAAACTCATGGTCCCCTGTTTAAAAAAGAAACACAGAAAATCCATTGTGGCTCTTCTTGACAGCTCAAGGGGTTAAAAACAACAAACAATTCGTTAATTTCCTTCTGTCACCCAGTATCCCGGGACCAGCAAGGAATCCACACATGTCCATGAATGAATCTAATTACCTCACTCCAGGAGGAATGATCAGCAAAGAGAGCACAAAATTATGCCCAATATTTCCTTCTATCACATGGGTAAATATCCACTTACATTAAGAAAAGCATTTTAAATAAATGCAAAGGTTGTTGCTTGGTGAATTAAAACAGATGTCGGTGTCCTTGGAAGGGGTTAACCTCTTCGCAGAAAAATAAACAACTGACGCAGCGTCCGTCAAGGCAGAATTCACATAAAATTTTTTAAAACTTTCGTGTCAGGGGAGATATTTTAGTTCTTTCATCTTATTTTTAGTTAGTCCAATATTTCCAGATTGTTGTCATAGAGACAGGAGATTAAGTTTCAATTCGACCTCTTATAATTGAAGAACATGTTACCCTTCACAGCTAAACAAAATATTCTAACATTACACAAAAGAGAACACAAAGCAAACATTGCAAAATGAAAGCACTAACACAGGCTTTTAAAACAAAGAACACATTTCACAGCTAGTAACACTCGACTGATTTTTATATAATTCCTTTACAGCCTCTGTCTGCTGTGAAAGGATTCATTCTTAACTCTTCATCCTCCCACACAATTTCTTTACCTCTTCTCTTTTGCTTAG
This sequence comes from Heptranchias perlo, assembly GCF_035084215.1. Lineage (NCBI taxonomy): Eukaryota > Metazoa > Chordata > Chondrichthyes > Hexanchiformes > Hexanchidae > Heptranchias > Heptranchias perlo. The sequence goes on along the minus strand of NC_090329.1, from coordinate 44,800,307 downwards.
AACATAAACTATCCGGTGCACTCGCCATGGTTATTTGTTTCTCTCTCTTTCTCTGTCTCTCTGTCTCTCCATCTCTGTCTCTCTCTCTCTCTATCTCTCTGCATGTCTCTCTCTCTATCTCTGTCTCTGTCTCTCCCTCTGTCAATCTCATAACATTAGTTATTTTTAAACCTTTAAAACTCAGGCCCACCCAGGAAAGCCATTATTATAGCAGATTTCTCCATTACTGTCACAACAATGGGTTGTTAATCCATCAACAATAACTTCTGCTTGATTCTAGCCCAAGTGGTTATAAAACAGCAAGTTTAATAGATTCACTTACAACAGAGATGCACTACAGCTGTCTTCAACATTACATTCAACAGTATTACAATTATAATACAACTGTCTACAGATTACATTAAATGGCAAGCAATCAATACAACCTGATGGACTTCCGACCGGACCCTCTTGAGAGCTCTAACTTTTGGGAGGGAGCATGCCCTCTCTTTAAACTATTCAGCTGCGTTGTTCTGTATATAAACACCGCTGGTCTTATCTCATGGTCATAAGTCCTCCCTCCGTTCTGATGCCACATTAAAAACTCAAGATAAGCTGTTTTACATAACGTAGCAAATGACCTCCACCTCCATCTCTGTTTACAAGCTGTTATGTTCCTCTGAGAAATGCATCCTTCTTATGAGCACAGCCCCCCTTATTTGGCCTTGCACGGCCCCACCAATGTTGGTTTCCTAGCAACCACATCTCTTGTTTTGCTGTAAACCACCTTTTGACGTTAATGCTATCTTTTCGATGGCTTCTCTGATGTTCTGATGTGTGAGCTGTCCTTGTTCTCACAGAGATGCTGAACTTTTGCCCTTCTATTTTCAATGCTTGTTTTAAACCATATTCTTACACTTCTGAAGCTGTCTAATGTACCATCGTGAAATTAAATATTACCTGCAAAAGAAAAGTATTCTTGGTATTTTGAATGACTTTTTAAAAATTCATTCATGGGATGTGTGCGTCACTGGCAAGGCCAGCATTTATTGCCCATCCCTAATTGCCCTTGAGAAGGTGGTGGTGAGCTGCCTCTTTGAACCGTTGCAGTCCGTGTGGTGAAGGTTCTCCCACAGTGCTGTTAGAAAGGGGGTTCCAGGATTTTGACCCAGCGATGATGAAGGAACGGCGATATATTTCCAAGTCGGGATGGTGTGTGACTTGGAGGGGAACGTGCAGGTGGTGCTGTTCCCATGTGCCTGCTGCCCTTTTTCTTCCAGGTGGTAGAGGTCGCGGGTTTGGGAGGTGCTGTCAAAGAAGCCTTGGCGAGTTGCTGCAGAGCATCCTCTGGATAGTACACACTGCAGTCATGATGCACCGGTGGTGAAGGGAATGAATGTTTAAGGTGGTGGATGGGGTGCAAATCAAGTGGGCTGCTTTGACCTGGATGGTGTCGAGCTTCTTGAGTGTTGTTGGAGTTGTACTCATCCAGGCAAATGGAGAGTATTCCATCACACTCCTGACTTGTGCCATGTAGATGGTGGGAAGGCTTTGGGGAGTCAGGAGGTGAGTCACTTGCTGCAGAATACCCAGCCTCTGATCTGCTCTTGTAACCACAGTATTTATGTGGCTGCTCCAGTTAACTTTCTGGTCAATGGTGACCCCCAGGATGTTGATGGTGGGGGATTTGGCGATGGTAATGTTGCTGAATGTCAAGGGGAGGTGGTTAGACTCTCTCTTGTTGGAGATGGTCATTGCCTGGCACTTGTCTGGCACGAATGTTACTTGCTACTCATCAGCCCAAGCCTGAATGTTGTCCAGGCCTTGCTGCATGTGGGTACAGACTGCTTCATTATCTGAGTGGTTGCGAATGGAACTGAACACTGTGCAATCACAAGTGAACAGCCCCATTTCTGACCTTATGATGGAGGGAAGGCCATTGATGAAGCAGCTGCAGATGGTTGGGCCTAGGACACTGCCCTGAGGAACTCCTGCAACAATGTCCTGGGGCTGAGATGATTAGCCTCCAACAACCACGACCATCTTCCTTTGTGCTAGGTATGACTCCAGCCACTGGAGAGTTTTCCCCCTGATTCCTATTGACTTCAATTTTATTAGGGCTCCTTAGTGCCACACTTTGTCAAACGTTGCCTTGATGTCAAGGGCAGTCATTCTCACCTCATCTCTGGAATTCAGCTCTTTTGTCCATGTTTGGACCAAGGCTGTAATGGAGCTGAGTGGTCCTGGCGGAACCCAAACTGAGCATCTGTGAACAGGTTATTGGTGAGTAAGTGCTGCTTGATAGCACTGTCGACGACACCTTCCATCACTTTGCTGATGATTGAGAGTGGACTGATAGGGCGGTAATTGGCTGGATTGGATTTGTCCTGCTTTATGTGCACAGAACGTTTTTGTGACTGGAAGCCTGTGGCCAGTGGGGTACCACAGGGATCGGTGCTGGGTCCCTTGCTGTTTGTGGTCTACATTAATGACCTGGATATGAATGTAAAAGGTATGATCAGTAAGTTCGCTGATGATACAAAAATTGGTAGGGTGGTAAATAGCGAGGAGGATAGCCTCAGTCTGCAGGACGATATAGATGGGTTGGTCAAATGGGCGGAACAGTGGCAAATGGAATTTAACCCGGAAAAGTGCGAGGTGATGCACTTTGGAGGGACTAACAAGGCAAGGGAATACACAATGAATGGGAGGACCCTAGGCAAGACAGAGGGTCAGAGGGATCTTGGTGTGCAAGTTCACAGATCCCTGAAGGCGGCGGAACAGGTAGATAAGGTGGTAAAGAAGGCATATGGGATACTTGCCTTTATTAGCCGAGGCATAGAATATAAGAGCAAGGAGGTTATGATGGAGCTGTATAAAACACTGGTTAGGCCACAGCTGGAGTACTGTGTGCAGTTCTGGTCGCCACACTACAGGAAGGATGTGATCGCTTTGGAGAGGGTGCAGAGGAGATTCACCAGGATGTTACCAGGGCTGGAGCGCTTCAGCTATGAAGAGAGACTGGGAAGATTGGGTTTGTTTTCCTTGGAGCAGAGGAGGCTGAGGGGGGACATGATTGAGGTGTACAAAATTATGAGGGGCACAGATAGGATAGATACTAAGGAGCTTTTTCCCTTAGTTGAGGGTTCTATAACAAGGGGACATAGATTCAAGGTAAAAGGCGGGAGGTTTAGAGGGGATTTGAGAAAGAACTTTTTCACCCAGAGGGTGGTTGGAGTCTGGAACTCACTGCCTGAAAGGGTTGTGGAGGCAGGAACCCTCACAACATTCAAGAAGCATTTGGATGAGCACTTGAAATGCCATAGCATACAAGGCTACGGACCAAATGCTGGAATATGGGATTAGAGTAGACAGGGCTTGATGGCCGGCGCGGACACGATGGGCCGAAGGGCCTCTATCCGTGCTGTATAACTCTCTCTAAAAAAACATACCTGGACAATTTTCCACTTTGTTGGGTAGATGCCAGTGTTGTAGCTGTACTGGAACAGCTTGACTAGAGGCGCGGCTAGCTCTGGAGCACAAGTCTTCAGCACTGCAGCCGGGATGTTGTCGGGGCCCATAACCTTTGCTGTATCCAGTGCACTCAGCTGTTTATTGATATCACGTGGAGTGAATCGAATTGGCTGAAGACTGGCTTCTGTGATGGTGGGGATCTCAGGAAGAGGCCGAGATGGATCATCTACTCGGCACTTCTGGCTGCAAAAACTTTAGCCTTGTCTTTTGAACTCAATTGCTGGGTTCTGCCATCACTGAGGATGGGGATGTTCACGGAGCATGTTGCTGCCGAGAGCTTTGTTTTCAATTCATTAAATTTAGGATTTCAAACGCCTTATCAGAGGAGTTATCATTTTGTGAAGAAAATAGCTTCATTACCAATCTGTGGTGTGTTGCAGGGATTGTCACATGTTTGTTTGAATAAAAGAACTTGCACTTTAAAGTAGTTTTTTAACCTATTCAGAGCTCTCAAAAAGTAATATTTTTTTGTCTGCTTTGGTCCACTGCTGGTAAAGGACCTTTGCTTCAGTATGTAGTAGTACTTATCACACCATTTTATAAGCAAGAAATAAACGCAATGCCAACTGTAGTGGTGACCTTAGTAACAATGGAAACAATGGGGTGAAATTCAACTCACAGCCACCCATTTTTCCAAGGCAAGATTGGCGTTAAACCTCCAAATTTTGTTAGTAATATGCCGCGCCTGAACTGCATTGGAAGAACGCCGGACATCATATTAGCACAGTGAATTTTAGTCATCCAGGGAGATCGCCTGAAACAGGATTTAGTTTCCTTAAAAATGCAATCAATGTTCTATGCTGGTGATAGGACCCCAAATGCATAATTTAAGGACAAACGGGTGGAGCTTGTGCCGTACATGCTCTGCTTGGTTGCACCAAACATTAAGCTGCCTAACCAGCGATCCTTAAAGGGACCACTGGAAACCCGAATCCAAATCTGTCTTGGGCCTCAGGCCTGCATGGATCAGCCCGTGGAGCCATCGTTCCACCGACTTTTCACCCGTTTCAACTCGCCTGGACACTGATTTATAGACAACCACGAGGGAAGGATTTAGAGAATTCATAGATGCCCAGGTTTCTGTGCTCAGACAGGTCAGTGGGCACTGTATGGAGATGGCCTCCAGTAATGGCAGCTGAGAGGAGCCGAGCCGAGCGGAGGGAGCGTCCGATAAAAGGCGGGATTTCAGAGCGCTGAGAACAGCTGAGAGGAGCCGAGCCGAGCGGAGGGAGCGTCCGATAAAAGGCGGGATTTCAGAGCGCTGAGAACAGCTGAGAGGAGCCGAGCGGAGGGAGCGTCCGATAAAAGGCGGGATTTCAGAGCGCTGAGAACAGCTGAGAGGAGCCGAGCCGAGCGGAGGGAGCGTCCGATAAAAGGCGGGATTTCAGAGCGCTGAGAACAGCTGAGAGGAGCCGAGCGGAGGGAGCGTCCGATAAAAGGCGGGATTTCAGAGCGCTGAGAGGAGCCGAGCGGAGCTGCGACCGAGTTCGAAGTGACGTCAGGAATCAGATCGGGACGCGACACAGGGGAGGCACCTGATTGGTGAGTAGGTTCAGGTGAGTATTTCTCCTTATCGACAGTAACTGAAGTAAAAGGAAAGGGAAGGTCTGCAGGTCTTATAGGAAGTAGCATTTATTTTTTAGTGAATCAAGGTCCCTAGTGTAGTTAACATTCTCTAAATTGAGAACAATTTAAAGGAGTAAACTCCTTAAAGGGAGTGGTAAGTAGTTTTTCTTTCCTTTTTTTTTCTCTTGACATTGTAGTTGTTCTTAAGCTAATTTAAGGGTTAAGTCATGACAGGAGATCCCAGCGCCGTGTCATGTTCCTCTTGTGGGATGTGGGAATTCAGGGCTCCTTCCTGTATCCCTGATTCCTTCACCTGCGGGAAGTGTGTCCAGCTGCAGCTATTGTTTGACCGCTTGACGGCTCTGGAGCTGCGGATGGACTCACTTTGGAGCATCCGCGATGCTGAGAAAGTCGTGGATAGCACGTTCAGTGAGTTGGTCACACCGCAGATAAAAATTACTGAGGGAGATAGTGAATGGGTGACCAACAGACAGAGGAAGAGTAGGAAGGCAGTGCAGGGGTCCCCTGCGGTCATCTCCCTCCAAAACAGGTATACCGTTTTGGATACTGTTGGCGGAGATGGCTCACCAGGGGAAGGTGGCAGTGGCCAGGTTCATGGCACCGTGGCTGGCTCTGCTGCACAGGAGGGCAGGAAAAAGAGTGGCAGAGCTATAGTGATAGGGGACTCGATTGTAAGGGGAATAGACAGGCGTTTCTGCGGACGCAACCGAGACTCCAGGATGGTATGTTGCCTCCCTGGTGCAAGGGTCAAGGATGTCTCGGAGCGGCTGCAGGACATTCTGGAGGGGGAGGGTGAACAGCCAGTTGTCGTGGTGCATATAGGCACCAACGATATAGGTAAAAAACAGGATGAGGTCCTACAAGCTGAATTTAGGGAGTTAGGAGTTAAACTAAAGAGTAGGACCTCAAAGGTAGTAATCTCAGGATTGCTACCAGTGCCACGGGCTAGTCAGAGTAGGAATGACAGGATAGCTAAGATGAATACGTGGCTTGAGAGATGGTGCAAGAGGGAGGGATTCAAATTCCTGGGCCATTGGAACCGGTTCTGGGGGAGGTGGGACCAGTACAAATTGGACGGTCTGCATCTGGGCAGGACTGGAACCAATGTCCTAGGGGGAGTGTTTGCTAGTGCTGTTGGGGAGGGTTTAAACTAATGTGGCAGGGGGATGGGAACCGATGCAGGAAGTCAGTGGGAAATAAAGTGGTGACAGAAACAAAAGGCAGTAAGGGAGAGTGTACAGAACATGACCGGACAGATGGTCTGAGAAAGCAGGGCAAAGACCAAGGGAAGACTAGATTAAACTGCATTTATTTCAATGCAAGAAGTCTGATGGGCAAGGCAGATGAACTCAGGGCATGGATGGGTACATGGGACTGGGATGTTATAGCTATTACTGAAACATGGCTAAGGGAGGGGCAGGACTGGCAGCTCAATGTTCCAGGGTACAGATGCTATAGGAAAGATAGAGCAGGAGGTAAGAGAGGAGGGGGAGTTGCGTTCTTGATTAGGGAGAACATCACGGCAGTAGTGAGAGGGGATATATCCGAGGGTTCGCCCACTGAGTCCATATGGGTAGAACTGAAAAATAAGAAGGGAGAGATCACTTTGATAGGATTGTACTACAGACCCCCAAATAGTCAACGGGAAATTGAGGAGCAAATATGTAAGGAGATTACAGACAGCTGCAAGAAAAATAGGGTGGTAATAGTAGGGGACTTTAACTTTCCCAACATTGACTGGGACAGCCATAGCATTAGGGGCTTGGATGGAGAGAAATTTGTTGAGTGTATTCAGGAGGAATTTCTCATTCAGTATGTGGATGGCCCGACTAGAGAGGGGGCAAAACTTGACCTCCTCTTGGGAAATAAGGAAGGGCAGGTGACAGAAGTGTTAGTGAGGGATCACTTTGGGACCAGTGATCATAATTCCATTAGTTTTAAGATAGCTATGGAGAAGGATAGGTCTGGCCCAAAAGTTAAAATTCTAAATTGGGGAAAGGCCAATTTTGATGGTATTAGACAGGAACTTTCAGAAGTTGATTGGGAGAGTCTGTTGGCAGGCAAAGGGACGTCTGGTAAGTGGGAGGCTTTCAAAAGTGTGTTAACCAGGGTTCAGTGTAAGCACATTCCTTATAAAGTGAAGGGCAAGGCTGGTAGAAGTAGGGAACCTTGGATGACTCGGGAGATTGAGGCACTAGTCAAAAATAAGAAGGAGGCATATGACATGCATAGGCAGCTGGGATCAAGTGGATCCCTTGAAGAGTATAGAGATTGCCGGAGTAGAGTTAAGAGAGAAATCAGGAGGGCAAAAAGGGGATATGAGATTGCTTTGGCAGATCAGGCAAAGGTGAATCCAAAGAGCTTCTACAAATACATAAAGGGCAAAAGGGTAACTAGGGAGAGAGTAGGGCCTCTTAAGGATCAACAAGGTCATCTATGTGCGGAACCACAAGAGATGGGTGAGATCCTGAATGAATATTTCACATCGGTATTTACGGTTGAGAAAGGCATGGATGTTAGGGAACTTGGGGAAATAAATAGTGATGTCTTGAGGAGTGTACATATTACAGAGAGGGAGGTGCTGGAAGTCTTAACGCGCATCAAGGTAGATAAATCTCCGGGACCTGATGAAATGTATCCCAGGACGTTATGGGAGGTTAGGGAGGAAATTGCGGGTCCCCTAGCAGAGATATTTGAATCATCCACCGCTACAGGTGAGGTGCCTGAAGATTGGAGGGTAGCAAATGTTGTGCCTTTGTTTAAGAAGGGCGGCAGGGAAAAGCCTGGGAACTACAGACCAGTGAGCCTGACATCTGTAGTGGGTAAGTTGTTAGAGGGTATTCTGAGGGACAGAATCTACAGGCATTTGGAGAGGCAGGGACTAATTAGGAACAGTCAGCATGGTTTTGTGAGAGGAAAATCATGTCTCACGAATTTGATTGAGTTTTTTGAAGGGGTAACCAAGAAGATAGATGAGGGCTGTGCAGTAGACGTGGTCTACATGGACTTCAGCAAAGCATTTGACAAGGTACCGCATGGTAGGTTGTTACATAAGGTTAAATCTCATGGGATCCAAGGTGAGGTAGCCAATTGGATACAAAATTGGCTTGACGACAGAAGACAGAGGGTGGTTGTCGAGGGTTGTTTTTCAAACTGGATGCCTGTGTCCAGCGGTGTGCCTCAGGGATCGGTGCTGGGTCCGCTGTTATTTGTTATTTATATTAATGATTTGGATGAGAATTTAGGAGGCATGGTTAGTAAGTTTGCAGATGACACCAAGATTGGTGGCATTGTGGACAGTGAAGAAGGTTATCTAGGATTGCAACGGGATCTTGATAAATTGGGCCAGTGGGCCGATGAATGGCAGATGGAGTTTAATTTAGATAAATGTGAGGTGATGCATTTTGGTAGATCGAATCGGGCCAGGACCTACTCCGTTAATGGTAGGGCGTTGGGGAGAGTTATAGAACAAAGAGATCTAGGAGTACAGATTCATAGCTCCTTGAAAGTGGAGTCACAGGTGGATAGGGTGGTGAAGAAGGCATTCAGCATGCTTGGTTTCATTGGTCAGAACATTGAATGCAGGAGTTGGGATGTCTTGTTGAAGTTGTACAGGGCATTGGTGAGGCCACACTTGGAGTACTGTGTACAGTTCTGGTCACCCTATTATAGAAAGGATATTATTAAACTAGAAAGAGTGCAGAAAAGATTTACTAGGATGCTACCGGGACTTGATGGTTTGACTTACAGGGAGAGGTTAGACAGACTGGGACTTTATTCCCTGGAGAGTAGGAGGTTAAGGGGTGATCTTATAGAAGTCTATAAAATAATGAGGGGCATAGATAAGGTCGATAGTCAAAATCTTTTCCCAAAGGTAGGGGAGTCTATAACGAGGGGGCACAGATTTAAGGTGAGAGGGGAGAGATACAAAAGGATCCAGAGGGGCAATTTTTTCACTCAAAGGGTGGTGAGTGTCTGGAACGAGCTGCCAGAGGCAGTAGTAGAGGCGGGTACAATTTTGTCTTTTAAAAAGCATTTGGACAGTTACATGGGGAAGATGGGTATCGAGGGATATGGGCCAAGTGCAGGCAATTGGGACTAGCTTAGTGGTATAAACTGGGCGACATGGACATGTTGGGCCGAAGGGCCTGTTTCCATGTTGTAACTTCTATGATTCTATGATTCTATGATTCTATGGAGAACATAGAATATAACAACATAAGAAATAGGAGCAGGAGTAGGCCATCCGGCCCCTTGAGCCTGCTCCGCCATTCAACAAGATCATGGCTGATCTTCTACCTCAACACCATTTTCCTGCACTATCCCCATATCCCTTGATGTCTTTAATATCTCGAAATCTATCGATCTCTGTTTAGAATGTACTCAATGACTGAGCCTCCACAGCCCTCTGGGGTACAGAATTCCAAAGATGTACAGGAGCAGCTGGTTCTGCAGTTCTGCGCCATCACATAGCCCTGCTTTACAACTCCAGCAAAGGAGACTGCTGGCACTAAAGCAGGCACATCAGGGTTAAAACACAGACTCAAGAAGGAAAATAAATCATATTTATATAGTGCCTCATCACATGTCACAAGATGTATAACTTCTGAAGTAGAGTGATGTTTGTTATGTAGGCAAAAATGTCAGCCATTTGGTGTCAGCAACATCCCACAGCCATGAGATAAATGCCTGGGTAGCACATCACCTTTATCCCATGCTGCCTGCTGGTTGACTGAGTAATGACCCTACACTGCTACTCCTTCATGTAAGCGAACAGATTAGGAATAGTCCAGGGGGGGAATTTTAACCCTCAAGAACGGGTGAGTTGGGGATGGGTGGGAAATTAAAATAATAGATTCTTCCATCACGACCACAACCCTGCTCCAACATGCCCACTTCCGAGTTTAACGGAGGCTCGTTTGGATGCATGCGAGGAACCTACTGGCCAGAGGCGGCTCCATAATTAGTGCAGGTGGGCAGGTACTTACAGGAGCAAATCACCTCATTATGAGACATTAAGTGGATGTTTTTAAATTGAATTTAAGGAACCTTCGAATTTAACGCCTCCAGCACGGGATTTGCGGGGCTCATGAATCTCGCCAGTGAAACGGAGGCGAGAATGGCTGAATACATGAGGTAAGTGCCTTCATTGCACTGCTTATGAGCCAGGAGCAGGAGTGCTTCCCTGCAGCCCACCAAGTTTACATTTTAAACACCCCGCGATCAGCCTCCCCCTCCCCCCATAGTGTCCGACTTCCCTAATCCCCTCCCATGATGTCTGACTTTCCTAACCCCCCCACGATGTCCGACTTCCCCCTGCCATCACCACCCACCCCCACCCCGTACAAACCCCGAAGACTCTGATCTCTCCCCGACCTCTCCCATCCAAACTCCAAACCTCAAAGACTCCACTGTTTCCCTGCCTGCTTTCCCACCTGATCGGTAGCCAGCCTGTCAATCTGGCTGGCTGCCAAGCGGGAAACCTGTTGAAAACATTTTAAAGACGTCCTAAAGCCAAAATCGTCATGATGTGCGGGAAACCCTTACTTGCGGGTTTCCCGTCCGAAAATTCTCCCCCCCGCCCCCCCCCCCAGCTCTCTTCCAGGCTTCAAGTTAATATCCAGGCCCACAAGTCACAAAGGGTAAAACATCAGGAAAGAACGTTGAACATGTATACCAAATGATTTCAAACACTGAATAAAATGTATTCACTTTGAATCCATCTTGCAGTCTGTCATTCCTTCATTGTGCTGAAAGAAAGCACCAGTGCCTTGAATTTATGTGGGGGTGTTCTCCCGATCTCCCCTCGTAATTCTGGTGGAAGACTGGCAGAAACCCCAGGAAAACAGCATAAATGGCCATTTCCACTAGGTTTCTGTCGATCTTCTACTGGAGTTGTAACAGGACATAGGGAGAACTCTGCAGAAATTGTACCCCCAGATGTCCAGATGTAGAACTAACTTAAAATACGGAGTGGCAATTCTCTACACAAAACAAGCAAGTAATGCAACCAGCAGTTCCACAATTCTATACATCGTACAAAAGGCTAGAAATTGGGCCGTCTAGCACCTGTTGTTTCGGCGCGACACGGCCTTTCGAAGTGCCAAGATGGTGTCTTGGCTGCGCATGTACGTTTCTAGCATGACGTGAGCCAGACATTATCTTGGTAAAGGTAGTACCGCACGAGCTAACACCGAACGCCAGCAGCATGTAAAGTAGGTAGAAAATGGATACAATCAGTGTGCAATGTTTAAAGTGATAGACACCATTTTGGGACTTAACACTCAACTCAACGCACAGTCTTAACCGCGACCATCTGAACATGTCTTAGAGTGCCCGGAGGACCCCCCACCAGCGCTATTTAAAGAGACAATGCAGGATTTGCAGGTTAGTTGCTGGATTATTCCTTCTGGCTGCTAATGCATTTGTAACTGTTTTTGGAAGTCTCCTCAACTTAAATACTAGGACGAGGGAACATAGCCTAACATTTAGAGCCAGGATGTGCAGGAGTGAAGTTAGGAAACGCTTCTACGCACCTTGGTGTACGCATTCTCGCAGGCAGGGTACAAAGGGTACAAAACGCTCTTCCGCAAACGGCATCTGATGCTAGCTCAATTGTGAATTCTAAATCTGAGATTGATAGATTTCTGTGAATCAAAAGTATTAAGAGATATGGGACTAAGGCGGGTATATGGAGTTGGGTCACGGGTCAACCATGATCTTATTGAATGGTGGAACAGGCTTGAGGGGCTAAATGCCACTGCCACTTGCTGCCTCCTGATATGAGCCACCTTCTCCAGCAAGAAAACGGGACGTGTGTCTGGGTGATGTGCCTGTCATGGTTGAATAGCTGTCAGTGTGTGTGACCTGTGAGTTGTGGGTGGGCGACTTGCAACAGTGGTAATGTGTAAGGTAAGGGGAAGCATCTGATTGGCAGAGATGAGTTCTGATGGAAAGAGTTTATTGGTATGTGGGTGATGGGGGTGTAGTGTGTGGAGCAGTGGATGTGGTTAGTGGTGCAGTTGGTAGGAAATGCCACTCAACAATTGACCTCACTCACTTGACCACTCATGTCAAAGCATTGAACTTCTTCCTGCACTGCATCGATGTTTGTTGTGCTATGCGCCTGGCATTGGCTTTGTCCCCCGTTGCCTCCCGCTGACTTTTGGGCTTGTGCCTGGAGGGGCTTTTGTCACCCCTGCCCCCCCACCCCCCCACAGATATAGGATGCCCCTCCTTCTGTCCACCAAGGCCTGTAGTGCATTAGCAGAGAACCTTGGTGTACGCTCTCTCGCAGGCCTGGTACAAACTCAGATCGGCAGATTGGTGAGGTCTGGTGTGCAGATTGGAGGATGTGGGATTTAGTAGTGCGCAACTTTAATTCAATGTTTTAACATAATTCAACAGTTCGTAAACATAGGAATGGGGCCTGCATCTGTGTTTTACGCGTGCGATATCTGATCTCCGTTCAGACTCCGTGCAGACAGCAGTCTGTTATTTTCAGCAAATAACAGACACCGGTTCCCTTTAAGAGATTTTAAGAGACATCCTCCCTTTAAGAGATTGAGGCTCCCCCTGCTGGTGGAAGGTGAGCATGCCCTTGAATTTGCGTGTCAACCTTGGTTTTTAACGTTGCTTGCAGGTAGGTGCTCAGGCCGGACGAATGTCTCGTCCTGCCTGCGCAGGAAGCACCGGGCACAGGTTAGTCGTGGATCGCGCTACCTGCCCCGATTATTGGCCTTGTCCAATTTAACTCCCAAAGCCTTTTTAGTGTGTGAATTAATTTCTACTTAATCTACCCTAATGCTTTGCAAACTTAAAGAGTATGTGGGTGGACATTCCCAATAGGCTGCTCCAACCTCAATGTGTGCTTATGTAATCTAAACATCAGCTTCACTCCAACCAGGTTAATTACTGTAAAATACTGATGGGGTCTAGGACACCAATAATGTATACAGCTGTGATATTTTGCCTAATGTTTCAACTCCAGAAAATCTATAGCTCCTGCATTTCCAGCCTAGATTTTCCAATTCCGGTTGCCTGTTGGAGCAATGTAAGTTGGGCAACAAATGGACGGAAGCTTGGTCCCACCAGATATCTGCCCATTTTGCGCCCAATGTAGTTTCCAGAGGGTGGGCAGTAACGGTAAACGAAATGCTACCCACAAACAAGCAGGTACTTCATTAAAGCAATGTGTTCGGGGTCAGGGGCATTCTGCATGCCACGTCTTGACATTCAGGCAGGCAGGATACCATTTCTGAATGATACCCATGTGAAACTGGTGCCCAGCATTGCTAAAGAATCAGGTGTGGCAATAGCTGATATAAAGGGCACGGGTAAGTTTTTTATCTGCAGCATTTCAGTCATTTTTGAACTGTTTTTGCTTATTAGTTTCGTTTTGCGGCTGGCATTTAAGTTTTCATGAGCCTTTGTGCCAATTGCTCAATTTTTGTTTTGCCCCCCAACACCATACTGGCACCAGTAGGTTTCCCCCTATCTGAGATGTTTACAAAAAAAGGTTCGACCTTGAAAGGACATGGGTCAGGCTGCATAAGAGGTACACCGTGCCCGCCTGCCGAGTCCCTCACACCCATAACTGCAGACAGAGCTTTGGGAAGCAATTAGTGCATGTGGAGGCTCCTTTTCCCAAAAGAAGTTGGGAGATCGAACCTGATGGCACCAATAAGATATGTGAATGTCTGACTAATCATAATGCTGGGTGCATTCTCAGAAACACCCAATCGCAGTGCTTTATGCTTTCAGCGGCATGCCTGTTGCCAAGGTGATTAGCAGACCCTGTATCCTGTATGATCATACATGCCAAGATGTCACCAACTGTATCTGCAGCCCATGGCACACATACCTACCTAGCAATAGCCATGGGGAACTGTCTTCGCAAAGCCTAGGTCAGCAAAGATCCAGATGCAGAGTTCAGCACCTGTCTAATTCTATGCTTGAAGCTATGCCAAGCAATGAATCTTGGAAAATTTGGTGCGGACAGCACACTTTCATTCGAATCTGTCTAAAATCTGGCACGAACCATTCAGGTCTAAACTGTGCTCATGTCAGAAAATTTAGGCTAATATATCTATTTTGATTTAGTATTCAAAGACAGCAGAAACCAGGGTAAGGTGAAACATTTTCTGCTTGTGGATCAATTTCCACTTCATTTGAATACAAGAACTATTCATAACTGCTTAGTAGTCTATTTACAATTATGTAGGAAAGCATCTGATACATATTGATACAGCCATGTCTAGACCAAATACACCTTGTATATTACCTATTCTTTTTCCTGCCACACTTGATATGCAGCAATCCAGTAAGTCTCCTAGCTCAGCCATTTACTGTCCCATTCATTATTACTTCTGAAAGCTCATCTTAAAAAAGCCCTTGAACTCAAACCACATACTGTATTGATGAGCACTGAATAAAATTACAAAGATCATCAGTGGAAAGATGGGTGGGAATAATATTGACTGTGAATTTCTAGAGTCATTGAATGGCACAAGGGAATTGTTTAGTAGTGCTGGACGTTATGCCATCATTGGTCTGATGTGAATTGAAACAAAAAACCTCAATTTTATTCACGAAGCAGTATCAGTCTTCAACTAACTCAGGCTTTTCCATTTTGAACCATACATGGTCAAAAATACTGTTTAATTTCTTTTCAGAAAATAAATAAATATTATAAATACATCACGTCTGCACAATGGGAGTGATAGGGGACATTTATCAGGTGGTTATAAAGATACAGAAATGAAAAAATTGCAAGAGAACTTATTTTGCAAAAGGTTCTGGTTTGTCCTATGGTATCAAAAAAAGATAAAGTAATAAAGTGGCTTTAATAAGTTTTCATAATAAAATAGGATCATTATCCTTGTTAACTATTTTAATGCAAGTCAAAGGCCATTTCAGAAGAAATCAAATCTATTAATCTAATAGCATTTTTCATGAAGAGAATTGCAGGCTTAAGGGTACAAAGCACGTTACACCTGAGCCCAAAGTCGTCCTCATCCAAAATCATCACACATGTACTTTCCAGGAGAGATCACTGGGTAGGTTTCAGGAGTGGGAACCGTGGCAGAGTTTATCCCTCCCTAACACAGCAATGCTGAAGCCAGTTGTAGTGTCCCCACCATTGCCTTAGCTGAGACAAGCTAACTCAGCATAAACTGGGGATCAAACTTTGGATCTTGCTGGTCTATATAGCGCCTTACCATGCCATGCAGTGTCAAGGAGCATAGGAACATAGGAATTGCTAGACGAAGAAAGGCTACAGTCCATTTAGTTCACCTTCTATCATCCTGGTCGGCACATGATATAACAATAATTTTCTTTCATACAGGTTATTTGGCTGTGTTTTGGTGTTTATAGTAGTGCTATGCTTTTTTTCCTGTATGGCAATATAAATACAAATTTGAACTATATAAAGCAAGTAAAATTCAGAAACATGTCTTAAGGATAATTAGAAAAATGGGTAATTCATCATAACGTTGCATGTGTGTCATTCTTTGGGTCAAATAGTTCTCTATCTCTGAAATTCTTAGCCATTTTCAAGTCATCACCTCTGGTGGTGGTGGTTCTGGGTCCTCTCTGTTGTATTGCATTTCAACAGTTGTACCTCACTGATCCATAGACGTGCACTACTCTCTACTGTCCAGTTCTGGCATTGCAGCTAGTCACAAAGATCTCACAGATTTTCTTTGGATCACATTTTAAGACATTATCAGATACATCCTAACATGTCCATCTCTGTGTAAGCATTCCAAAAGTCCACTGCACAACTGATTGCATAGAAGCCAATAATGTGGAGCTGGTGCGGTGGCACTGGGAGCGGGGCTGGGGGCTGTGCTGTCTCTGTAGTGTTAAAGGTGACCTTGCTCTCTCAGAAAGGTCAGCTTCGTTGTGTAATATCGTAGAACTCCTGGTGCACAGTGCATTAAGCCAAGCAGCACATAATCTGGTGAGAGTATCTCTTAAAGGGCTGCTGAATGCCATAAAGCTGTAAAGGGGTAGAAATAACTGCAGTAAAACCACAATGACGAAGAATGGTATAACCTAGTAAAATAACCCAAGGCACGTCACAGGAGTGTTATCAGACAAAATTTGACACCGAGCCACATAAGGAGATATTAGGGCATTTAAAAAAGAGTTCCTCTCATCCAGTTAAACTATGACTAAGGCTACATGTTAAATCCTCATAAAACAGGCTTTACATATAGCAGTGCATGCTTTATTATTGTCACTTCAAACTGGAACTGTTGTTGCATGGGGCTCGAATTTAGCAGGCCTGCGGGTTCCCAGCGGGTGGTCCTCCGGGAGCGTGGTCAACACGCTCGGCGAAATTAGTGGGTTGCCCGCGCGATCGTAGCAGGCAACACACTAATAGGAATCAATTACCTGCTCCTCCGGGGTCCACGGCGCTGGTCTGCGCGTCGGGCGGGCTGCCCATGCGCAGTACGATCTGTCAGCTGGAGGCTCTCTAGTTAAAGGGGCAGTCCTCCACTGACAGATGCTGCAACCAATGGGACAAATTGCAGCATGGAGCAGCCCAGGGGGAAGGCTGCTCCCAGTTTAATGATGCCTCACCCCAGGTATCATCAGATGGGGTGAAGAGGAGGGGGAGGACACAGATCTTCCCCCCGGCGGGCGGGAGGAAGCGGCCTGCCTCTGCCACCAAGAAGGCCTGGCTCGAGGTGGCAGAGGGGGTCACCTGCGCCACCAACATATCGCCCACCTGCATACAGTGCAGGAGGCGCTGCAATGACCGCAGTAGGTCAGCCACAGTGAGAACACAAAGTCTTTCCCCTACACTCCGTCTGCCACAACACTGCCCCCACCCCACATCTCCTTCGGCACCGCCAACACTACTCTGTCACATCACCCTTCATACCCACTCAAACCCCATCCTCATCTTACCTCCACCTACTCACCTCGCCAGTACTCATCCTGCCACTAACACGCGACCCAATCCTCATACAATCTCATTGCTCCATCCCATACTCAACCTCTCGTGCATCTCCCTCACGGCCAGCCTCACTCAACCTGCCACCACCTGTGCTGCAGCCACAGGGCATGCATCACATATGTGCAGTAAGCAGCGTAAGGCAATCGTGTCGTGAGCATGAAGGGGGTGCACAAGGGTGTCTGAGGGTTTGTCCTGGGTGTTACCTATATTGAATTTCAGAGCAACAAACAGCACACATTATATTGACACCACCACTGCCATGTCTCCGCGAATCCTGTCCGTTGTGTCCAATAATGCCCGCTCCTGGGTATCACTATGAGGACCCACCACTGATGCCACCCATCGTGTTACTGCAGAGTAGGTGCAGGTGTATTTGCAGGGCTCTTCCGCGCAGACGACTGAGAGACATCGGCGGTGTAGCCGGCTGCACCCTGGAAGGATGCGGAGGAGAAGTTGTGGAGGGCAGTGGTGACTTTGACAGCGACAGGTAAGCAGTTGGTGCTGGGGCCAGCCAGGAGCAGCTCGGCATGAAAGAGCCTGCAGATCTCCACGACTAGATGTCGAGCGAATCTGCGCCTCCCTGTGCACTGCTGCTCGGAGAGGTCCGGGGAGCTGCGCCTCGGTCTGTGGACCCTGCAGCGAGGGTAATGCCCTCTGCGATGCATCTCTCCCTGCGGTAGCCCTCCCTCCTGCTGTGCAGGTGGGCGTGCAACAACACCGTGTTGGGGAGCTCCACGTCTCTGCGGCGGACGGCGTGGACTGCGAGGCTGCTGGGGCTGGTCATGCTGTTCGTCCTCCGAGGGTGTCCACGCACCACCCATCTGGCAGGTGTTGGTCTGAGGGGTTGTGCAGGGTAGGTGGGTGGTTCCTCGCACTAGGGCTGCGGTTTCGTGTCGGTCTGTCCTCTGGCTTGGCGGGGGGTGTGGAGGGCAGGGGTTGCCCTATGTGACGCGGTGGCCTCCTGCGTGGGTGAGGGCTCTCCCCCGTGGAGTGCACCTTGGCACCTGCCACAGGCTGCTGGCTGCAACACGCCTGGTTGGAGAGAGACTGTTTCCCCCAGTGTGGGAAACTCACTGCCTTGAACCCAAAATCCCACACTTCCTCTTTTGACAGTTGCTTCAGCTCATTAACTGACCTCAACAAGCAAGGTAAGTACTCTCAAGTGGAACCCCGCTGGCTTTAATTGCCTGCGGGATTCCCACCAGCGGGGCTTGCGCGCGCAGCCCCGCACGTCAGCGCGGTACCCGGAAGTGGGTGGGATTTCGGCGCGATCCGGTCACGTGACCGGATATTGGGATTTTAGGGGCCCCCCCCCGCTGGAAACCCGCAAGTAACCCGACGCGAAAATCGAGCCCATGGTCATTTAGAAAGGTCGGACCACAAACCAACTTTACAACACAACCTACCTTCATGATGCATGTTTGTGTATTCACACACAAGCTGGGATGCAGGTTAGATACGAGTCTCACTCTATGTGCCGTTCAAACTTCCAAAATCTCAACACTACTATTCTGCTTGCAGGACAAGCTGGTGCATAAGAAGAGGAAGGAAACCCAAATGGCAGGTGTGCCTAATTTTAGACTACTGAGTCAATTTCAACAGCCACGGTCATATCCTGGAGCCTGGGAACATAAAAGGAGTGGTCTGGGGTGAAATTGAATGCTTCCTGATGCTCAAGGCTACTGCCTTGTTGTTCTTCCTCCAATCACTCATGTATACTTTCCAACACACCATCATGACACACGTTATTAGCTATGTAACTTCTGTTTTAAGTGCTGTGTGGCAGCCAGGGTTCTAAAATACCTCCCTCTTCTATTTTTATAGGTGAAGCCCAAAAAACAGTCTTACATCCTAGAAGTGCCCAAGAAACCTGCACTTTGGATCAATCACTCCTTCTGCCCTTGGCTGCAGTTGGGTCACTGCTCCTCCTCTGTTATTATGCCTTTCTGCATTGTAAACTTGTGCAAAATGCAACAAACAATGGCGGTGAGTTTCCTTAGAATTTCTCCCGCTGTGCCACCGTAATTTCGGTGGAAGCTTGGCAAAAACCATGTTTTGTAAGCATAAATGGGGTTTCTGCCAAACCTCTGCCGAAGTTACGGTGGTGCAGTGGGAAAAGCCTCAAGGAAATTCACCCCCTATGATACACCAGTCATCTGGAGCACTGCTTCAAAATGCCTACAGTGTATTTGATAATGATCCTAGTGGCTGCATGAGCCTCATTATACTTTTGCTCCTCTGCTGTATGTGGATGTCTCAACGATGTCATGATCCAGGGTTGAACACGGTAGACTTGGTCTCCTAGAAACCAACTCTGCTGTCGCCCTTCTCCTTGAAATAGTCTGGACACAGAGGATGAAGGTGTCATCACTGCTGCCGAAGAAGCAGGTATTGATCTATGTGATCATCCCTAACTGATCGTTGACTCACCTGGACATTGGTGGAGTAGAACCCTTCCAGTTAACGAAGGCCATAGGATTGTGTGCAGGAGCCTGGATGGTCACATGGGTACCATCAATAATGTCTGGAATTTGGGAACTCCTGCTATGTGAAAAAAATACGGAGCCCTCTTTTTTTCTGCCAATTTTCCAGGGACGGGGCGGGAGGGGTGGGGTGGGGGGAGGAAATAATGAAGTTGTTTACCCTGGAAAGCAATATATTGGTGGCATGCTCAATGCACCTGTGCACTGTGGATTGACTGAATTGCTGGTGTCTCCTGTGTTAGCTTGGAAGAGCCGGAGGCATAAATGTTCCTTGTGGTGGAAGCTGCTTGCTGGTCAGATTCGAGCAAACAGCACAACGCTGTCACTGCCTCACTGCTGAAGCAGAGCAAGTGAAGGCTGTTTTTGTTGAACATTCCCTGCGTCTATAGACACAGCTGTGTGGATAAGGTGGGGGGGGTGGTAAAAGCCCCTACTGCAATTGAAGCTGCCTTGCATCCCTCCTTTCATCATCTTCTCCCTTCTCCAAAAAACACTTAAAGAGAGAAATTTCCCAATCCAGATTTTTAGCTGCAGCAATGATAAATCATGCATGCAAAAATCCACGGCAAATGTCTTGAAAAATAAACAAAATGCCCCAAAAAAGCATCAAACGCAGAATTAATGTCCACTTTCACATATAGTTCAAAGAAGTTGTTTCCATTTAAACACTGACTCTCTCAGCCCAAAACATGCCTGACCCTGGTTGCCCATTTTATATGAATGATCTGAGCTATTTTCTATTTTATTTCCATTGATTTTCATATTAAAATGAGGCTTGCACCAGTTTTGGTCAAAAGCCAACTGAAAAGTCTGGTCAGAAGATGATGCAAGACACACAATGTGCAGAGATTCAGCAAGAATGATCTCCCCACCATTTCCCAGACCATTGTTCCGCTCCAGCACAACAGGCAACAGCGACCAGAAAACCGGCCTCATCATATTTTTCCTGGAACAGGAAACCCTTTCACACAATAACTAGAAATGACCCTCACCACTCCTCCCCACCCCGGTAATTCTTAAATAGACCTGACTAACAGACATGTGCATTTGCAAAATTTAAGAATTGCTAATTAAATAATTACCGTAAGCCTTTGTGCTGCTGGCTCACCAAAACTTTTTTTTTATATAAGATAAACTGTAACTAGATAACTATAACTAAGTAGATTCTGCATAGCTTCTTGATATTTCCATACAACAGATATGAGATGGATACTTGATTTTTGAAATGGGTGGGGGTTGAGGAGGTCGGATAACTTCAATAGGGGTTCGTCCATTATTATATTTCCAGGATTATCTCACTGTTCCCTTCTTCACCCTTACAACAGAGCTTTACATCCTGTCGTCACCTAATACAGACCTACCATTAGAGATAGGTTAATGACTTTAGTCTGTGGATACTTATAGAAAACCATTACTGCCAACCTGCATTGCAAACAAATTGACATTTTTCACCATTCCAAATCTATTTGTGGATTTTATTCACCCATAATTTTTTCCCTTATGCAGAAAGAGCTCAAGAACCTTTTAAATTCTAAAGCAGTAACTGTCTGCAGCTAGTTGATGCAAACTTATTCAAATGTTCCTGCCGAGCTATTAACCAGTCAATTTAAATCTCCTGCCAGGATCAATGCCCTCGGAGTAGAAATGTGCTGAAGTTTACTCTACTCCATCTGGACAGGTTAACTGCTGATGCTAACAGCAGGCAGCCTATTTCCATTTTACCGGTGGCACCTGACTGAAGAATGGAGAGAATCATTTGACTCTCAGCAATTCAAATGCTCGTCAAGCTTAACAAGCTCCAGGACAGTCATCAGTCTGGTTTTCAAAAATTCCACTCAGCTACATCTGCCCTGTTTGAATTCACAGTTGAAATTAATTCCAAGAAACCTGATGCAATTTTCTTGGTTCTTAAAAAGATGTTTGACATTTCTAGCCCCTGACTGACAACGCACATATCTTTGGGCTTATTCTCCATAACACTAATATGGCTGAAATCTTAGCTGTATATCCACTCATAGAAAGTTGTTATTAGAAAAAATGAATCTATTTTCCAATCTCTTCCAGTTGTTACACCTCGGGCTCTGTGCTGGATCCACTGCTAGTCCTATTATATCATCTTCAACCTTCCAACTGTAAAAGCCAATTTCCAGATGCGTCAATGATATTGCTTTCATATGCAGGCATCTCACTTCCTATCAGGAATAGTCTTTAGTGATTTTCCAGAAGATTTGCTGAACTACAATGATAAAGACCTTACTTTTTTCATTATATGTTACTACAGTACTTCGCTCAGTAATAACAAAGGATGTTACTTTAAAATAAAAAGCAAAATACTGCAGATGTTGAAAACCTGAAATAAAAACAGAAAATGCTGGAAACACTCAGCAGGCCAGGCAGCATCTGTGGAGAGAGGAAGGTGGGGTTAATGATTCAAGTCGCTGATCTTTCATTTCTTTTATTGTCTCTTTCTGCTTAATATTGATTTTTAACATCCTAATTCTTTTCAATGAATTCCCATTTATTTTGTGTCTGACAAACTCAAAGTTCATCCCCCCTGCTCCCATCTCTTCCAAGTAATAAATGCCTTTTTGACCTTCAATTTGCTCTCTTCCCTTTCCCCTCTCGATTGTAGTAACATACTGGGGACTGTTCTGCAGGCATCGGCAGCCCTCTGACATCTTGCCCAAAGGGACATTCTTACAGTAAGTTATTTGAATGTGAGTGGCATCAAAGCAGCCAGCTGTGCTCTTCACCTGACATCCAACCACATAAATTTCCAGCAGGGTTCATTCTTTGGATAGAACAATCTGAAACAGGATTTGTTCCCCATTCTTAGCTCTGAGATATTGAGGCCAACTGTGGAGCCTCCATCATCACTTGCCTGAGAACAAATAACTTAATGCATCCCTGGGTAATAAATGTGGGACTCCTCTGCTCTGTTTGGCTTATTACCATGCCGGGCCATGCAATAACCCATTGAATCTACATCATAGTTAAGTCAGGATAAACACATAATTGATCCAAATATAAATCCGATACAAATACGGAAATCCGATGTACTAAACTTCATCCTTGTTGCACATATTTCATAATCCAAGTGTAGTTTTTATATAAGAAAAACTGATCTGCATATAAAATTATTCAATTTTGAATACTTGCAGCATTAAATATAATTAATCTACGGCTGCATTTCCTCTGGCAGAGCATTTTAAAAGTCCTAATTATAGAAAATTGTATCAAAATTTATGTTCTTTTTTAATAAATTAAATTGCCCAATAAATAATTAAACAAACATTGGCACAAAAATTTATAACTTGGCTATTTGTAGCTTCAGTCTTTTGAAATGTTGATCCATGTATAATCCTGGCTTGCCCATAATTACTTTGAACATTAATATAACCGAATTGGCTGAATAGAAACACCTTCAAAAGAAATGATTGTTTCCTTATAGAATCTGCAAATGTAGAGCTTTTCAGAATCATGTAGAACACTGCTGCATCAATAGATAGGGTAGTCGAATGGGAAAATGGAAAATACAGTGACTCTGTAGGCGAGCAGAGATCTCACACAGATCTCATGCGGATCTCATCAGTTCAACATTAGACATCATTTCGCTCCCCACACTGCTGGACAGGGCCACAGATATAGTGAAATAAAAAGCTGGAAAAAACCAGCAGGATAATCAGCATCTGAAAAACAAAGATACATAAATGTTATTAGAATCATACAGCACAAAAGAAGGCCATTCAGCCCATCGTGCCTGTGCCGGCTCTTTGAAAGTGCTATCCAATGAGTCCCACTGCCCTGCTCTTTCCCCATAGTTCTGCAAATTTTTCCTTTTCAAATATATATCCACTTCCCTTTTGAAAGTTATTATGAGTCCCACCTAAAACATTGTTTTGATTTCCTGTTTCCAGCATTCACAGTTGTTTTACAACCCCAATCTACTCCCTAGTTTCTTCAGGATAAAGGCTTTTAACTTTGATTTGTATTCTGTACAATAAACCCCTACATTTGGAACTGTTTCTCTACATCATTTTGCTGATTTTGTTTGCTTATGACCACAAGATTTTATATTAAGCATCTTAAAATATATATTTTTTTAAAACACTTTTGCAGGATACCAGGATTCAATTGAATCATTTTCCTCTCAAATCAGTCAGATTCAAGTACTTTCAAAACTGTCAATGTAATTACAATCTGCATAAGAATACAGTAGCAGTCACTTCAGAAACCTTACTGACTTAAATAGAAGTTGCGCTATACAGCGTTTTTATTGCAAAATGACTCCTTTTGAATGTTTTTCTAAAGAAAGTAACATAATTTAAAAGCCATATATTCTTGACATTTCCTTTTAGTTGTCATAATTGTGAGGCTGGTGAATCAAAAGTGAAGATGATAGGAATTCTATGAAGCATTTGAATACAGTATAAGAGCGCAAATGCTGCTAATAAGATTCCTTGTCCAATGAACCCAAGCACTAAGTACTGCAGAGTACTGATCAGCTTCAGGGCAGGTCTGATGATACCGCACTGAACATACCCAATATACTGGGAAATTGCTGAAGATTCAGTGCATATTCAAGTAAAACACCATGGGGTAAATTTTAACTGGGAGCTGGGAAGGGTTTCCCGGATGTCCTTACAATTTTGATGTAAGGACGTCTTTCATTTTTTTTTGCAGGTTTCGTGCCCGACAGTCCAGCCAGATTGATAAGCTGGCTATCAGTCAGATGGGAGAGCAGCCAGGGAGCGTATGCCAGCAAGTAAGTCTTAGATCGGGAGAGTCGGTCATCAGGGGGAGAGGGTCATCAGGGGGTCAGGGGTCATTGGAGGATCGGTCATTGGGGGAGTCATCAGGGTCGGGGTCATCAGGGGGTCGGGGTCATCGGGGGGTCAGTGATCATCAGGGGTTGGGGGTCATCAGGGGGTCAGAGATCATGGGGGGTCAGAGTTCGTGAGGTGGGTCGGAGATCATGAGGTGGGGTCAGAGATTGTGGCAGTGGGGGTCGGACATGGGGTCGATCGATCGCGTGTGTGGGATCGCGGCAGGTAGGCTTGTTGGGCCTGGAGGAAGCACTCCTGCTCCTCTTGGCCCACAAGCAGTGCAATAAAGGCACTTACCTGCTGTTTCGGGCCTTCTTACCTCTTCTTACTTGGTGTGAAGCAGAAGGCCTGGGAATCCCAGCCCCCTGGAGTTAAAAACAAAAAAGCTGTCAAAATGGAGGCCCGCAGCCTCCTTAAAAGCTTTCACTGACTGACCCGCCTCCTAAGAGCAGGTTGATTGTCTGCCCCTCGACCCACCTCCGTGTAAACCGGAAGTGGGCGGGTTGGAGTTGGGTTTTAGTTTTTTACAATTTTTACCTTCCCACCCGCCCCCAACCCACCTGTTCGTGGAGTTAAAATTTACCCCCATGTGGCGTTAACAAGTGACTGAGTGCACTGGATACAGCAAAGGCTATTGGCCCTGACGACATCCCAGCTAAAACTCTGATGACTGCATTCCCTAGCTAGCTAGCTGTTCCCAAGCCAAGCTGTTCCATTATGACACTGCTATCTATGCTACAATGTGGAAGGCTGCTATCTGGGATAAATCTAACCTGGCCAATTACTGCTCTATCACACTCCTCCAATTCATCACTGAACTGATGGAAGGAGTCATCAATACACCTATTCATCAACAACCTACTCACCAATGCTCATTTTGGATTCCTCCAGAGCCATTTGGCTCCAGACCTCATTACAGCCTTGATCTAGACAGGTGGGTTAATTTGTGCGTTTTTCCCCTACATGATTTTGATTCTCTCTATTGTGTTTTGTTTGGATTAAAAGGGATGTGGTGTTATATCTCCCACTTTGATTTGGACTGATGGTATCCAGACATTCCACTTCAAATATTTAATCTCCAATTTTAACCTAACCCGACTGGCAGAAAGGAGGCAGGTTTGAATCAGGTACCCATTTTACAACTTGCTCAAATTTATGCTCCATTGGAGCAAATAAGAGAAAAGGGGAAATATTATGACCTGCATTCCGAGACCATATAAGGAATTGTCAGGCACATTCGGGGTGATATTGGACATGGGCGGGGATGCACAACAGGCAGAATCACATTTGCCGTCCGTTATACTTTCCACCCGACATTCAGTTCTATTAAAGTCAATGGAGCTGAATATCAGGCGAAAAGTATAACAGGCAAACCTATATCAAAATATATGAATAGATGATAAAGGAGAAACTACCCAGGGCTGCGTAGAAGAAAGTGGTTTGGGCACGGTTACATTATAGATGATGGGCAAAACTTTCAACTTCAGCGGGGGTGTAAAATGGGATTTACACCCCTGCTGATTAGCAGATCGGCCGCCCGTTATACACCCCATCCGATTATCCTTTCTCAACGTCAATGGAAAGGGAAATGGGGCAAGATGTATAACTGCCGGCCGATCCGTTACTGTCCAGTTTACTCTAAAGCCCATAGATTTCAGCTTTAAGAAAGGGTGTCACTTCAATGCTCATTGAAAGGAATCTTAAGTTAGTGCCTGGAACACCAGTCCTCATTGCTGGATCGCTGGTTCAACAACTAATGTCTCATAACTTTCTCACTCTGCCATGGCTTCGACATTCTGTTCTTTGACCTGCATAGCAAGGTCTCTTTGCAGGAAGAACGTTTGGGACCATGCAGCAACTGCTAATGACTTGTAGAAGCCTAGAGGCACCTGTACTGTAAGGTGCAACCATGATTGGTCGAAATCCCGTTGGTACGTTCGTTAATCATTCTGATCGCACCATGAGCTTCACTGTACCTGCGCTCTGCTTCTGTCTGCGATTGGCACCAGGGTATCATGAGCCAATTCGGCAGAGGAGCCCCTTCATCTCCCAGGAGTCTTTATTCCCCTTCAAATAAGGATAGCATAGATGATTTACTTAAAGTGAAGGCATTGTGAGAACTTCCAGGGACATAGGCATTGATCTGCCTGATTTTGTACTGGTGGTCATGTATCAGCTGAATATTGAGAGAACAACATCGCTATCCATTCTTATGTGGCACAGCATTCTGTACATGGGTCCAAATGGCAACATGAATGCAATCAGTGACCCCCTGAGCTCTTAGAAAAGTAGACTGTAGAATTCTATCACCCTACCATGTTGCTGTTATTGGCTAGTGTCAAAAGTGATGACATTTTTGTGCTTGCTTGAATAATGAGTCTATGATCTTTTGATACATCTGTGGACAGAAAACTGCCAGATGTCCCGAGTGGTAGCTTAGGAGGATCAGGCACATAAAAACTGAGTACCGTGTTGACTGATGACCGCCGGCATTGCTGTATGGATGTTGGATTTTGTGTGGAAGCTTACCTGGAGAAAATGGTACAACCACAACCTCCCTCCTAACTTTAGACTCTTAGGCAGACCCCTTCCATTACTCCCAGGTAGCTATGCCTGGACAGTAGACCTGCTGTGTTGCTTAGCAATGAGTACCTGCCAGTATGCCTTGTGCGCCACATGCCATATTTTCCGCTGTTGTCTGTTCTTCTCTGCTAATTAGAGTGCTAGTGGAGCACGCAATCCAATTCCCATATTATCCAAGAAAGTATAGGATTCAGCTGGAGTATACAGCACGTCAACTTTCAGTCAACAATCCAGCCAACAGACTGAAGCCTCTGCTGCAGCACCAGGTAAACAAGGGCTACCAATGCACCATACATGCCACGTTTCAGCTTTGGAATATGATGCATTTTTCATTTAACTGTCCCCTGTGACAGCATTATCCAGCTGAAACACCATCGCAGTGTAAACCCAGAACAAATTTTCTCTGAACAGCAGTTTGATAATTTATGAAAAATGGGAGGAGAGCGTGCACTAAACTGCACACCAGAAATTTCAGGAACCCATCAATATCACAAGCGCTGGGATTTAACACTGACAGAAATTTCCAGGCTGTGAAGAGTATATTTGGAGAGAAATTGA
This sequence comes from Heptranchias perlo, assembly GCF_035084215.1. Taxonomy (NCBI): domain Eukaryota; kingdom Metazoa; phylum Chordata; class Chondrichthyes; order Hexanchiformes; family Hexanchidae; genus Heptranchias; species Heptranchias perlo. Next base: position 44,772,786 of record NC_090329.1, on the reverse strand, counting down.
TTTTTTAAGTCTAGCCAGCAATACCAGAACACATGGCTCATAAGTAAATTATCTAACAACTTATTTTCATAAAATGACATGCTTCCATCTTAAGTTTTTTTTTGTGTGAAGTGTTTGTTTCTAACATAGGTCCCAATTTTAACTCCCCCGCCTGGTGGAAACCAGGCAGGGGGGAGCGGTTAAAGTGGAGTGGGGGACTTATCCACTCCTTTCCCGCCCCAATCTAACAGCCTGCAATTTAAAAAAAAATGTACCTTTTCATGATTGTCCTGCAGCAGTCCCTTTAAGGAGCACTGTTTAGGCCAACAACTTCTGCTACTAATGGACAGAGTGTGCACAATGCATTCTGCTCCCATTGGTACTTCAAAGTTGCATTGCGATGCGACGTACATCACAAGACCCTGATTAACTTACTCACAAATAGATTCCTGCTTGAAACAGCCGGGCACCTGGGCACCTTGGCAGAGGCCCCATCCAAAATGACGCCAAGCGGGAACGGAGGGGGAAACATGATGGTTCGTGTATCGCTATGATTTTTGGGTGCTACCACCCCATTCCCACAGGGCAGAGCCCCTCAAATACAGCCCCATGATATACTGCTAAATGAAACTAATTCATTAGACATCATATCAAAATATTATGAAAATGCAATTATAGAGATAATTACCAGAAGCATTGCAACAGAATGTAACTTTTGTAGTCAAAGGTGTACTCTGACAGATATAAATATTAATTCTACAAGTTAAATGACACAATGCCAAAAGCAAATGACCTCTCATGTGGTAACAAATTAAATGATGTGTAGAAATGAATCAACTATGTTTCCAGTGGCAATGAACAATATTTCTGGTTCAATGTACCAATTCAAAAGCCCTTTAGAAGAGAAAGAATATTTTTCGACCTCTGCTACATTCTTTATTAGTTTCTACGGCTGGTACAACTATGGTCTCATTGTTCACCTCTTTTTACAAGTCTTGCTTTATTTTCTTCTCTGATAGTGGCTGCAAGAGGTGACTCTGTTGAACAAGGCTGCATGGAAAAAGCATACAAAAATTCTGTCTGTAAAAGACAGTTTCCCCATACAAATAAGAGTGCACTATTCAGCTCAGTACACCAGAACAATATGTGTGCGTACAGAATAGAAAACGCAGCAATAATATTAACTTTGGTTCCAGGAGGCTTTCACTTTTATACCTGAAGTTACAATACCAAAGGTCAGAGGCTGGGTATTCTGTGGCGAGTGATTCACCTCCTGACTCCCCAAAGCCTTTCCACCATCTACAAGGCACAAGTCAGGAGTGTGATGGAATACTCTCCACTTGCCTGGATGAGTGCAGCTCCAACAACACTCAAGAAGCTCGACAACATCCAGGACAAAGCAGCCCGCTTGATTGGCACCCCATCCATCACCCTAAACGTCCACACCCTTCACCACCGGCGCACCGTGGCTGCAGTGTGTACCATCCACAGGATGCACTGCAGCAACTCACCAAGGCTTTTTCGACAGCACCTCCCAAACCTGTGACCTCTACCACCTGGAAGGACAAGGGCAGCAGGAACATGGGAACAACACCACCTGCACGTTCCCCTCCAAGTCACACACCATCCCGACTTGGAACTATATCGCTGTTCCTTCACCATCGCTGGGTCAAAATCCTGGAAGTCCCTTCCTGACAGCACTGTGGGAGAACCTTCACCACACGGACTGCAGCGGTTCAAGAAGGTGGCTCACCACCACCTTCTCAAGGGCAATTAGGGATGGGCAATAAATGCTGGCCTCGCCAGCGACGCCCACATCCTGTGAACGAATAAAAAAAACAAAGAAAAATCAGCAAAAGTACCATCTGGTTGCTCAAATGTCCACTTGGCTCAGTTTGTAGCATTCTCACCTCTGAGTCAGAAAGTTGTGATTTGAAGTCCCATCAGTGACTCATGAGTCACGTAGGGCTCCTTTCGTAGCTGAAGTGCAGCTCTTTGCTTCATTTGTATTCATGCCCTCAGTCTTGATGTAACAGGTGTAGTACAGAAGAGATGACGAGAGAGTGGAGATTGGGACAAAGGAAAGAATAGAAGAGGGAATATAAGAGACGGGAGGAGAAAGTAAGTCAGAGAGAGAGGGATTATGTTTGAGAATGAAGTGTGAATGATGCAGGAGACAGAAATAATGATGGGGAGGGAATGAGAATTCATTCAGATTTCAAGGAAATAGTTGGAGAGAAAGCTACCAAAAAGCATATTGAATTAGGTTTTAAAATTTCTTGCATTGTTTACTTGTGGGTACGGTGAGAATGTCTGACCATAGTAGTATAACATTTGTGGCTCTTTTGTCAGTTACAATTTGTTTTTCTAGTTTTTGAGCTTTTATAGATTGCCCTTCTCCCCTCCCACCCCCCCCCCATCAAGGCCGACACTTCAGTACAGTACTGTACTACATTGTCGGAGGTGCCGTCCTGTGGATGAAACATTAAACAAAAGTCCATCTGCCTGTTCTGGTGGTTAAAGATCCCATGGCATCATTCAGAATGGAAGTGATAGTTCTCTTAGTGCCCTGATCAACATTCCTCCTTCAGCCAACACCACCAAAAACAGATTAACTGGTCAATCGTCTCTGTGCTGTCTGTGGGACCTTGCTAAGTGTTAACTGGCTGCTTTACCCAAATAACAGTAACTTCACAATGTAATTCATTCTATGTGAAATGCTGGAGGAGAGTTCTGGCAGATACTATATAAATGCTAATTATTTCTTTCTCATTAATAACTTTCCAGTTGTCATTATATCTGATTAAATAGCTTTGAAAGCATTGTCAGGGTAAATTTTCCAATCTTGGTGCTAAAGAAGCAGGAGTGGAGAACAGTAAACATAATGCTTACTGATATGTACTTTACTTGCACATTGTTAATTGAACACTAGAGGGCCCTTGATGGGAGCAGCAATTACACTCCAGGGTCTCCTCTTATATCCAGAGAGTCTGAAATTAAAAACAGCCTTTACGTTACCACACCAACTTCAGTGTTTAACCGGCATAACACACACCACCATATTTATGGTTTTTCCTTAGGTTAGCCTAACTTTTTCCTACATTGTAACACTTCCTTCACTTCAAAAAGTATTTAATTGGCTGTAAAGCTTTTTGAGCCATCCTGAGGATATAAAAAGTGCTATATAAATGCAAGTCTCTATTTCTTTCTTTTAATAGAGAGCTCCCAGCCTGGATTGGGGCTGCCAATGGGAGCTTGCTATTGGGGGAGGGAGTGGGGCAGGGTTAGAAATAGTTTGCTGCTGCAGCTGATAAAGGCTGCAGCTGCAATTTGAAGGAAAAGCTTGATTTGTTATTCAACAGAAAACTCAAAATGGTTTGACAACAGTGCAGAATACCTATCTTTTCACATGCAACTTTGGAGGTGCTACTGCAAGAAATGCAGCAAAGGACGGTTGTCCTGTTTAGGACACCAGGGCACTATTCCCACAGGAGAACTCTCAGTTATGCTTGCAGGAGGTGATGGAAAGAGTAAATGCTGTGACAACCACCGAAGAATGTGGGAGCGGATGAGGGAAAAGTGGTCTGCTAAGGAACGAATAGTCACAACTTTACTACAAGCAGATTATGTTTGTCAGAGTTTCCTCTAACCTTGTTGAACCATGACTGAGGTAAGCCATTATAAAACAGCTATTTCTAAGTATTACATGCAAATCACAGAATTTTACAGCACAGAAGATTACCTTTTAGTCTACTTTGTGAAAGGGAAATCGTGTTTGATTAATTTATTAGAGTTCTTTGAAAAAATAACAAGCAACGTGGATAAAGGGGATACTGTGGATGTGGTGTACTTGGATTTCCAGAAGGCATTTGACAAGGTGCCACATCAAAGGCTACTGTACAAAATAAGAGCTCATGGTGTAGGGGGTAACATATTAGCATGGATAAAGGATTGGTTAGCTAACAGGAAACAGAGAGTAGGCAGAAATGGGTCATTTTCAGGTTGGCAAGATGTAACGAGTGGAGTGCCACAGGGATCAGTGCTGGGGCCTGAACTATTTACAATCCATATCAATGACTTGGATGAAGGGGCCGAATGTATAGTTGCTAAATTTTCTGATGACACAAAGGTAGGTAGGAAAGTAAGTTGCGAAGACGACATAAGGAGTCTGCAAAGGGATATAGATAGGTTAAGTGAGTGGGCAAAATTTGGCGGATGGTGTATAATGTGGGAAAATGTGAACTTGTACATGAATCACAAAAAGTTAGTATGCAGGTACAGCAAGTGATTAGCAAGGCAAATGGAATGTTGTCATTTATTGCAAGGGGAATGGAATATAAAAGTAGAGATGTTTTACTACAGTTGTACAGGGCATTGGTGAGACCATATCTAGAATACTGTGTGCAGTTTTGGTCTCCTTATTTAAGAAAGGACATAATTGCTTTAGAGGCGGTTCAGAGAAGGTTCACTCGACTGATTCCTGGGATGAGGGGGGTTATCTTATGAGGAAAGTTGGACAAGTTGGGCCTGTATACACTGGAATTTAGAAGAATGAGAGGTGATCTTATTGAAACATATAAGATCCTGAGGGGACTAGAAGGGGTAGATGCTGAGAGGATGTTTTCCCTTGTGGGAGAGACTAGAACTAGAGGACACAGTTTAAAAATAAGGGGTCTCCCATTTAAGATGGAGATGAGGAGAATTTTTTTCTCTCAAAGGGTCGTGAGTCTGTGGAACTCCCTTTCCCAGAGAGCGGTGGAGGCAGGGTCATTGAATATTTTTAAGGCTGAGTTAGATAGATTCCTGATTAACAAGGGAGTCAAAGGTTATAGTAGGTAGACGGGAAAGTAGGGTTGAGGTCACAATCAGATCAGCCACGATCTTATCAAATGACAGAGCAGGCTCGAGGGGCTGAATGGCCCACTCCTGCTCTTAATTCGTGTGTCCGTATGTTCTTAATTTGTATTTGCCTGTACTGGCTCTCTGAAAGAGCAATCCACTTTTTCCCGTTTCCCTGCCCATTTACACAATTCTTTAAAATTTCTCTTTTTCAAACATTTATTCATTCAAATAGATCCTCAGGTACATGGTGGACCCAAAGAAGATTGAGGGAGTCTTCCATGGTTAAGGTGAGGGTCAGTACCATTATTTGCACTTTTTTTTCTCACTCGCTCACTTGCATGTGCTCCAATTCACTACTACAACCTACATTCTGGTTATGTAAGTATTGTTTGCAGAAGCACCTTGCAGCCAGCATTCAAAAATACATTTCTTGTTGTATCTATAGTCAACCACTCCCTACAACAAGCTCAATGTGCTCGGATGGCCAAAGGTCTCGCACCCTGCATGAAGCAATCCACCTGTAGATTCAGATAGCTTGAGGTGGTTACATTGGGTGAATCAATCGAGCACGAATGAGCAGGAGCACATGATGGTGATGGCGGTAGAAGAGGATAAGGAACCTTCTAGCCAGAGGGCCAGCTCACATCCTTCCTTAGCTGCAGAGCCCTGGGATTTATCCCTTAGGAGACAAGCATTTGAAAGAAGGATGAGCACCAACATTTTGTCAAGCACCCTTCAAGGTGTGGCATTGCCCATGGAGGAGTCAACCATTCTTTTTTTTTCATGGGATGTGGGCATCGCTGGCAAGGCCAGCATTTATTGCCCATCCCTAATTGCCCTTGAGAAGGTGGTGGTGAGCCGCCTCTTGAACCATTGCAGTCTGTGTGGTGAAGTTTCTCCCACAGTGCTGTTAGGTAGGGAGTTCTAAGATTTTGACCCAGCGACGACGAAGGAACGGCAATATATTTCCAATGTAAGGAGTCGTACAACACCAGGTTATAGTCCAACAGCTTTATTTGAAATCACAAGCTTTCGGAGCTTTGCTCCTTCGTCAGGTGAGTGTAGGGTTCCATAAAGGCACCGCATATATAGTCAGAGAACAATGCCTGGTGATTACAGATAATCTTTCCAACTGCCCGTTATCACACCTCGGCAAAGAGATAGTCACAGCAATCAAAGGAGTGGATGGTGTTCAGACAGGGACACATTACATCCAAGAATACTGAATACACATTGGTCAGATCACAAAGACAGAGAGAGAGAGAGAGAATGACCAGTTGTATTAAAAACAGATAACTTTTTTTCGCTGGTGGGGTTACATGTAGCGTGACATGAACCCAAGATCCCAGTTGAGGCCGTCCTCATGGGTGCGGAACTTGTCTATCAATTTCTGCTCGACAATTTTGCGTTGTCATGTGTCTCGAAGGCCGCCTTGGAGAACGCTTACCCGAAGATCGGAGGCTGAATGTCCTTGACTGCTGAAGTGTTCCCCGACTGGGATGGAACCCTCCTGTCTGACGATTGTTGTGCGGTGTCCGTTCATCCGTTGTCGCAGTGTCTGCATGGTCTCGCCAATGTACCATGCTCCGGGGCATCCTTTCCTGCAACGTATGAGGTAGACAACGTTGGCCGAGTCACAGGAGTATGAACCATGTACCTGGTGGGTGGTGTCCTCTCGTGTGATGGTGGTATCTGTGTCGATGATCTGGCATGTCTTGCAGAGGTTGCCGTGGCAAGGTTGTGTGGTGTCGTGGACGCTGTTCTCCTGAAAGCTGGGTAATTTGCTACGAACGATAGTCTGTTTGAGGTTAGGTGGCTGTTTGAAGGCGAGTAGTGGAGGCGTGGGGATGGCCTTAGCGAGGTGTTCGTCGTCATCGATGACATGTTGAAGGCTGCGAAGAACATGGCGTAGTTTCTCCGCTCCGGGGAAGTACTGGACGACGAAGGGTACTCTGTTGGTCGGGATGGTCATGATGTGGAGATGCCGGTGATGGACTGGGGTGGACAAATGTAAGGAATCTTACAACACCAGGTTATAGTCCAACAAATTTATTTTAAAATCACAAGCTTTCGGAGATTATCCCCTTCGTCAGATGAATGAGTGAAAAGGTTCTCAAATCGCATATCTTATACTAGGCTGGGACAGCATCGCACCAATCAAAAGGTGTCGTTGTTATTCAAACAGGCCAGTCACGGAGAACAGCACGTCCCAGTACACTGGATATACATTGTGTCAATTACACAGACAGGATGAAAGAAACCCAAAATGGCAGAGAGAGAGAGAGAGAGAATATTAAAAAACATAATTTTTTTCTCCCCCTTTTTGCTGGTGGGGTTACGTGTAGCGTGACATGAACCCAAGATCCCGGTTGAGGCCGTCCTCATGGGTGCGGAACTTGGCTATCAACTTCTGCTTGACGATTTTGCGTTGTCGTGTGTCTCGAAGGCCGCCTTGGAGAACGCTTACCCGAAGATCGGTGGCTGAATGTCCTTGACTGCTATAGTGTTCCCCGACTGGGAGGGAACCCTCCTGTCTGACGATTGTTCATCCGTTGTCGCAGTGTCTGCATGGTCTCGCCAATGTACCATGCTCCGGGGCATCCTTTCCTGCAACGTATGAGGTAGACAACGTTGGCCGAGTCACAGGAGTATGAACCATGTACCTGGTGGGTGGTGTCCTCTCGTGTGATGGTGGTATCCGTGTCGATGATCTGGCATGTCTTGCAGAGGTTGCCGTGGCAGGGTTGTGTGGTGTCGTGGACGCTGTTCTCCTGAAAACTGGGTAACTTGCTGCGAACGATGGTCTGTTTGAGGTTGGGTGGCTGTTTAAAGGCGAGTAGTGGAGGCGTGGGGATGGACTTAGCGAGGTGTTCGTCGTCATCGATGACATGTTGAAGGCTGCGGAGAACATGGTGTAGTTTCTCCGCTCCAGGGAAGTACTGGACGACGAAGGGTACTCTGTTGGTTGCGTCCCGTGTTTGTCTTCTGAGGAGGTCTATGCGATTCTTCGCTGTGGCCCGTCGGAACTGTCGATTGACGAGTCGAGCGTCATATCCCGTTCTTACGAGGGCGTCTTTCAGCGTCTGTTGGTGTCCATCGCGTTCCTCCTCGTCTGAGCAGATCCTGTGTATTCGTAGGGCCTGTCCACAGGGGATGGCCTCTTTGACGTGGTTGGGGTGGAAGCTGGAAAAGTGGAGCATCGTGAGGTTGTCCGTGGGCTTGCGGTAGAGTGAGGTGCTGAGGTGCCCGTCTTTGATGGAGATTTGTGTGTCCAAGAAAGAAACCGATTCTGAGGAGTAGTCCATGGTGAGTTTGATGGTGGGATGGAACTTGTTGATGTTATCGTGTAGTCTCTTCAGTGATTCTTCGCCGTGGGTCCATAGGAAGAAAATGTCATCGATGTATCTGGTGTATAGCGTTGGTTGGAGGTCCTGTGCAATGAAGAAGTCGTGCTCGAACTTGTGCATGAAAATGTTGGCGTATTGAGGTGCGAATTTGGTCCCCATGGCTGTTCCGTGTGTTTGGGTAAAGAACTGGTTATCGAAGGTGAAGACATTGTGATCCAGGATGAAGCGGATGAGTTGTAGGATGGCGTCTGGAGATTGGCTGTTGTCGGGAGTGGAACGTGCCGCTGGTATTGTTCCGATGTGCCTGATGCCCTTGTCCTTCTAGGTGGTAGAGGTCGTGGGTTTGGGAGGTGCTGTCGAAGAAGCCTTGGCGAGTTGCTGCAGTGCATCCTGTGAATGGTACACACTGCAGCCATGGTGTGCTGGTGGTGCAGGGAGTGAATGTTTAGGATGGTGGATGGGGTGCCAATCAAGTGGGCTGTTTTGTCCTGGATGGTTTCGAGCTTTTGAGTGTTGTTGGAGCTGCCCTCGTCCAGGCAAATGGAGAGTATTCCATCACACTCCTGACTTGTGCCTTGTAGATGGTGGGAAGGCTTTTGGGAGTCAGGAGGTGAGTCACTCACCCCAGAATACTCAGCCTCTGACCTGCTTTTTTAGCCACAGTATTTATATGGCTGGTCCAGTTAAGTTTCTGGTCAATGGTGACCCCCAGGATGTTGATGGTGGGGGATTCGGTGGTGGTAATGGCGTTGAATGTCAAGGGGAGGTCTTGTTGGAGATGGTCATTGCCTGGCACTTGTCTGGCACGAATGTTACTTGCCATTTATCGGCCCAAGCCTGGATGTTGTCCAGGTCTTGCTGCATGCGGGCACGGACTGCTTCATTATCTGAGGGGTTGCGAATGGAACTGAACACTCTGCAATCATCAGCAAACATCCCCATTTCTGACCTTATGATGGTGGGAAGGTCATTGATGAAGCAGCTGAAGATGGTTGGGCCTAGGACACTGCCCTGAGGCACTCCTGCAGCAATGTCCTGGGGCTGAGATGATTGGCCTCCAACACTCACTCCATCTTCCTTTGTGTTAGGTATGACTCCCGCCACTGGAGTGTTTTCCCCCGATTCCCATTGACTTCAATTTTACTGGGGCTCCTTGATGCCACAATCGGTCAAATGCTGCCTTGATGTCAAGGGCAGACACTCTGGAATACAGCTCTTTTGTCCATGTTTGGACCATGGCTATAATGAGTTCTGGAGCCAAGTGGTCCTGGCGGAACCCAAACTGAGCATCGGTGAGCAGGTTATTGGTGAGTAAGTGCCGCTTGATAGCACTGTCGGCGACCTCCCATCACTTTGACGATGATTGAGAGTAGACTGATGGAGCATTAATTGGCCGGATTGGATTTGTCCTGCTTTTTGTGGACAGGACATACCTGGGCAATTTTTCATATTGTTGGGTAGATGCCACAGTTTCATATCTGTGTAGTCATGCATAGATGCTATCTGAAATGCAGTCCACTTAGCAACATCATGGGCGTCTGCATCAGAGCCTCCAGTGATGAAAGTCCTTCACACAGAGGAAAATCTCTCACGAATGCTGATACCGCTGTTATGTTAGGCTCCAATCTCCAAGAGGCTGTCCTTTTCAGCTTTAACAAAGAGGAGGGGGAATCAAATGGCAAGAGACATTTCACAGGGATTCACTGCACTCATTCTCTGGAGGTCTGCTGCCACACAGATCACTCACCATACTGAGGCATTGCCCATATCCAGAAAAACCAGCCTTGCTACTCCAGTGACAGCACATGGCAGAACGTGGCCAGGACCAGGCAAGAACTGCAGCAGCAAACATGATGGAAGCAGTTGCAGATCCATCTTGTGACCCATCACAAGGAGATACAGGGACATCTCAATCCCAAGAGTTTCCCATCTTCTAGCCACTCACTTATTCCTACCGCTGGAGGAAGTACCCAGAAACAGCCCAAGGTTCAGTACTGCAGTACACAGAACATTCACTATCAGCAAGAGGAAACACTGGGGCAAAAAAAACATCAGCTATATACACTAATCACTTTTTGGGAATTATCTTTTTGCATTTTATTTCAACGGCTTCCAGAGAAGTCTTTTCTGAGGATGCAGTACAAGATATTAGCAAATCCATGGATGAGTATCCATGGTGGTTCGTGCAAAGGCCAATATTCTGAAGGTGTTTAATGTACACATGTGGGGAAGTGTACGGTTAATGTATTGGGTGGATATGACACTTAGCTGAAGGTCTCACCTGAGTGCATTCTGTATAACTCTTGCTGCCTGCAAAGAACTTTCAGCAGGCATATGTTCTGGCTGATTGAGAGTACCTTTCTCTGCTCTCAGCTGTGACTGGTCCTCTTCATCCTCTATTTGCTCTATTGTTAAACTACTCTGGGTGGCAAAGTTCTCCAGCGTGCTGCAGACTATGATATTCTTGCAGACTTATGGGACTGGATTGGAAGGTACCCCCTGGTCTATGCAGACATAAACCATGGCTTTATAATTTAAAAAAGGATCAGTTATTACATACCAGAAAAATACGGACCTGGAAACAAACAATATGTACACTCTATACATGATTGGGAGTTAAGGAAGTGCAAGCTATTTAGAATTGATTTAACAAAAAAAAGAAGAAAACCTTCTGACTCCAAAATACATACCATTATTAGAGAAAAAGGTCTATACTCTCCTAACCTCCTAAAAGAAAGTTTTATGTATACTCAGGGTTGGCTCAGGCTTTGAGGTCTGTTAAGGCCTTGTTGATGTCTCAATGCCCATGGGTAGTGAAGTAGTGTTCTTTTCTCAGGATCAGGATGACCGTGGAGGAGGGAGGCTGGAAGAAACAGTGGAGCAGAGAGCAAGCTTCCTCTCCATGTTTGTTTTTATAGTCCCCTTGATTGGGACCACACCTTTGGGATGGATGCTTGCTACCTGTAGTCTTCTTTGAAGACAACTCAGGAATTGATTGACACTCCCTTTATCTATTGTCTTTGATATAACTCAGTTATGCAGGTTTCCATGGTGATATTTTGCCTCAGCCATGAGGCATGACTCAGCAGTCCTTTGACTTCAGCCAATCCAAAGACAATTTTATTTTTCCTTTTTATACAAAATGTTCTTTTATTATATATATTTTTACTACACTCTCTTATGCAGCTTTCTAGTGAAATGAAAATTTGTATGGGACTTTAGACTGGAACATAAATGCTGGGAATAAATTTTAAGCTCAAATTATTATGGGCACTGTATGCTGTTTGTTGATCTACAAATACCATATCGCAAAATCGTTGAGAAGAAAATGATCAGAATCTGTCTATGTAAACAAGTATTAGCCAAAGGAAGTGGCTGTTGCCATGGTTACAGCTGCAACATTTTTTTAATGTAACAAATAGTCATCATACAGCCAATATTATGCATTTATAATTAGGGTCTGTTGTGTCTTTATACAAACTTAGGATCTGTGAGAGTCAAACAAAATAATTCTTGTATCATTTTTAACAATACAGATTTTATTGCCTATATGGTGATATGATTTGCAAAAGATT